>NC_134482.1:12372344-12512344 GCF_964194025.1 Convolutriloba macropyga
TCGGGCTTTGACTTTGCTTCTCGGGAGTGCTGTAGGGCGGCGGCTTTTGATTTTAGTTCGAATGTGGATGCAAGTGATGGTTTCGTCAGTCTTGTTTTTGCATTCTTTAGCCATTGTGGCTTTTGGGGATTCCAGGGCGATTTGTTTCTTGGTGCTTGTTGGCGTTGCTGTTTCTGAGGTGGCTTCGACGTGGCTTTCTTTGTGGCTCGTTGGCGTTTGTGGGCCTGTTGATTTCTCTTGGCCATGGCAACTATGTCTGCGTGTCCCATTGGTTGGGTGTCTATTGCGCTGCGGCTGGGGCCCGGTTGGTTCTGTGGTGTCGCAGTTTGTTGCAGTGGGGTTTTTCGCTGTTGTTTTGCGATAAGCTCTTGTTGTTTGGCGAGGGCTGTTTTTTCTTCTAAACAAAACTTTCTTATTTTTTCTTGATTGCGTTTATATTCGCCAAGTGTTTTACATGCTACCATGTGTATTAGTCTAGGTTTAGGCTCAGGTTCGGGTTCGCGGGGTTTTGTTTCGGTTACTATGGCTAGGTCGTTCCTCCTTATTACAGTATTTTTTCGATTATCAGTATCTAACGTTATTGTGTGGGGAGAGTAGTTAGTAATGGTACCGTCCGGGATGATATTCCATTGAGGTTTTAACGTTCCCCGGGGCTCCGGTACTTTTCGTGCCAGTGTTTTTCTTGCAATGTTTTTTCTATTGTAAATTACGGTGGAAGTTTTATCGCCGAAGGTAATTTCTAATCTGTCAGGTATGATCTTACCATGAACGCGCTTGTGGCTAAGCAGCGGCGCGTTCTCTGAGTCATCTGTGTCGCTGTTGGCCGGGAGTGGTTGGGATTGCGTCTTGTATTGAATATCAAGTTCGGGCTCGCTATCATGGTCCCAGTCCCACATTATTTCCCTGGGGAGCGCTGGGTGTTGTAGCGTTGCTTGATCTGAAGCATATTTATTTATTTGTTTATATGACAGATTTTTGTTTGAGGGTTTTGTAATTATGTTAGAAAGTTCTGTATTTGGAGGTCTGCCGAAGTGGGCTACAAAAGGTTTTATTTTTGTTGTTGCGTTCGGAATTAGTCTTATCGATTCTATGATTTTAGCTACTATTGTTGCTAAGTCGGCTGATGACCATAGAGGGTCATGTTCCATTACGGCGATGCGCCTTTTTAGTGTTTGAATTAATCTTTCTACCATTCCCGTGGCCCTGTGATCTCCCGCGGGGGCTAGTATTAGCTTGATGTTTTTGTTTTTGCAGAAAATTTCAAATTCTCTTGCTTTAAACGCTTGGGCTTGGTCGCATCTGATGGAGCGTGGTATGCCGTGGAATCGACAATATTCTTCTAAGTAATTTAGTGCTGTTTGTGTGTCGCAATCTTTAAATACCTCTGCGTGGGGGTATCTTGTTAATCGATCTACTGAAACTAGTATATAGTAGTTTTGTTTGTGTTCTCTAAATGGAATTGGTCCCGCAAAATCTAATTGTACTTCTTCGTTTGGTTCACTTAGTTTTGGTAGTATCCCTAGGGAATTTTTTGGGGTTAAAGGTTTGAGATTTTTACCTTTCTTAATGCAGTCTCCACATGACTGGGCTTTTGCCGTTACTTCCCTATGTATCCGAGGGAACCATACTAAGTCTGCAAGTCGGAGCATCCCAGCTTGGCCCGGGTGGGTCTGGTGGAGAGAGTTTATCACGAGTTGTTTAAGTGATGACGGAATCATAAGTCTGTTGTCATATAAGACACAACCGGAAGGTGTAATCGATAAATCTCTCTTTAGGGAATAGAAATATGGGCTCACCCTTTTGAGAGTGTCCCAGTCCTTATCCTTAATGAGTTTAATTACCGGGGCCATTTGGCGGTCTTTTGCCGTTGCCTCCGCAACAAATTCTTCCCCAAATACTTGGTTGAGGTTTTTTCTGTATTGGGGTATATCCGTACAATTAGATAGGGGGTAAATTGGGTTTTGGGGATCGGGTATAATGACTGATCGTCCAAGTCCCTTGTTGTTTTCGTTATCAGTTTGGGTGGCGATAGTGACTTTGTTAGAGTTCATTTTGGTCTTGTTTGGCGCTCGTTTTCGTTTGATGATTGTTTGATCAAATGTATTTACTTGGGGTTTGTTTCTAGTAGTGACGTTGATGGTCTGGTATCCCTGGGGAAGTTCAAATGAGTTTTTTGGATGTGATAAATAGATGGGATGTATTTTGTGGGTTAATCCCTGGGGATTTTTGGCTAAGTTTGAATGGAATTTTTGAGTAGAATTGAAAGTATTGAAAGTATTAGAATTGTTTGAATTTGGAAGAGGCGAAATAAGCTGCTGATAGTTGGAACGATTAAGGCAAAAAGCGTTATTGTATTCACGCGCGTGCTTACTGTTAATCCTAGTTGCTTGTCTTGTCTGGTATTTGTCTGTGCAATTAGCCGAATTGTAATTCATTGAATTTTGCGTGAGGATGAATTTAAAGTCATTTATTAAGTTCACTATATACTGTGTGTCGTCTGATGATGGGGGAGGTGGATTATTTTTTGGATGTCTGCTCAAATAGTCGGCAAATCCCATATTTTTCCCCGGGATATGTTCAAGATTAAAATTGAAGGGGAGTATATCCACCCAACGTGTTAATCTACTTTGGTACGTTTTATTTCCGCGGTTTTCATTGAGGGCTGTTAACAGTGCTCTATGGTCTGTTTGTAAAGTAAATTCGGTTCCGAACAGATAGTGTTTAAAGTGTTCGAGAGACCATACTACAGCTAGTAACTCTAGTTCGTTTGTACTGTATCGAGATTCATGTTTGTTTAGAAATCGGCTGGCGAATGCAATGGTATGTTATTCGTTATCGTGTTTTTGTTCGATGCATGCCCCTAGTCCTTTTGCGCTTGCGTCGCATTTGACTCGTGTTTGTTTGGTGGTATCGAAGTGTTTATTTTCGATTATTTGATGTATTTTTGCTTTTATGTTATTAAATGCAGTACTGTGTTCATCGTTCCAATCTAGTTTGTTGTTTTTGGCGTCGGGATTTTTCTTTAATAGTGGGCGTAGAGGTTCTGAGAGTTTAGCGAGATTTGGTATAAATTTTGTGAGGTGGTGGACGCTCCCTAAGAATGACCGTAGTTGTTTTAGTGTCTTAGGGTTGTCGAGTTTTGTGATTGCCTCTGTTTTTGTAATTAGTGGTGTTATTCCACTTGGAGTTATTGTGAAGCCTAGCCATTCTATTATATTTTTGGCAAATTCGCATTTTTGTAAATTAATGGCTAGTCCTTTGTTGTTTAGTCGATTTAAGATTTTATCTAATTCAAGTTCGTGTTCTTGGATTGATCCCTTGGTGATTACTAGTATGTCATCAAGGAATGCAAATTTGGAGTTTATTCCATCTAGTGTTTTATCTATTGTTTTTTGAAATGTTGCTGGCATATCGGTTAGGCCATAGAAGCCATTTAGAAATCTATATGTGCCAGTTGCTTGTCCCCCGAGGATGCTGAAATTACAGTGTTTGGCTATGGAGTTGTCTAATGGAATTTGGCTGTATGCATATTTGAGATCTATTTTTGAGAACCAGAAATTCCCTGGGGATTTCTTTCTTTGTGTGATATAAAGTGCTACAGCGTCTACTAGATGGTCAATGCTTTGCATTTGGTATTTGTTTTTGTGTATTGCTTTGTTTAATTTTTTCGAGTCAAGTGCTATTTTGACTGATTTGTCCTTTTTTACTGTTATTACTACAGGGCTAACGAACAGATCGTCGGGACATTTTTCTAGTTTAGTGATTTGTTTGTCTTGTATTAGTTTGTCTAATTCGCGTTCTACTTTTTCGAGTAGGTGGAGGGGAACTCGTCGTCCTTTCTGTTGTATGGGGTTGTGGTTTTGTTTGAATATCGATTTTGCTATGTGGTTTTTTGATTTTCCTAATCTGGTACATAAGTGTGGGTATTTTTTGTATATCCATTTGATTATATTTTTCTCTGTTTGGATAGTAGAGATTGAATAAAAGTTGTTACCTGGGGATTTGTTGGGTTTTTGTTGGAGTGTAATTCCCAGTTTCTGAAGAACGTCTCTGCCCATTAAGTTGTTAGTCTTATGTCCTACTACTAAGATTCTGCAGTTCTTTGCTGTCCAGGAGCCGGATTGCAGGGTGATGTTGATTTCTCCATCGATCTTTATGTTGTTGTTGTTGAAACATTTATATTTTGTTGGGCTGGAATATTGTTGTAACTTTACTCCTGGGTTATATTTCATGATTTCGGTTGCCTGTTCCGCCGTGATGAAGCTCCTTGGGGATCCTGTATCCGCCAACCATTGTACTTTTAGGTTGTTTGTAGTTGTTTGCACCCAGACTTCTTTTGTCGAGTTTGTTTGGAGGTGAATGTTCTTTACTTCCGAGAATGATTCTGCTGCGATGTGGTTTATGTCCGCCCAGTCCTCTGACAGTTCTTTAATGTATAGTGCGGACTCCGGGTCAACCGATTCTGTTTCTTCCTGATCGGGTTCTTCCTCCTCGATTAACTGTTCCTGTATCTGTCTTACTCTGAGTTGATTGTTTTGTCCCTGGGGACGTTGTTGTTGAGATCTCTGGTTGGGTTTTCTGGTTGGGAGTGGGGGTATCTTAGACCTGCACATCTTGGCGAAATGTCCCGTTTTTTTGCATATGTTGCAGGTAGCTTGTTTGGCTGTGCACTGGTTCATGTGCCCTGCTATAAATATACCCCCGCATCTCCAACATTGCTCGTTTGGTTTGTTTTGTTGTTGGGGGCTTTGTTGTTGGGGACGTTGTGTGGGACGTGTGTTTTTGTTTGAAATTGCGTTTACTTGGTTGGTCCAGTTTGGAGCTGATGATCTGAGAATTTCTTTTTGATTCTCTTGGCCTCTTTCTCTTGATAGAGCAAAGTTAAGTACTTGTGCAGCGGTGCGCACTTCGGAGAGAAATTCCATTTGGATTGTCGTATTGTTCATCTTGGCGATAAAGAAATCCTTTATTAGGTCTTCCTCTACGTTCCCCAGGGCTGCCTTTGAGCCCAGCTCGCGTAATCTGCTCCAAAAAGTTTCCAGTGTTTCGTTTGGATTCTGTTGAACTGTTATGAGCTGGAACCTATCAAAGGTTAGGTTTCTAGGCCGAGTAAAGGTTATACCTAACTCGTATACGAGTTCGTTTGTGGAGCAGCGGTCGATGACAGTGTGGGGGTTTCGCTGATGAAATATTCTTGTGGCTTCGTTCCCCAGGGATAGGTATGTTAAGCTTTTCACTTTCAGATCGGCTTCGTCCCACGTATATTTGTCTATCATCGGCCCTCTGCTCCGTATTTGTTTGCACTCGTTTTCCCAGTCTACCTTGCGGCGTTCGTTTCTTATTTCTCTCTTTCGATTTTCTTCCTCGCTTGTGTTTTCGACTCTTTCTTCTAGGGTCGGCATTATTGGATAAAATAAGTCGTTTGCTGTGGGTTTGATTCGTAGAAGTAGATCCACATGCATATTTTCCTTGGCCATTACGGCCATTTTAAACGTGGAAAACCACGTTGGCCATTCGTTTGACGGATTTGCCCCGCTTTCCCAAAAGAGGGGTACACCAATCGGTGACTTCATTGATGGCTGCGCCATGTTATGACTAATTCAAAACGCAGGTTTCAAGTCGTTAATTTCTTCTCTTCTTTACCGAGGGATTCGGTTGTATTTCAATATCAAACTATGTCAGAATAAGTTCAGTTAGCACAATGACGCGATTTACAGTAGACAGTCAGACGGTACCTGTTGGTACCAGTTAAAGTAGTTCAAGTAACAATAGCTAACAGAAATGGTTACGTAATACAGATGAACAGTTTATGAAACACAGTGAACTAGAATAAAGTTGCATGAAAGTTTTATAGTTTTATCAGTTTCATTTGCAGGTAATCCCTAGGGAAGGTGCCACCCGCACCACAATAATAATAATAGTAATAATAATAATAATAATAATAATAATAATAATAATAATAATAATAATAATAATAATAATAATAATATTAATAATTATAATAATAATAATAATAATAATTATAATAATAATAATAATAATAAAAATAATAAGAATAATAATAATAATAATAATAATAATAATAATAATAATTATAATAATAAAAATAATAATAATAATAATAATAATAATAATAATAATAACAATAATAATAATAATAATAGTAATAATAATAATAATAATAATAATAAAACTAATAATAATAATAATTATAATAATAATAATAATAATAATAATAATAATAATAATAATAATAATAATAAGAATAATAATAATAATAATAATAATAATAATAATAATAATAATAATAATAATAATAATAATAATAATAATAATAATAATAATAATAATAATAGTATTAATAATAAAAATTATTATTATAATAATAATAATAATAATAATAATAATAAGAATAATAATAATAATAATAATAATAATAATAATAATAATAATAAAAATATTTGCTCAAGTTTTTTATCGCTTGTTTTTATCGCAAATTTTTTGTTTGCATTTTAAGAATCCATTTCAATTTCAAAAATGTGGTAAAACAATAAATCAGCTAACACAAAACAAACTGCAGGCTGCTTGTAGGCCATTTAGTAAGTTATTAAGATAGAAGTGGTCAGGCACTTGGGATTTTTTGCAAGCGACGAAATTTTTTTAGAGACATACAGAATGTGTTCATTAAAATTAGGCCGAGTCTCTAATGTTACGCCCAAAATTTTTCACAATATTGTTTTGTATGTAGTCGTTCTCCATCATGTTCTAACTTGTTTCATCTTTTTGACTGAACCACAAAAATTGACTTACCTGAAACTGTTTTCAACTCCAAACTCTCGCGCCTAGTAGGTCCAAAGTCTTAAACTTATTACCTCTCAACTATTACATTGTGCTATCGCGAAAGGTGAAAAATTATTATGCGTTCAACATCAGCGAGCATGTCAATATTGTGCAAAGGCGGTCAAATTATCGTTTTGTGTTGCCTGAATTCAAAAAAGAATTTCAACGGTCAATTTTTTGCTGATGATCGCACTTTTTTTATAATGAAAATCTTGGAAACACATATAGTCAAACAAGATCTAGATTCAATATTGCGTTGGAGTTAAGAAAATAAAATCAGCTTCAATTTACCGAAATGCCAATACATAAATTTTAATATCAAGTCAAGACTAAGTCGAGTTTTGGGTCAATGGTCGCTGGAACAATCGAGAATTTTAAAGGACCCTGGAATCACTATGAACGACAGCCTGACTTGGAAGGAACATGTAAAATTGCGGAATCGTAAAGCCCATAAGTTCTTTCACCAAACTAAAAGAAACACATCATATCTACTGATGGTTAGTGCAAACATAAATCTATATAAGTGTACGCTTATTCCATTCTTTATTTATGGATTTAACTGTTTAATGCATTCTAAGTCTGACATGCAACTCTTAAAAAAATCTCAAGAAAATGTTTTGAAATGGATCCTACCGAGCCTTAATTATTGCGAACGACTAAGATCCCTGAACTTATTACCTCAACTATTACATTGTACTATCGCGAATGGTGAAAAATCATTATGCGTTCAACATGTTGCCTGAAATCAAAAAAAATTTCAGCGGTCAATTTTTTTTTCTATCGAACCAAATACAGTATGTATATTTATCTTGCGGGAGCAGTCCCCACATTTCTGGAAAACAATATTAATAATTTTTTCGCTCCTTGGTAGCTAAAGCTCCTTTTTGTAATTTCATTATTGCATTTTGGTAGTCTGAATACCAGCAGTTAATTCTGTTTTTCCTAGTTTTGATTTTTTTGGGCTAATATTCGCGTCGGCTAATATTTCCGTTTAACTTAATCGCAAAACTCCCTTTTCTGATAATTCTTTACCTTCTTATTTTTTTTTAAAATATCCTTTTATCTGTTGAAAAAAATTAAAAATATAAATGCTTCGTGAGGACGTAGAGCTCGGAGGTCCCTGAGGACCAATGTTGGGCAGGGTTTCTCTTGTTTACGGTTTGTGTATTTAAGAAATGAATGGAGTAGTTGGTTCTTTGCATATATTTAATATTGTTTTGAATGCAGCCCGTTACAGAGTATGCGCCATTACAGCTATTAATTCTAAAAAGATCTTTTCCGTTTGTGCCCCCTAGTACGTTGATTTGAGCCCCTGTACGTTTTAGTATGAACCGACTAAGCTGTGAGAGGGGGAAAATTGGGTGTAATATAACTAAACATTGTGGAAATTTTAGCCCCCCCATTATGGTATAATTACCATGATGGGGGGGGGGGAAGATTAGCGGTTATCTGACCACTTAGCGGGTGGGGGGGGGGGTGGCTATAGTTGGAGAGACCCGAAAAATTGATATCTTGAAAAATGATATATTTCTAATCTTTTTTTTCAGTAATTGTAACTATGGTAATTGTAAAATGAAGATGAAAGTGTATTTGGCAGATGCAAGATCATATCACGACTTCCCAGTTAGCTCAACGACGACATGCGGTGACATGCTTGCGTCTAATAGTGATTGGAGTCGTGTTTGTTTTGTCATGTACAAATCGAGTCATTCTTTGAAATTTTTTTTTCTTTTTATTTTTCCATTGTATGCTGAACGCTTGATGGAGACAATTGCGATTAAATTCAATCGTAGAACTTTCCTTAGACAATGAAAATATTGACAATGATTGGAAAAAACATATAAGTTTTAGGTGCAATGATTTATATATTCGATTTCTATTTGAAATTCTACGAAAATATCAGACCTGTGCGTCTTAATCCCCTATGCAACATGCGGTCTACGAGACAGACTGATAAAAGCTTTATTTTCATGCACAATTTTTTCTGGAAAACTGGAATGCTTTCGTTGCAGTTTGTCTTCAAGTGCTTACTTTCTTCTTAGTCGATTAATTAGTAATGGAATCTTTTAAAATTACATAGAGTGGAGCAATCATTGTTTCATTCGAAACCTCAAATTTTCACCTCAATATTAAAATTTTTCTTTCGCTTTTTGTTGCCGTGAAAGACAAACGCAAAAATGTCGTTAAGGAGAAGCGCTCTTAATGATCCGTTTTTCCAATTGAAGTTGGATCATGAAATATGGGAAAAATAGTTCTGAAACCTGTTTGAGACTTGGCTATTTGAAACTTGGCTAACCACAATTACAGTGCTGCGAACTCTTGAATCCTTTATCAATCTGTCTGTCTAATAACTTTGCTCATCCTTTTATTTTTTGCTTCCGCTATCCATAATTGAGGTTAATTCGTCGTATATTGCCCTATATTTTCTGAGTGTGCGCTTCTCGCTATAGTTTTTCTTGTGCCACCTATGGTAGTACAGGCTAAGGGATTATTATACCCATTGGCTCGCAACCAAATGTCGAAATTAATGAATTTTAGTTTAAGTTTTTGAGTTTTCCTCTGGGGTCGCATGAGCTTCAGTAGCAGTTTATTATCCAAAGATACGAGTCCGTTTCGCTGTATTTTATTGGAAAGCACTTCTGATAAAGAAGTCTGAATTTGTTTTCGTAAGCCAGGTCTTTTGGACAACCAACTCACCTCGGTCACCTTGTTGCAGTTGGTTGAAAGAAATGGCTGATATTGATGTTATGGTTGCCTCTAGAAATTGATGTGAGCAATAGGATGTGCATTGCAAAATATAGAGACAGCGGTAAGAGTCCTAATTTTCTGAGTCGTTCTGTGTTGCTGAAATGTGCATTTAGTATCCACTTCGTAGCGTTTCTCTCAACTTCTTCAATGATTCGTAACTTTGACTTATAGTGGGACACAGAGGAACCGTAAACCGATATTGGAACCACGTAGCCGGTATAAACATTTAATTTGTCGTAACCGGACAGAATTTGGATAAACTACGTCTGATTAAGTATAGTTAGCCAACAGTTTTCTTGCTTGTTTTGTCAGTATTTGTTCTACGACAGATTAGCGTTTATTATTCATTAAATCCTGGTCTTTTTGAGAAAGTGCTGGTGTTACTGGATTACCGTTCAATTCCGTCTTGAGTTGTTCCTTGAAGTTTAATAGTGTACATTCTCCTTCATTTTGGTCTCAAGCAGTTTACAGAGCACCACAATGCAAAGTTTGAACAAGTTTTGCCCATTATTGTCCGATCTGTAGAAATTCTTTATAGTCGTCAGCATAGCCGTAGTAGTTGTTCATTTACAGTTTCAGGGAGATCGTTTATGTAAGTGATAAAAAATAGTGGAACCAGCATAGAGCCCTGGGGAACACCACTGTTGAGCACACATTTTTTCAGATTTTTCTTCCTTGACTTTGGCATATTGCTGTCATTGGCTCAATAAGTTGAGTAGATATGACTCAATTAAACTGAGTATCTTACCTCCAAAACCTTTACTGGGATTTTCTAATTAGTAGTTTGTTGGTGCCTGCAGTCAAAAGCCTTTTCGAAGTCTAGGTAAAGAACCGATAGGTTAAATATAGCTTGTTGTTTAAGAAGTTTGTATATTTGGTTGAGATAGGCTAGTAACTACAAGATAGCAGATTACGAAACTCGAAATGCGATTGCTTAAAGTAATCTTTAACTTTTTCGTAAATATAATCAGAAAAAAGTTTTTTAAATACTTGGGATAGGCAGGTCAATATGCTTATAGGACGGTATCTGTTTCTGTTATTTTTATCTATATCATCGAATTTAGCGACAACCTCGCTTATCTTCCTTTGAGATGGGTATATATCCTTATTAATGAACGTTAATGACCAGCTTAAGTGTGGATTTGTGTTGGGCTAATAAATCGCGGAAGAGGGAAATGACCCAATCTTTTTGCATTTTATGTAGATGTTTACTGACAGTGCTCACATCTTCTTCAATCAATTCATCAATCATCGGATAATAGTCCTTTGATTGCGTTTCGAGTCTTTTTCTCGGAGCGTGATCTACGTACGCTTGACATTTTAATTTTCCTTACAAGAAAGCACGTGAGTATTTAACTTAACGATATGGATTTCCGAACAAATGTTATAAGCTTGTTAAACGTTATCTCTTGATATAAATTAGAACGATGGAGCTTAATCTAATTTAGGCGAGAAAATTATCGGAAGGCGGGTAAAGGAAGTTGTCTTTCGCCAGCACCTACAAGACAACAAAGTATCTACTTTAGACGCGGTGAAAAACGAATTAACTAAAAACTGTAAACTTTCCTCAGACACCTACGAGACAACAAAGTAGCTACCTCAGATGCTTCAGAAGAAAACAGTTTATATAAAACTCACGTTATTCTTTCTCGTCGAGTTTCTCTTTACTCGGTTTTTGTCGCCTTCTCTGTCTGCTGCCCTTCTTATTTTCTTTGATCTCTTTCGCTGAATAAGCATCCCTAAGTTGTCACGGTGTTCGTGCACTATATTGAACAGGTGCGACTCCAAGTCCACTTGTGGATGCACCTGTTTGAGCTTTTGGAGAATAAGCTTATTGTTCTTCTTCCTATCTGAAAGGAAATTTCTTGCGTCTGTAGTTAGAATCTTTGCGTTTTTCAGGAGATGAAACAAATTTGGTGCACCTTCTCTTTGTAGGTAATGGCAGCAATTACATTTTCTCTTTACTCGGTTTTCGTCGCCGTCTCTGTCTGCTGCCCTACTTATTTTCTTCGATCTCTTTCGCTGAATAAGCTTCCGTAAGTTGTCACGGTGTTCGTGCACTATATTGAACAGGTGCGACTCCAAGTCCACTTGTGGATGGAACTGTTTGAGCTTTTGGAGAATAAGCTTATTGTTCTTCTTCCTATATGAGAGGAGATTTCTTGCGTCTATAGTTAGAATCTTTGCGTTTTTCAGGAGATGAAACAAATTTGGTGCACCTTCTCTTTGTAGGTAATGGCAGCAATTTTATTTTTGAACTGCTCAATCAGGTTGATCAGCTGGCTAGAACTTGCTTTTATGCTTGCTGACAGACTTTCTGATCACGTCGTGCCAGAGAATAATGTGTCGCTTAAAACCATTTGATCCTCGTCTAATTAAATAATTCAAATCGTTCAACTTGTTTGTTGTGGCTGGGTTAATGCTAAGTCCTCGAACAGCAAACGCAGATTTACGATCGCCAAGGACTTGTCGCAAAGAAAAGGTTGAATGCTTACAAATATTTTTCAGGCATTTTGCACCAATATAGAATATTGTCCATCAGTACCGGTCTCTAAAAATTCCACATCATCTCTGTTTGTGCTCGATTTGACAAATTTTGTAAATCTTTCGACCTACAATCATTTGAAAGATACTCTTTGAAACGAGTTTTTCAATTTTATTGAATTCCACAACATAGGAAGTATTTCTAAGGCTCTGTGAACAATACCTGGTATTAACTCACTTCCAAAAAAAACATTCACTGTCGAGACGATGGTCTTTTTGAATTTTTAAAGCCGCAGAATAATTGTAAAAGATCAGATATTCAATAGATGAAATAAAGAATGTCATAGGTAGAATTAAACTGAATTTTTCCTTCCATAAATGTTTTTGATTTGCTTTCCACTTAATTGAGACCAATTTGTCTTCCATTAGCAAGCCTTGCGCCTAGTAGGGGTCCCTTCAGAATGGTATTTCGCTTTTCTGAAGTATGCTTAAAATGTATTTTATAAACTCTTTTTATTCTAGTTATTTCTACTACTACTATAGCCCCAATCATGAAAAAGCAACCATAGTGGGGGCTACAAGTTTTTAGGAGGCGCGTGTGGCCTTGGAATTTCCAAATGAGTTAGTTTCTTGTGTAAAGCGAGTTTGATAATTACGAGTCCCGGTTTTGTTTGTGTACAACGACTATGATGATGATGAAATCAAGTGGGCCTGGTAACTTGCCTGCAGTTGTTCTCAGGAACTGCGCAAAAGAACTTACGAAATCGATCTTTCAGTTACCCAGAAATTTTAGGCGCCTCGGAACCTTTCCTAGTGCATGGAAAACAGGAGCAGTTAGCCCAATTTTTAGGAAAAAAGGGTCGAAAGCACATGTGGTAAATTATCGTCCTGTAACACTATTATCCATTTCTCGGATAATTTTTGGATGGCTCAATAGTCAATTTTTACAAAGGACTCATAACAGATTCAAAGTACGGCTTTTTTGAAAGAAGATCAGTTTTTCTTCAAATGACTACCTCCTACTTAGATGAAATATACAAATTCATTTCTGAGAAGAGTCGGGGAAAATAAATCATTTCTTTTTGACTTTCCAAAGCATTTGACATAGTTGACCATGGAATACTCTCACGTACGATCATTCTCATTGGAATAGGCGGCAAGCTGTTCAAGATTTTAAAGAGTTGCCTGAGCGACAGACTGCAATACGGGAAAATTGGAAATCTAAAATCGAAGAATTCGCCGGTCACCTCGGGTGTACCTCAGAGCTCAATAATTGGGCTTCTACTTTTTATTTTCATTAATGGCTTACCTGAAACTGTTTTCAACTCCAAACTGTCGCGCCTAGTAGGACCAAAGTCTTAAAATTCTTTTCCAAAGTCTTAAACCTGTTCTTTCAATACCGGGTAGCAGCTACGAAAACTTGAACAGATTTTTGACACCATTTTTCCAGAAACTACCGGGCGCAAACATTGATACCAACACGCAAGATGCTAGAAAAGCCTTAGAGTCTCTCACTCTTGAAGATGACGAGCAGATAGTATCTCTTGACGTAAAAAGTTTGTACACCAACGTTCCAGTTGGAGAGGCTATAGAAATTGCTCTAAGAGATCTCTATTCAAGCAACCTAGCTCCAGATATCCCAAGGTCCGCCATGAAAAGTTTGCTAAAGCTTGCGGTGACGAATGTTCATTTCAAATGTAATGGGATCTGGTATGTACAATCAGAGGGACTGGCTATGGGTGCATCACTGGCTGTAATACTAGCAAATGTGTGGATGAAATCGTTTGAGGCATCACTTCAAAAACCAGAGCTCAGTAAAAACTTTTCCAGATGCGACCAAAACGGGAATTGCAAAGACTGTAACCGGAGAGTGACCTACCGAGGAAAAGGAGTGGAATGTGAGTCATGCAAAAACTGGTTTCATGCAAGATGCCAAAAAATATCGAATGAGGAATACGCCAACATGCAGGATGTGGTTTGGATTTGTACTTATTGCAGCAACCAACAGACAGTGGGACACGATAAGGAGATGAAATTGTTTAAAAGGTATGTGGATGATATTATCTGCACGGTTCGTGGTGACCCGGATGAGTATTTAAAATTTGCAAATTCATTACACAACAACCTGCAATTTACCTTAGAAAAAGTGAACATGGATGGGGGTTTGGCTTTTCTTGACATTAACGTAAATGTGAGCAGCAAAAATAATATCACCTGTCATTGGTATCAAAAACCAACTGACACTGGAATAATACTGAATTTTCGCAGCTGTGCACCGCTTCAACATAAGAAAAATGTGATTCAAGGGACGGTTCACAGGGTTTTTAATGCAACCTCTAATTGGTTGGCCTTCGATCAGGCTCTTGAAAAGAACAAATCTTGCTGGACCAAAAATCAATATCCAGAGGAATGGTCTTCAAAAATTGTAAATCAGACTCTAGAAAAAATAATAAGTGACGGTAAAGACCAATTAAGAACAACACCAAAAGAGCATCAAAAAAGCAAGACTAAATCTAATGATAAGCCAACTATTTTTCTACAATACAGAGGCAACCTCACTCAAAACTTCGCAAGCAAATTGAAGAAACTATGCGAATTGCAAGTAGTTTTTACAACGCGAAAATTAAGATCGTGCCTCCCCACCCTGAAATCATCCTTTGATAGAGATCTGAAATCCCACGTTGTATATGAAATTAAATGTAATGGATGCGGATCCATCTATGTTGGGCAAACAAGCCGGCATGTTACCACAAGGATAACAGAACATCAAAAGAAGGATTCACAGGTGGGTCAACATCTAGTTGAATGTCGTGGCGCCACGAATGACATTGAATGGAGAATTCTGGACGCCTGTCGGTCAGTAGAAAAACTAATGATCATCGAAGCTATATATATCAGCAAGCTGAAGCCGGCACTAAACACACGCGACGATTATAGGGGGAGGGAACTCACGCTAAAATATTAGTTCAAATCATAATTTTGACTAAATGAGAATGCATAGGGCAAAAAACATTTTGTGCATGACAAAACGAAATTTGCAAAACCTCCACAAGAGGGATACTTATGGTTAGGGCAAATTCGGAATAACCCTAAAAATACAAGAACATGGACAAAATCGAAAAATCCGGAATAGGAATGTTTTTAAGTAAATTGATAACAGATGTAAATATGTGTTGTAAATAGGCTAAATATTGTATATAAGGAAAAATTTTCGATTGAATTTTTTAGAATGTTTCCTAGAATTGTTTTAATTGTCATCTCAGACAAATGTAAATACATATTCATTTTATCTTTTAACAATTTGTAAAACAGTTTTAACCTGACGATGAACGTAAAGTCCGAAAACGTTTGTTTTAAGTATTGGAAGTAATTTTAATTTGACAAATTGGTTTCTTTTACAAAGTCTTAAACTTATTACCTCTCAACTATTACATTGTGCTATCGCGAAAGGTGAAAAATTATTATGCGTTCAACATCAGCGAGCATGTCAATATTGTGCAAAGGCGGTCAAATTATCGTTTTGTGTTGCCTGAATTCAAAAAAGAATTTCAACGGTCAATTTTTTTGCTGATGGTCGCACTTTTTTTATAATAAAAATCTTGGAAACACACATAGTCAAACAAGATCTAGATTCAATATTGCGTTGGAGTTGAGAAAATAAAATCAGCTTCAATTTACCGAAATGCCAATACATAAATTTTAATATCAAGTCAAGACTAAGTCGAGTTTTGGGTCAATGGTCGCTGGAACAATCGAGAATTTTAAAGGACCCTGGAATCACTATGAACGACAGCCTGACTTGGAAGGAACATGTAGAATTGCGGAATCATAAAGCCCATAAGTTCTTTCACCAAACTAAAAGAAAAACATCATATCTACTAATGGTTAGTGCAAACATAAATCTATATAAGTGTACGCTTATTCCAATCTTTATTTATGGATTTAACTGTTTAATGCATTCTAAGTCTGACATGCAACTCTTAAAAAAATCTCAAGAAAAAGTTTTGAAATGGATCCTACCGAGCCTTAATTATTGCGAACGACTAAGATCCCTGAACTTATTACCTCAACTATTACATTGTACTATCGCGAATGGTGAAAAATCATTATGCGTTCAACATGTTGCCTGAAATCAAAAAAAAAAAAATTCAGCGGTCAATTTTTTTTTCTATCGAACCAAATACAGTATGTATATTTATCTTGCGGGAGCAGTCCCCACATTTCTGGAAAACAAATTAATAATTTTTTCGCTCCTTGGTAGCTAAAGCTCCTTTTTGTAATTTCATTATTGCATTTTGGTAGTCTGAATACCAGCAGTTAATTCTGTTTTTCCTAGTTTTGATTTTTTTTTGGGCTAATCGCGTCGGCTAATATTTCCGGTTACCCTAATCGCAACATCCCCTTTTCTGATAATTCTTTACCTTCTTATTTTTTTTAAAATATCCTTTTATCTGTTAAAAAAAAATTAAAAATATAAATGCTTCGTGAGGACGTAGAGCTCGGAGGTCCCTGAGGACCAATGTTGGGCAGGGTTTCTCTTGTTTACGGTTTGTGTATTTAAGAAATGAATGGAGTAGTTGGTTCTTTGCATATATTTAATATTGTTTTGAATGCAGCCCGTTACAGAGTATGCGCCATTACAGTTATTAATTCTAAAAAGATCTTTTCCGTTTGTGCCCCCTAGTACGTTGATTTGAGCCCCAGTACGTTTTAATATGAACCGACTAAGCTGAGAGAGGGGGAAAATTGGGTGTATTATACTAAACATTGTGGAAATTTTAGCCCCCCATTATGGTATAATTACCATGATGGGGGGGGGGGGAAGATTAGCGGTTATCTGACCACTTAGCGGGGGGGGGGGGGGGGGGTGGCTATAGTTGGAGAGACCCGAAAAATTGATATCTTGAAAAATGATATATTTCTAATCTTTTTTTTCAGTAATTGTAAATATGGTAATTGTAAAATGAAGATGAAAGTGTATTTGGCAGATGCAAGATCATATCATGACTTCCCAGTTAGCTCAACGACGACATGCGGTGACATGCTTGCGTCTTTCAATTTACCCGCGGATGGAAGCTATGAGCTGACTGAATATTGGCGAGATTGTGGTAAGAACTTCTTAAATTGAACTGGGAAAATTCAAGTTGTCTTCTCACGTAGAATTTACTAACAGAAATTGATTTTAGCTCAATTAATTGTCGGTATGTAAAGTTCAAATTATAGAATAGTGATTGGAGTCGTGTTTGTTTTGTCATGTACAAATCGAGTCATTCTTTGAAATTTTATTTCTTTTTATTTATCCATTGTTTGCTGAATGCCTGATGGAGACAATTGCGATTAAATTCAATCGGAGAATTTTCCTTAGACAATGAAAATATTGACAATGATTGGAAAAAACATCAAAGTTTTAGGTGCAATGATGTATATATTTGATTTCCATTTGAAATGCTCCGAAGATATCAGACCCGTGCGTCTTAATCCCCTATGCAACATGCGGTCTACGAGACAGACTGATAAAAGCTTTTTTCCATGCACAATTTTTTCTGGAAAACTGGAATGCTTTCGTTGCAGTTTGTCTTCAAGTGCTTACTTTCTTCTTAGTCGATTAATTAGTAATGGAATCTTTTAAAATTACATAGAGTGGAGCAATCATTGTTTCATTCGAAACCTCAAATTTTCACCTCAATATTAAAATTTTTCTTTCGCTTTTAAGTTGCCGTGAAAGACCAACGCAAAAATATCGTTAAGGAGAAGCGCTCTTAATGATCCGTTTTTCCAATTGAAGTTGGTTCTTGAAATATGGGAACAATAGTTCTGAAAGCTGTTTGAAACTTGGCTAACCACAATTACAGTGCTGCGAGCTCTTGAATCCTTCATCAATCTGTCTGTCTATTAACTTTGCTCATCCTTTTTATTGTTTGCTTCCGCTATCCATAATTGAGGTTAATTCCTCGTACGATGCCCTATATTGTCTGAGTGTGCGCTTCTCGCTATAGCTTTTCTTGTGCCACCTATGGTAGTACAGGCTAAGGTTTTATTATACCCATTGGCTCGCAACCAAATGTCGAAATTAATGAATTTTAGTTTAAGTTTTTGAGTTTTCCTCTGGGTTCGCATGAGCTGCAGTAGCAGTTTATTATCCAAAGATACGAGTCCGTTTCGCTGTATTTTATCGGAACGCAGTTCTGATAAAGAAGTCTGAATTTGTTTTCGCAAGCCAGGTCTTTTGGACAACCAACTCACCTCGGTGACCTTGTTGCAGTTGGTTGAAAGAAATGGCTGATATTGATATTATGGTTGCCTCTAGAAATTGATGTGAGCATTAGGATGAGCATTGCAATATATAGAGACAGCGGTAAGAGTCCTAATTTTCTGAGTCGTTCTGTGTTGCTGAAATGTGCATTTAGTATCCACTTCGTAGCGTTTCTCTGAACTTCTTCAATGATTCGTAATTTTGTCTTATAGTTGAGACACAGAGGAACCGTAAACCGATATTGGAACCACGTAGCCGGTATAAGCATTTAATTTGTCGTAACCGGACAGAATTTCGATAAACTACGTCTGATTAAGTATAGTTAGCCAACAGTTTTCTTGCTTGTTTTGTCAGTATTTGTTCTACGACAGATTAGCGTTTATTATTTATTAAATCCTGGTCTTTTTGGGAAAGTGCTGGTGTTACTGGATTACCGTTCATTTCCGCCTTGAGTGGTTCCTTGAAGTTTAATAGTGTGCATTCTCCTTCATTTTGGTCTCAAGCAGTTTACAGAGCACCACAATGCAAAGTTTGAACAAGTTTTGCCCATTTTTGTCCGATCTGTAGAAATTCTTTACAGTCGTCAGCATAGCCGTAGTAGTTGTTCATTTACAGTTTCAGGGAGATCGTTTATGTAAGTGATAAAAAATAGTGGAACCAGCATAGAGCCCTGGGGAACACCACTGTTGAGCACACATTTTTTCAGATTTTTCTTCCTTGACTTTGGCATATTGCTGTCATTGGCTCAATAAGTTGAGTAGATATGACTCAATTAAACTGAGTATCTTACCTCCAAAACCTTTACTGGGATTTTCTAATTAGTAGTTTGTGGGGGCCTGCAGTCAAAAGCCTTTTCGAAGTCTAGGTAAAGAACCGATAGGTTAGATATAGCTTGTTGTTTAAGAAGCTTGTCTATTTGGTTGAGATAGGCTAGTAACTACAAGATAGCAGATTACGAAACTCGAATTGCGATTGCTGAAGGTAATCTTCAACTTTTTCGTAGATATAATCAGAAAAAAGTTTTTCAAATACTTGGGATAGGCAGGTCAATATACTTATAGGACGGTATCTGTTTCTGTTACTTTTATCTATATCATCGAATATAGCGACAACCTCGCTTATCTTCCTTTGAGATGGGTATATACCTTTATTAATGAACGTTTGAAAGATTAAAGACAAGAATTTTGTTAGTTGCCGAGGTCGTCTGGGTCAATCGCCTTTCTTACATATGGGTGATTTAACAGGGTACTGATTTGAGGTTCTGTTAAAATTATTCTGTTGAGTATAGAATAAAGATAGAATTCGGCGCTTTCTAATTGATGGAATTTTAAGAAAATGCTACAAAAAACTATTAAACGCTTCTCATTTCTCTTTATATGTTTTCAGGCCGTTCTTTTCATATCGCATGAGACGGAAGTGGGGGTTTTCGACGTATGTTTCTAAGATGTTTCTGTATCAAGCTATGTTTTTTTTGCTTGAACCTCTAGTTCAAAGATTTCCCGATCTTTTTTGACAGCTGATTCAATTTTGTTCTGATATTAAGTTTGATAAGTGTACTTGCTTTTGTTTTTGAAATTTTTGGGTTCAAGTGGAGTCTTGCTTAGTAAGATGAGATGTTTCAGGCTTATCTAGGGTGGTAGACACATTATGTTGTGTTACTTTTGAGACATTAATTTTTCCCATCTCCAATGATATCCTTGCTGAGGAACAATCAGATTGCTGTAGCAGTTGGGGAGGAATGGACCCGTCCCAATTGAGAGATTTGTTGCATTCCAGTCTGCTTTTCGAAAACAATAATTGGCCGCCTTTTTCTTTGCTTTCACGATTAATTGCATTAGTTCGACTTCGGTTGTGTAGGCCTTATGATCACTCAATGCCTTGCCATCATTTGCATACAATATCAAAAAATATTCAGAACAGTATGAGTGATGTATTTTCTCGGGTTAGTTTGACAACAATACATCAAGTGACTTTTCGTGTTGAAAAATTGCTTAAAAATGTTATCGAGTAAGCATTCCAGAAAATTACCTAGAGTGGAGCAATCATCGTTTCATTCGAAACCTCAAATTTTCACCTCAATATTAAAATTTTTCTTTCGCTTTTAAGTTGCCGTGAAAGACAAACGCAAAAATATCGTTAAGGAGAAGCGCTCTTAATGATCGTTTTTCCAATTGAAGTTGGTTCTTTAAATATGGGAACAATAGTTCTGAAAGCTGTTTGAAACTTGGCTATTTGAAACTTGGCTAACCACAATTACAGTGCTGCGAGCTCTTGAATCCTTCATCAATCTGTCTGTCTATTAATTTTGCTGATCCTTTTTGTTTTTTGCTTCCGCTATCCATAATTGAGGTTAATTCGTCGTACGATGCCCTATATTGTCTGAGTGTGCGCTTCTCGCTATAGATTTTCTTGTGCCACTTGTGGTAGTACAGGCTAAGGTTTTATACCCATTGGCTCGCAACCAAATGTCGAGTTTAATGATTTTCAGTTTAAGTTTTTGAGTTTTCCTCTGGGGTCGCATGAGCTGCAGTAGCAGTTTATTATCCAAAGATGCGAGTCCGTTTTGCTGTATTTTATCGGAACGCAGTTCTGATATTGAAGTCTGAATTTGTTTTCGTAAGCCAGGTCTTTCGGACAACCAACTCACCTCGGTCACCGTGTTGCAGTTGGTTGAAAGAAATCGCTGATATTGATATTATGGTTGCCTCTAGAAATTGATGTGAGCAATAGGATGTCGTGCATTGCAATATATAGAGACAGCGGTAAGATTCCTAATTTTCTGAGTCGTTCTGTGTTGCTGAAATGTGTTAGTATCCACTTCGTAGCGTTTCTCTGAACTTCTTCAATGATTCGTAATTTTGTCTTATAGTGAGACACAGAGGAACCTTAAACCGATATTGGAACCACGTAGCCGGTATTAGCATTTAATTTGTCGTAACCGGACAGAATTTCGATAAACTACGTCTGATTAAGTATAGTGAGCCAATAGTTTTCTTGCTTGTTTTGTCAGTATTTGTTCTACGACAGATTAGCGTTTATTATTTATTAAATCCTGGTCTTTTTGGGAAAGTGCTGGAGTTACTGGATTACCGTTCAATTCCGCCTTGAGTGGTTCCTTGAAGTTTAAAAGTGTGCATGCTCCTTCGTTTAGTCTCATTTATCCAGGGTGGTAGAGACATTATGTTGCGTTACTTTTGAGACATTAATTTTTCCCATATCCAATGATACCCTTGCTGAAGAACAATCACATTACTGTAGCAGTTGGGGAGGAATGGACCCGTCCCAATTGAGAGATTTGTTGCATTCCAGTCTGCTTTTCGAAAACAATAATTGACCGCCTTTTTCTTTGTTTTCACGATTAATTGCATTAGTTCGACTTCAGTTGTGTATGCCTTATGATCACTCAATGCCTTGCCATCATTTGCTTACAATATCAAAAAATATTCAGAACAGTATGATTGATGTATTTTCTCGGGTGAGTTTGACAACAATACATCAAGTGCCTGACTTTTCGTGTTGAAAAATTGCTCAAAAATGTTATCGAGTAAGCATTCCAGAAAAATTTCTTCATTACTTTCAGATGTCGTTGAATTCCAGTTTTTTTGTTCATGTTCAGATCTCGAGTAATTATTATTTTTTCACTGATTTCACGAAGCCTGTGTAAGAATTCATGAAGAGTTTTTGAGCTAAGGTGGTATGGGCTATCAGAGGGGGTTTATAGATGTACGACAGAACTACTGAACTACCGTCAGCGTTCCGTTATTTTAGGGAAACTTGTTCTAAGGTTGTTGGGACAAGAACATCTTGATGTTTGATTGATTTTTAATAGCTATTAGTGTTCCACCATGTTTTGAGTTAAGCGAGTTCTTTGTTTCTGTCTTTTCTTTAGATTTCAAAGTTGCTAGGAAAAAGTGTTTCACTTGGTGCATCCCTAGTTAGCCACGTTTCGGTTGGGCAAAGTATGTCTTTGTTATTTGCTGTTACGGTTGCGTTAGCGAGATAAGTTTGCCTGGAAATTGCGACTAAACTGCGGACGTTGTAGGTTAAAAGTTTTAAATTATTGATTGGTTCTAGTCAAATTTCATATTCAGAATTACTCAATTCAATCCAATTTTTACCATCTCGATGATACAAGTTGAGGTCTCGGATTCGCAGTTCAGATGCTTGATATAGATTTTAGTTCAGGAGTTGTCTTCTAATCAACAAGTTGTTTTCGATTTCTTGTGCTTTTGGACTGAGCTCCTTGCTTAAGAACACATTTTTGTTGAAGTCTTTAAGTTTGAAAAGCGGTTACAATATCCGTCTCCGATCCCAGGGATTGTTCACTCTGAGAATTACCTTTCTCGTTTTATTCTCATATTTTTCTTGCCGTCTCAGGTCTTGGATTTGACAACTGACCTGAATATGATTGAGGCTTTCATAGACAGCATTTAGAACAGCTTTTGCTCTATCTCGAGCGTCTTTTGCTTTTGATTCGGGTATTCCTCTAAACCGGATACCATCGTAATTTTGATTAACAGATCTTGGTTTATTTTCGGGCTTAGGCTTTATAACAAATAGATCATTTTTGGATTTCTCTGCGGTTTTGAAATAGAACTTAAGTTCAAAAGTCGTTTTTAGTATGAGAAGATTTTTTTCCATATTTTTTAATTTTTGCTTTTGTTTTCAGTTTGATTTTTTCGGATGTTATCCTTTATATCAAAATGACACGTTTGTTTTTGATTACACAGTCATCGCAAATGAGCAGGCAGTTTTGGCTCAATTCACTCAAAAGGCTGATGTTGTGTTCGGAGAGCTTTGTGCAATTTGTTTTCATGTGCATAGAGTCGCCACAAGATGCACAATTGTACACACTCACGTTTATTTATTGCTTCATTGCAGCTTTTACGAATTTTCAGGTTAGTGTTTTCGTCAACTGTTTTCGTTTTCAATGATTGATAGACTAGAGAGATCGATTTAGATTATGATAAAAGCAAATTGATGTGGTCTGCTTTTCAAATTGGGCTTTTTGGGTGAAGAAGACTTAATTGGATAAAGTCCGACGCTTACCGTGATTTCGGGAGCTATGGGCCTGCCGATGACTTCGAAATGATAGCATTCAACAACGAAAAATTAATAAAGTGGTTAATTTGGAACACTGGTGCTCTAGAGGACAAAAGGGAATAAAAGCTCTAAAAAAACAAAAAGGTAATGAAAGCTAAGAATTTTATGCTAATGAATGATTAAAGTGAAATATATACAAATGTAACTGACCAAGCATTTGAGGGGACAGCTGTTCAATAATTCGATGGTTTATCTCTTACCGTTTGCTGCTGATTAAATATCAGCTGAGAAGGTAGCCTTTTTTTGATATCTTAAAGGAATTTTGGCAAGTTCAAACTGCCACGCTGTTTTTTCTGATCCAGACAAATGGCCGGATTGGATTTTGGGAGCTGGTATAACAGAATAGATCCGTTTAATCTTTCGACGTTGACCCGGTTCAATTTATTTTACATTCTCAGGAGCCTTTGAGGTTTCTTGATGGCATCAATATGTATTTTTGATTGCTCCCGAATGAAGTTTGAAACATTTATTGGAAACTTGTGAATCTTATGTAAAATTTTTGTTTGGCCGTTTTTCGCATTCTCTGAAATCTTAAGTGAATTTTTCACTCTCGTCTTCTTCATTTTTAACTGATCTAAATTGCTCTCAGTCTTAAATATGTTGCTAAAGTAAAACCGATTCTAAGTAATTCTTCAGTAAGTTATTCAGATTCCAAGTACTTTATTTAAACACTAATTACAAATTCTATAAAGAATAAGTTGCCCTATTTTTTCAACGCAATCCATATTTCATGATCGCGGCCTGCATAGGTAAGGCACAGGAAGAGAATTCTTTTTCATGTCGATTCATGGGGTACATCTTAGAGATCAATTTCTCTGTTCATCAAATGTTTCAACAAATTTTGATTTTCATTTTGTTTTACAAACTGTGTCCATTTAATAAACTATTGGCTTTAATTTTTTCCCGTTAATTTTAGTTCTGCAGCAGAAAGATGTGCGCAATTCCGTTTTAAAGTCCAGTCTACAGACCTGAAATAAGCGTTTTTGAATTCATCTTTACACCGTCGTTCGCCCACCAAAACGATACATAAAAGCTTTCGAAAAATAAAAAAGTGAGGTACTTTCTCTTGAAGACCGACTGTGTTTGAGGGAGGGGTGAGGGAGGCAGATTCAACATTTATCGTTGCAAATACAAACGTTCAAGGCATGGACACGAGGCATGTAATTTGATTTTTGTTTTGCTTCAGAGCGGACCATAAAGGAAAGTGAGCTATTGAGTGACGTAGTGAGGCAATGGGGTCACCAAGTGTCAGAGGTCACCTTCACCCTCAAGCGAGTCAATGACCCCATGGGCAATGCTATGGCAGGTCAGGTTACCTTTTGAGAAACATTGTTCATGTGATAGATGAATTGAAAGGTTTTCCATGAAGTGCTAAGATGGCTGCAGCGATTGGAAAAAGCTCTGATGTAAGTAATAAAGGGGGGTTGCTCAAGGGTTTATCCAATTCTTACTTCTATTCTTCCGTTTTATCAAGAAACTCACCGACGCTTACCCCGATATTGAGAGTCATTCATTTGCCGATGACTTCAAAATGAACATTCAACAACCAATAATTGAAAAAAACTAGTTTTGGAACATTAGTGCTCAGAAAACACAAGGGAATAAAAGCTAATCAGTTTACGCTAATGAGAAACATTTCAGTATTCACGATTTTTAATAGACACTGCCAACTTCTCAACGGCTATTTTTTAGGCGCTCTCCTTTTTACAATTCAAATAATTTGTACTGATAGGCTGTCTTTTTTCTAAGAGCTGTTTCATCACCCTTTTTTCTACTTTTTCTTGTCAATAAGGTCAAATTGGAGTATTGATTTTAATCACGCTGGAGTAGTAAGAGGAGTGAAAAGCGAGCAGTTATAAACCATGTCTTTGCGAACTATCCACTAAAGTTAATCAACTGAGTTTTTTTAAGTGTTCCAAAGGTTTTGTTTGAATGCGTTTAAATTCGTCAAAAAACAGGCCAATATTAATGTAAATAATCTATCAAATTGATGACCAATAGAGAGTAAAAAATCAAGTTCAACATCGAATTAGGTTTGTGGCTTTTTGAAAATTCTGGTGATTTTTTCTCAGCCATACGATCCAATTGGCTTGGCTTTGTTGTCAAACGGCTTATCCTAATTTCACAAGCCAGAGCTTCTTTTCCAGCTATGAATTTTCCAAAAAGGACTGAAGAAGGTTGCTGCCCTAATTTTGAAGCAAAGTTGGTAACGAAATTTTTTTGTTGCCTTATGAATAAACTAGAGCACTAATTGCCTTGCTTGTCCTTAGGAAAAGCAAGGCAATTTGAAAAATGTGCGTTTTGTTTCTGTACATTTCAACCTGGAAAAAGTTAAGAATTAAATGGCCTTCCAATCAAGAAATACATTGTTTTTATTTGGTGGGGCTATAAGTTCATATCTTCTCTCAAAATTATTTTAGTTTGTGGTCTCTATGCAATTTTTTGGTTGATCCGATTTCGTTCAACGCTTTTCACTTTTTGTTCTCGAAAACCGGATAAACTGGTAAAGGCCAGAGTGCAATAATTCGATGAGCAGCTTTCATAGCCTTAACTAGTTTCTAAGTTTAAAATTAATCGAAGGTACTGATAAGGTATAGTACAAGATAATGGTGTGGCGGGCGCTTTTTTGAGGTTTGGACCCCTGTCACGCTTGTCGTTTGAGAGCAATTTGCGCGACGTTAATCGATTATTAGTAGCCGCCCTCAAGTTCCCAGCTGGCTATTATAGCGCTCCTACTCTTTACAATTCAAAGGTTTTGAATTGTATTGGGGCGCTGTCGTTTTTAAAGATCTGTTCACACCTTTTCATGATTTTTGAAGTCAAATTGGAGTAGTGATCTTGGTCACGCCGAAACAGGAAATAGAGCGAAAAAGCGAGTGGCGTTATTGTTTTGCTCTAATTTAAAAGTAGAGAGAAAACGGTGTTTGAACAAAAATTCGCTTTCTCGCTCCAGTTTTTTGTTCACATGCGGCAATTTAACTTTGATTTTCAGTTTTTCTTCAATTTTTGGATAGGAATTTTTTCTAAATGGTTTCCCAATCCATTCTTAGCTCAATATAGACCTGTTTTATTGTTGCAACCAAATTTTCATTTCTCGCTAGTGGTTTTTTTTCGTTCGCATGCGGCATTTTGATTTTGATTTTCTGTTTTTTTAAATCTGATTTTGTTTGGAAATGTTTTTCCTAATTCACTCAAAGGCCATACAAGTCTAGTATTTTGTTTAGTCAGTGAGAATTGTTTGAATTGTACGCCAGGAATTGTCCTGCTATGTTTTTTACTTCGTCGAATAAAAATTTATTGCTTTACTTTAGTTCACAGCTTGTTGAACATTTTGCGTGAAATCCTTTTGACTTCTCTAGGCTAGTTTCACTCTTCTCTCATTCTGCTAAAAGTGTTTCTGGACAGCATTTGCTCAGCGACGCAATTCAAAATAAACAGTCAGTATCAAAAAAACGAAATCAGAAATAGAAACGGGATAAACCCATAAAGCCCAATTTTAGATGCCCGTTACTCGAGCTTTGCTCCTAGTTACCATCTCTAATGCTTATTGGTACTGATGTCTTCTCCTGTTTTGTCTCTCGACGAAACAAGTATGTTCAGTCCCAGAATTACATCAAAATAGTTTGCACTTTAAAATTTTTTCTCTCAAAAAGTATTGTTTTTTTTTCTTTCAATCCCAATCTTGGTTATGGGGATCAACGGCGGCTATTTTCCGTCAATCTGCCGGGTATGTTGATTACTTGCTTTCAAATAAAGTTGCGAATTATATCAGTCATGTGGTCTTTTTGATGCCACTTTTTGCATGACCAATTTTCCTTCTGACCCAAACTTTTCTTCCTCAAAACTGGGATAAATAGGAAAATCCCGGAGGGCATTAAGTGGCTGAGCAGCTCTCTTAGAGCCCTACTAGTCTCTGGTTATATATTCGCCAAAACTGTTTTAGGAGACAATTTCTTGGTGTCATGGATAAATTATTAAACAATTTCTCCCTGAATATATTTGATTGAATTTGAAAGAGATTAAATTGCTAGATTGTCACTGGATAAAATTGCATGTAGAAAATGAAAAAGTAGTAGAATTGTTGTTTCTAGAAGTTGATTGAATACTGCAGTTGGATTATTTGAAAGATTATAAAACAGTTGGATTATTTGGAATGTTGAATATATTAGCTGAAGAAATTAAATGAGTTGAATGGGACTCTGCATCTAACCAGCATCTGAAATATATATGCAATACAATCATTTTATGAATTGAGTATGAGACATATAAGTTGGTGACAGGAAAAGCAGACATGTTTAAAACTGTTTAAAAAAGTAAAAAGACGGGAAAATTAGAATCGGTGATAAAGAGGGTCCTTTGCAAAGTTACGTTGTAAATTCGATTAGAACATACTTTTGATTTATGTCATAGATAACAGAAAGTGCTTCTATTTTACAGACGAAACCTGTCCTGATTTTTACCCAATTCTATCTGGCCTCGATCTTGGAAATACAACGATTCATTTATCACCTCAAATGGCTTTCAAACTAGAAGAATAATTATATTTCACGATTTCTTTGAAACTTCAGAAAATTCTTATTTTCTTTGTGTAATTTCTAAAGTTATGCAATTTATCAATTTTATCCATAAAAAATTAAATGTCCAAATTTCAAAACGTAGAGGCAAAGTTTTTTTTATTGCAGAAAGCCAAAATATGATTCAAATTCTTTATCACATTGAAAATTTAGATCAACTAAATATTTTTATTATTACCCCAAAACTTCACAATTTTCGCAAGTGCAATTATTCATTCACTCAACAGATACCTCTATTAAACTTGAACCAGTCATAAATATTTAGTCGAAACTTGATATCTCATAGTCAAGCCAAATAAAAATGGATTAAATGGCAGAGGACGTTGCGGCAGCAGCAACCGCAATTTCAGCGGCTATACGGGGTGTAGCACCTACTTCAGTGCCACAAACAGATAACCGTCAACCTTTCAGTGGTGGACCACTTGAGGATTTCAGAATTTTTCGAGAGCAATTAGAGAGCTCAATTGAACTTGCGCAAGTACCAGCAATCGGACGCGTTGGTTACCTTAAACTACACCTCGAAGTCGGTGCTCTGAATTATTTCCTTGAATTACCTGATGCTGAACGCAACACGCTAACTAATGCGCTTGCAAATCACGAGTCTAGGTATCTCAGTGCAAATCGCGTGGAATTGTACAAATAGAAATTCCAGGAGCGGAAATTTAATCAATCCAAAGATACTTCAGAGGATTTTCTTACTGATTTGACTCGGTTTGCAAATGTGGCCTTTGCTAATTCAAGGAGGTAATGATTATCGGCTGAGAGAACACGTAGAATTCGTGACGCCTTTATTTCTGGCATGTCGACGCATATACGCATTAAACTTTTAATGCAACCGGACACGACTACTGTTACTGATCTCTGCTGCTCTGTTTCAAAATTTTTAGTTCTGAAAAGCATTCATCCCGATGAAGAAGCTAGCACAACTGGATTTAATGCAATAACACAAGGCCCAAATTCAACCAATCTCGCAGCAGCTATTAACAGTATAACGAGAGCAAAAGAAAATTTGGCAGCAGGTCAACGAGATCTCAGTAAACAAATGAACAGGATGAATTTAATTTGAACAACCGGAGATTCAACAATAGCAACAACAGAGGAAGATACAGTTTCCTTCAACCATTTAACAGACAAAATTTTCAAAATCAGCAACCACAATACAGTGGTTCAAATTATCAACGAGTGTTTCAAAATCAGCAACAGCAGAATAGTGGTAATTATTATCAACCAAGGTTCAGAGGAGGCTTCTTGAACAGAAGACCTGGATTTCCTTTTAACACACCTATCTTTCAAACATGTGGACAGCTCGGTCATGTCCAGAATAAATGTTGGTTTAAACCACCACCGCAAAGAGGTACCAACATACCATTCGTAACAACGAATTTAAAAAACTAAAGATAGCAACCATTTTTATCAGCGCTTTATACTAACACAGCTCATTCTGTGCCAATCTTTGGTACAAACCTTTTCTACGTGCCTTTACAGTTTAATAATGTTACTTTTACAGCCCTTATTGACACTGGCACATTTTCTAGTGCCATATCCAGAAATCTGGTTCAAAAAATCAAAAGTTGCAGTCCAGAGTATCAAATTCTTTAGCTTTTCTTATCCAACAAAAGTCAGAATTGCTGATGGACAATAAATCAATGTTCGTGGAAAAGCAGAACTTTGCATTCATTTGGGATTAAATAATTACAAAGAAGATTTTCTTATATTAGAACAAATTAGCTCACCAATATTGGGCAATGCATTCTTCGTCAAAAGTGACATAATTATTCATCCTTCAAAAAAGTTGCTGAAATTACTAGACTTTACATTGAGAAAAAATTCGCTAAACTCAGAATAGGAATTTGAGTCTAACGAATCTCGTCCCTGAAACTATCAGCAAAACTGTGTTAAAACCAAATCAACAAGAAATCATCGAAGTGCAATTAGCAAAACCTGATTTTAGTTATAAACTTACGTATGGATCACTCGAACCTTCAATTTCATTTGAAAAGAAGAAAAGTTGATGTCTGTTGTCTTCAACGAATCGACTAGATGAAAACTTACGCACGGCTGTCGGAGTAATTAATCTGAATCCATATCACGTTACTACTTCGGCGAAATCTAGAATTGTAAAATTTGTAATTATGACACAACTCAAGCATCGAACATTAATTCTATCCATCCATGCTTACTAACTTTGATCACAGACTCGTTATCAGAAAACGATTTTCGAACACAAAAATCTTCTGTGATGCAACAAAATTGGATGCTAAGAGACAAACTTTGGTTTCCAACCCCAGAAAATTGCTCAAATGGTGAAAATCTACAAGGAGTTTGGAAAAAATATACATGACACCATCAAGAAACTTAAACAGCAGGAACAACTTGACCCAACTTTGGATGCTGAGAATCGGAACAAATTTCTTTCAAATTTCAATTGGAATGAGTCACAATTCGCACAGGATAAAAAATGATAATGGAGAACCTTTTGGTTCAATTTCAGGATTTTTTTTGCCAGACACAGACTGGACTTAGGCAAAAACACAGATTGTTTGGTGAGATTAACTCCAGAACATGATCGTCCTGTGTATTCACCAAACCCTGCAACCCCAATCTATCTTCGGGATGAACTGTTAGTTGAATTAGCTTTGATGGAATATTATGATATCACAACACTTCCATTTTCAAAATACTCTTCGCGAATTTTTGCCCAACGGAAGTCTTCGGGAAAATTAAGAATTGTAATTGATTTAAGACGAGTTAATCATTTACTGCTTTATGACTATAAAAACAGCAACTTCCCTATACCTACAATGGCAGACGCAACTGCACATCTAGCTGGAAAATCAGTTTTTGCAAAATTGGACTGTAGTCAAGCCTACTTCTCAATGCAGATGGCTGATGAAATAAGTATGCAACTTTTAGCGTTTGAACATTTGCGTTCAAACGATTAGCACAAGGTTTAAATCGCTCACCAACAGCTTTGTTCTTGTGTAAGCAAACACTTACAATCTTGTGTGGCAGGTGACGAGTGCTTCGTATATTTTGATGATTTGGGAAGTGGAGCAAAAAATGGCAAAGCATTAATTGACAACCTTAAGCATTTTTTCCAGTGTATTCGAAACTTAGGCTTCAAGTTGTCAATTGACAAATTTCAATTCGGAATACCAAAAATACATTTTCTGGGACATACAATTTCAGCAGATGGAATACCTCCAAACAAACCGAAAGTTGAGAAATTTCTTCAATCAGTTAAATTGCTTAAAACACTTAAACAAGTTAGATGTCTCATCGGATTCATGCAGTACTTTCAAAAGTTTATTCCAAATCTCGCCTTAAAATTACATCCTTTCTCCAAATTGTTGCGTAAAGAATCATCTTTTCATATTACTAATGAACACAAAAATAGTCTGGAAATACTTAAAGCTGAGTTAGTCAAAGCGTGCAATCTGTCGTTGAAAATGGCAAAACCGCATTGTCAATTCTTAAGTGTATGTGACGAAAGTTTCTATGCGGCAGGATTCATAATACTTATAGAAGAGCCCCATGATAGCTCAGCGGAGAAATGCAAAACATATGCACCGTTAGCGTTTGGCTCACACTTGTTTTCACCAGCACAGTTGAAACATTCCATTTATGCGAAAGAATTCTTAAGCATTCAATTAGCCTTTTAAACCTTTGAACATTATGTATGGGGAGTTTCTGATAAACTCATTATAGTATTGACTGACAATAAAAGTGTTACTCGTTTGATAAGACATACAACAGGTTCTACAATGATTGAAAAACAATAAAAGATCGTAAAATAAATAACGTAGAGTACATTTCATACGACTTACATGAATACCATAAATATTTTGGTCGACTAATAGTTGACAATGGTCTTTTATGCAGAAAATTCTTTGATCATGCTGGCAAAAACTAACATAACTCTAAAATGAAAGGCCATATTGGAATACAAAGAACGATTCGTGAATTTAGACGGAAATATTATTTCCCTGGCTTCATAGAGTTTCTAATTCAATACATTAACAACTGTTTAACTTGCTTTCAAGCAAAATCTCCGAATCACCAAGCACTTCATTTCCAACTATCGCCAGTTAGTTCAAATACAAGTATGCCAGCGGATATGTTGCAAATTGACGTAGTTGGACCGTTACCAAAATCTGGTGGTTTTTCATACATTCTTACGGGAATGGACGTGTTTACTAAGTATGTTTGCCCAACGTCTCACTTCAATTTCCGCCGAAACAGTATGCAAATACCTAATGCAGTGGTTTATGCGACATTCATATATACCCACTTTAGTATTGACTGACCAAGGCACAATTCACTTCAAAAATGCTGAAAGAACTTTCAACACTACTTGAATTCCGATTAGAACATGCTACATTGAAACATGCACAAACTATAGGAGTAGTTGAGAGATCACACGGTCCACTAAAACGGTACCCGAAAAATTATGAAAATCATATACAACACGACTGGCACAAGTATATAGACCTAGCAGTCTTCCAGCATAATACAAGTTACCACTCTACAATCGGTTGCCCTCCAAGCTTAGTTTTCCATGAACGAATACCATTAAATCCAATAGACCTGAGGTTTAATAATGCCAACATTCACAAACAGAAATGTAACTTCGACTACGTAGCAAACGTGCAAAGTAAAATGTCAACACTATTTGGCCAAAATAAGGAAGCCTTGCTGAAAATCTTTAATAAATATCGGGATTATTACGACAGAAAAGCTAAAGCAGTTCCTTTGAAAGTTGCAGAATATTGTTTACTTTTGAGCCCAAAGCTGTCTAATGAACATGAGAAAATTAGCAACATGCAATGTAAGTGGATGGCTCTTTACAAGGTAGAGAAAGTTTTAACTAGAAGTAACTACCTTTTAAGAAAAATTGGAACAAATCTTACTCAAATTGTTCATAGAGTTAGAATAAAGCCTCAGTACATAGTACAAAACATTGAAGTGAATGAGGATGACTTTTTTGCAGATCCTTAAGTCAGAGCCTGAGTTGTTTGATAATAGTATATACGAAGCCCTTTATAGTCCTTGTAATGATAATAGAGAAGTGGTAGTTCAAACACGAATTAATGCAAAAGATAACACAGTTCGTGAAGCCCAGCCGAGCACTCCAGAAAGACAAGTTGAACCAGTCGAACAAAACCAGAAATACAACAATCTAAAGAATCGTCACTCTTAACAATTACAACACACCAGAATTACAAATAAATGAATACGTTTCGCCTAATTCTTCGGATAGCAATTTTAGAAGTCCAACAACAGAAAATCAATTACCAGTACACTCTCAGCGCGCGGTACCCTCAGAGCCTAGCGCGCCTGTTTCTAACTTAGCTCGTTTAATAGCTGAGAAAAGAGTAGAAAGACAGGCTGGAATTGCACAACCACCGCCAAGCTCAACTGTTACACCAGCAAATGTAACTAATAGCCGACGATCTGAATCTTCGGAAGTTGCTAACACGGTCTCAAGGTACGGTCGCGTAAGGAAACAGACGCATTTTAAGTCTACTTGACTACTCGTTTACAAAATTGAACTTTCTTTTGATAATTCCTTCTCCTGTCTTACATTATCTTTCTCTTAAAACTGATCTTTTGCTACAAATTTCTTCCTATATTTCTCTCACTAACATTTACACTACAGTTGTATAGCTCTAAGCGATTCAGATAACATTTACACTACAGTTGTATAGCTCTAAACGATTCTTTTACAGGCACCTCAAAAGAACCCAACACAAAATTCAATTCCATTGAATGAAATTAAATGCAAAATTGGTAAACATTCGTTCAAATTTACTTTTAAATCTAATTTTTTCAAAATTTTTACAGCAAAAAAAAATTCTGCTTGCTAGGCCTTGTAGAGCATGCAATTACCTTTCAATTGATACCACTCACATTGGCCTACTACTAAAAATGGGTGAAATACTTTTTGGAAATATTTTTACCTTTTTTAGTCAATATCGATTGCTGAACTTTTATTTTTGCTCGACATTTTGAATTTGAACTATTGAAGACCGCTACACTCCGCCAGGTGTCTTCAGGCTCAGTTGGTAAATCACTGCTGTGTACTGCAGCAAAGTCAAGTAATATGCCGGTTTTAAAGCGGTTTTCCATTCGCTCTAAATACAAAAAGAAAATTCATTTTGGTTATTATTCCCACACTTAATTCAATTATTACCAAATTCTTGCTCCTTTTCTTTGAACCATAATTGTTGCTTGGGGTGCCTAAAACTCCGTTTCCTTTGTTTAGAAGGACCACTTGGCCGCCCACGTTTACTGGAAACATTAGTTATTATAATTGGTTGAATGAAATGATTAAGTGCAACTGAATGTCCTGTAGTTCCGCTAGAAGTTTGTGACAAAGTATCACGCTTTGTTCCCCACTCAACTGCGCCACGGTGACTCTGATTTTCAAGCAGCCTTTTATATGAGGAAGAATTTCTTAATCAATTTCCAAAGTATTGTAAGGTTTTTTAAGCGCGTTTAATATCTGCTCTATCACATGCCTCCCAACCCAAGACCAAAGACGGCCCTGTTGTCAAAGTCATAACACTGTGCACACAAAATGGGGGTTGGCATAGGAAATGTAAAGAATGTGGAATGTAATATTCATTACAATCTTTGGATTGTGAACTTGCAGACGGCGGACCAGATTTCACAAAGCGATTAAAGTAAAAACACGAAGATGTTTCTCCAACATAACAGATTTCATACCACGCTCACAAATAATGAACAGTTTTTTTTCAATGGGTTTATATGATATGGAATCTTTACCACCGATTTCCACATGAGCCTCAGTAAACCACGAGTTAAATAGAAAGACCGCATCAAAATTAGAAAATGTAAGGTTGGCAGGAATGTTGAATTTTACTAGTCACTCCATTGAAAAACTCATGCAACTGGAAAACAAATTTAACTTTGATTCTCTACAAGAGTATTTCTGATAAATTCTAGATTCACGGTTATTTTTTTGATATTTTTTGAAGGAAGAGAATAATAATTATCAACAAAATCCTAAAATTCTTGATAACTTGACGCATTATCAACATCATTTAAAAAGGAACCATTGATTTCGAATAAGTTGTGATTACAAATTGCAATTGGGAACTTTACCCACTCTCCAATTAAATAATGTCCGAAACCTTGATTGATTAATTCAGTCTGAACCGCTTGCCAATCATTCGCATTTTTAACATTTATTACTGGCACTGCATTCCAGCCAAGAGAAGATAAATAATCGTCATTAACAAATTGATTACAAAATTCAGAAGTTTCAGTAGAAATATCACGTGAAAGTTCTCAAGTTACTGACATGGTTATCTTAAAAAAGTTTTCTGATTACCTAGACCTGAATAAATTAATTCATTTAACTATTCAAGTTAGATAAATTTATTTAACATCTGGTCATTATGATAAACGCAACCATTACTAAAAACGGCCAAGGGTGAAATACTTTTTGGAAATTTTTTTACCTTTAGTCAATGTCGATTGCTGAACATTTATTTCAGCTCGACATTTTGAATTTGAACTATTGAAGACCGCTACACTCTACCAGATTCCTTCACGTTTAGTTGGTAAATCACAGCTGTGTACTGCAGTACAGTCAAGGAATATGCCGGTTTTGAACCGCTTTTCCATTCGCTCTAAATACAAAAAAAAAGAAAGTTTATTTTGCTTATTATTCCCCCACTTAATTCAATTATTACCAAATTGTTGCTCCTTCTTTTCTTCGAACCACAATTGTGGCTTGGGGAGCCTAAAACTTCTTTTTCTTAGTTTAGAAGGACCACTTGGCCGCCCACGTTTACACTGGAAACATTAGTTATTAGAATTGGTTGAATGGAATGATTAAGTGCAACTAAATGTTCTGTAGTTCCGCTAGAAGTTTGTGACAAAGTATCACGCTTTGTTCCCCACTCAACTGCGCCACGGTGACTTTGAATTTCAAGCAGCCTTTTATATGCGGAATTTCTTAATCCATTTCCATAGTATTGTAAGGTTTGTTAAGCGCGTTTGACATCTGCTCTATCACATGCCTCCCAACCCAAGACCAAAGACGGCCCTGTTGTAAAAGTCATAACACTGTGCACACAAAGTGCGGGTTGGCATAGGAAATGTGAAGAATGTGGAATGTAATATTTAATACAATCTTTGGATTGTGAACTTGCAGACGGCGGACCAGCTTTCACAAAGCGATTAAAGTTAAAACACGAATATGTTTCTCCAACATAACAGATTTCATACCACGCTCACAAATAATGAACAGTTTTTTTCCAATGGGTTTATATGATATGGAATCTTTGCCACCGATTTCCACATGAGCCTCAGTAAACCACGGGTTAAATTGAAAGACCGCATCAAAATTAGAAAATGTAAGATTGTCAGGAATTTTGAATTTTACAATGACTCCATAGAAAAACTCATGCAACTGGAAAACAAATTTAACTTTGATTCTCTACAAAAGTGTTTCTGATAAATTTAAATTCACGGTTATTTTTGATAAATTTTGAAGGGAGAGAATAATAATTATCAACATTATCGGAAAATTCTTGATAACTTGACGCATTATCAACATCATTTAAAAAGGAACCATTGACTTCGAATATGTTGTGATTACAAATTGCAATTGGAACTTTGCCCACTCTCCAATTAAATAATGTCCGAAACCTTGATTGATTAATTCAGTCTGAACCGCTTTCCAATCATTGGCGTTTTTAACATCTATTACTGGCACTGCATTCCTGCCAAGAGAAGATAAATAATCGTCATTAACAAATCGATTACAAAATTAAGAAAATTCAGTGGAAATATTACGTGAAAGTTCTCGTTACTGACATGGTTATTTTAAAAAAGTATTCTGATTACCTTGACCTGAATAAATTAATTTTTTTAACTATTCAAGTAAAAAAAATTTTTTAACATCTGGTCATTATGATAAACGCAACCATTGCTAAAAACGGCCAAGGGTGAATTTGGAAATATTTTTTAACTTTTTTTAGTCAATGTCGATTGCTGAACATTTATTTCAGCTCGTCATTTTGAATTTGAACTATTGAAGACCGCTACACTCTACCAGATGCCTTCACGTTTAGTTGGTAAATCACAGCTGTGTACTGCAGTACAGTCAAGGAATATGCCGGTTTTAAACCGCTTTTCCATTCGCTCTAAATACAAAAAAAAATTTATTTTGCTTATTGTTCCCCCACTTAATTCAATTATTACCAAATTGTTGCTCCTTCTTTTCTTCGAACCACAATTGTTGCTTGGGGAGCCTAAAACTTCTTTTTCTTAGTTTAGAAGGACCACTTGGCCGCCCACGTTTACTGGAAACATTAGTTATTAGAATTGGTTGAATGGAATGATTAAGTGCAACTAAATGTTCTGTAGTTCCGATAGAAGTTTGTGACAAAGTATCACGCTTTGTTCCCCACTCAACTGCGCCACGGTGACTTTGAATTTCAAGCAGCCTTTTATATGCGGAATTTCTTAATCCATTTCCATAGTATTGTAAGGTTTATTAAGCGCGTTTGATATCTGCTCTATCACATGCCTCCCAACCCAAGACCAAAGACGGCCCTGTTGTAAAAGTCATAACACTGTGCACACAAAGTGCGGGTTGGCATAGGAAATGTGAAGAATGTGGAATGTAATAGTTAATACAATCTTCGGATTGTGAATTTGCAGACGGCGGACCAGCTTTCACAAAGCGATTAAAGTTAAAACACGAATATGTTTCTCCAACATAACAGACTTCATACCACGCTCACAAATAATGAACAGTTTTTTCCAATGGGTTTATATGATATGGAATCTTTGCCACCGATTTCCACATGAGCCTCAGTAAACCACGGGTTAAATTGAAAGACCGCATCAAAATTAGAAAATGTAAGATTGTCAGGAATTTTGAATTTTACAATGACTCCATAGAAAAACTCATGCAACTGGAAAACAAATTTAACTTTGATTCTCTACAAAAGTTTTTCTGATAAATTTAAATTCACGGTTATTTTTGATAACTTTTGAAGGGAGAGAATAATAATTATCAACATTATCGGAAAATTCTTGATAACTTGACGCATTATCAACATCATTTAAAAAGGAACCATTGACTTCGAATATGTTGTGATTACAAATTGCAATTGGAACTTTGCCCACTCTCCAATTAAATAATGTCCGACACCTTGATTGATTAATTCAGTCTGAACCGCTTTCCAATCATTGGCATTTTTAACATCTATTACTGGCACTGCATTCCTGCCAAGAGAAGATAAATAATCGTCATTAACAAATCGATTACAAAATTCAGAAATTTCAGTGGAAATATTACGTGAAAGTTCTCGTTACTGACATGGTTATCTTAAAAAAGTATTCTGATTACCTTGACCTGAATCAATTAATTTAACTATTCAAGTTAAAAAAAATTTTTAACATCTGGTCATTATGATAAACGCAACCATTGCTAAAAACGGTCAAGGGTGAAATACTTTTTGGAAATTTTTTTAAACTTTCTTTAGTCAATGTCGATTGCTGAACATTTATTTCAGCTCGTCATTTTGAATTTGAACTATTGAAGACCGCTACACTCTACCAGATGCCTTCACGTTTAGTTGGTAAATCATAGCTGTGTACTGCAGTTCAGTCAAGGAATATGCCGGTTTTAAACCGCTTTTTCATTCGCTCTAAATGCAAAAAGAATTTATTTTGCTTATTGTTCCCCCACTTAATTCAATTATTACCAAATTGTTGCTCCTTCTTTTCTTCGAACCAAAATTGTTGCTTGGCGAGCCTAAAACTCCTTTTTCTTTGTTTAGAAGGACCACTTGGCCGCCCACGTTTACTGGAAACATTAGTTATTAGAATTGGTTGAATGGAATGATTAAGTGCAACTAAATGTTCTGTAGTTCCGCTAGAAGTTTTTGACAAAGTATCACGCTTTATTCCCCACTCAACTGCGCCACGGTGACTTTGAATTTCAAGCAGCCTTTTATATGCGGAATTTCTTAATCCATTTCCATAGTATTGTAAGGTTTGTTAAGCGCGTTTGATATCTGCTCTATCACATGCCTCCCAACCCAAGACCAAAGACGGCCCTGTTGTAAAAGTCATAACACTGTGCACACAAAGTGGGGGTTGGCATAGGAAATGTGAAGAATGTGGAATGTAATATTCATTACAATCTTTGGATTGTGAACTTGCAGACGGCGTACCAGCTTTACAAAGCGAATAAAATTAAAACTCGAATATGTTTCTCCAACATAACACATTTCTTACCACGCTCACAAGTAATGAACAGTTTTTTTTTCCAATGGATTTATATGATATAGAATCTTTACCACCGGTTTCCACATGAGCCTCAGTAAACCACGGGTTAATTTGAAAGACCGCATCAAAATTAGAAAATGTAAGATTGGCAGGAATTTTGAATTTTACTAGTGACTCCATGGAAAAATTTATGCAACTGGAAAACAAATTTAACTTTGATTCTCTACAAGAGTGTTTCTGATAAATTCTTTATTCACGGTTATTTCTGACAACTTTTGAAGGAAGAGAATAATAATTATCAACAATATCGGAAAATCCTTGATAACTTGACGCGTTATCAACATCATTTTAAAAGGAACCATTGACTTCGAATAAGTTGTGATTACAAATTGCAATTGGGAACTTTACCCACTCACCAATTAAATAATGTCCGAAACCAACCTTAAGGTTTTTACAATAAAAGTAACTTCTTTATCTCCAGGATATTTGAGAAAAATCAACAAAAAGTTATCTAACTTACCTCGCAGCTCAGTCATTTATTTTTTAATAGAGAAAAATATATATGATGTATTTTATCCTACAGGCAAACAAAAACTTCTCAGATTGGCCACCTGTGAACTTAAGTAAGCCCTGTTAAACCTCATTTTGATTAGAAAACAAACAAAATTGATTTCCTTGAAATACCTTCTCTTTCTATTAGTATTCGTTAAATTATGCTATAACAACAGCGATGACTCACAAAAAGGTATAAATTTCATGTATCAACAAAAATTGCTATTGGCAGAAAAATTTGTCAACATTCAATTTCTGGTATCGTTTCCTCGATTGGACACAAAAATACATCAACAGTTGAAAAACTTATCACTGCTCTTAAACAATTCTTGGCATCAATGAATTTGGACGTGATCTTAAACTTATGAAAACAAACGAAAGCGGCCTGACCTTCACTAATTTGATCGATCATGTTGAAAAACAACTAATTGCAGCTCAAAATGATGTTGAGGATATCAAAGAACAAATTTACAAAACACTTAAAGAGAAAAACGATTTGGGACAAAAAACTCTATCAGGACAAAAACGAGGACCAGCTATGCTTGCATTTGGAGCACTAACAGGAGTCACTGCTGGTGCAGGTATTGCCTGCTCACTGGGAGCGTTTTTGGATCATGCGGAGGAACAGATCAAAACAGAGAAGACATTGACTTTGCTTTAACTGAAGTAGAAAATAACAAGCGATGGATTGAAATAAAGGGGAAAATGAATGACAAAATGTTCATAATTGCAGATCAATTGAGAACGTGAATAATTGTCAACGCAAAATTATAGAAACTCAAAAAAAATCACTCGGAAGTTCTAAATAAAGCAGTTTCCTTTATTCGTAATACTCTAGAAATTGATGGCTTGCAATCAACTCTTCTATGCACGAGATCAAATGTTATAAGTTCAGACAAAATTAATTGGATCGTTGTCGGCTCTCTTGAATGAAATCAAATCATACAGAACAGCAGTGTTTAGCTATAATCTTACAATTTTAAATTCAGTTATGACAATGGTCAATAAACTAATACCAATGGCTTTACTTCCAAGAACAGCTCTTTAAGAAATTCTGGAAGCAGTGGTAATTTGGCAGACAAAATCAAATGAACGATTAGCTTTGGCGATACCTACAAATCAGCTCTTAACGTATTACGAAACAAAAATTCTCAGAAATGTTGACGTAGTGGAGGATGGAATGTTCCTCACTTTGGCGATTCCGTTTGTGACAGGAGCAACTGATCTTAACCTTTACAGAGCTATACCGGTTCCGATGCCCAACGAAGGAACTGATGGACATGCATCGCAGTTTGCCTTCGAATCGGACTTTATTGCTATAGCTGAATCGACTCATAAAATGGCACTTCTATTGCAAGATGAAATTGACAGGTGCGTAGGGTCAAGCAGTTTGCATTAATGGCTTTTTGCTTGAAACCGCTCACGACACATGCCTAGGATCACTTTGATTGGCAACCATTTTATTGCTTTAAAAAAATCTGATATAAAAACGGTAAAACTCCCAGTAAAGGAAAAAGCTCGAAACATTGGCAATGGAAAGTGGATGATCACTTCGGCAACTCCTAATTTTGATATGTATTTGAGCACAATGAGGAACAATGACCCACTGACTGGAACAAAACTTACAGGATGCCAAGTATGTATAATCGAATTGGAGTGTGGAACGAAAATTGAAACAACCTATCTTGAGATCAGAGCTGACATGTTTTCGTTTCACAATGCTACAATTACACGCCTCGACATAAGTCTGACTGATCCACTCAAACATTTGCTTGCAAAAATACCAGCGATTGATAATTTGCCTCACATGGCATCAATAGCACAAGCGTGCCAACAATTCATTAAAGATATTTAATTGAAAATTTCAGAAGTGCCTGAGTATCAACGACTCTCGTTCGATAAACTTGATGAAGTCGCAGAGCCGATGTTGCGCGATATGCAAACAGTTCGTACCAGTCTAAGTAACAGGTTCACGCAAGCTCATACATGGAAAATGTCAATCCTTATTGGAATAGCGTCATTCATAATATCAATGCTTTTACATTTTTTCCTTAACTACTACTTAGTTCACATGTATGGAAAACATTCCAAATTTAATACCAAATTTACAAAACACTTCGAGAAAAACGATTTGGGACAAAAAACTCTATCAAGACAAAAACGAGGACCAGCTATGCTTGCATTTGGAGCACTAACAGCAGTCACTGCTGGTGCAGGAATTGCTTGCTCACTGGGAAGCATTTTTGGATCATGCGGAGGAACAAATCAAAAGACATTGACTATGCTTTAACTGAAGTAGAAGAAAATAACAAGCGATGGATTGAAGTAAAGGGGAAAATGAATGACAAAATGTTCATAATTGCAGAACAATTGAAGGACGTGAAAAATTGTCAACGCAAAATTATAGAAACTCAAATAAAATCACTCGGAAGTTCTAAATAAAGCAGTTTCGTTGATTCGTATCTGCGCGAAAAAGACACAGAAAATACAATTATTAACCACAAGCTTACTCTTTACAAAAATGCCTTCACAAGGTAATAAAACACAAACACGAAAGTGTTATTACAGTTTCAATGTTATTTTGAAAGTACCTAAAAAGAGGCACAATAAAAAACTTATGACATAATTAATTTTCACAGTTGATTAAATGCTTATAATGGTTGTTGCTAAAGTGCGTGAAAAACAAGTTGAAATTTCTTAAAGTTTTTAGATGAAATTTTATACACTATCATGATTGAGTAAAATTATTAAAGAGGCACAATGTTACGGATAAATTATTACACAATTTCTCCCTGAATATATTTGATTGAATTTGAAAGAGATTAAATTGCTACATAAAAGTCATGGTATGAATGGCAGTTCTTAATCTTAAAAGTTTGAGCCCCTCAAACACCCCCACCACTTAGTCACCCCTCTTCCCCTCCATCAACCTCCTCCCCCTCCACCCAACACTGCGCTCTCACCACCGTAATGCTATAATCCCTAAGCCACAGTTGGCTACCACTGAAGTAAACCTTACCGTCGTTTGAGAGCAATTGGCCCAATGTTAGTTGGTTATGCTCTCCTTGTTTGCAGGTTCATTTGTTATCAATTGATCTCAAACGAAGTTTATGGCAATTATATTAGTCCTGTGGTCTTTTTAATGGTCTTTTTAATGCGATTTTTTGCTTGACCAATTTTTTCTCTGACCCATATTATTTTTTAGTCCTCAAAAACAGGATAACAGGTGCGCTCGGAGGGCATTAAGTGGCCCAGCAGTTCTCAGCCTTACGCTTTACTAGTGTCTAAGTATGTGCTTCACCAATACTGTCTTGAGGAGACCAATTTCAAGTTGTGAAGGGCGGTTCTTAGTCTTACAAGTTTGACCCCCCCCCCTCTGTCACGCCCGGTCCGCCCTCATCCAACCCGGCGATTTGGACCCCCGCTCGTCCAACTCTCCCACATCCCTGCCCCCATCACTTGACCCCCCATCGCTTGACCTCCCCCAACTCGTTTCACACCCACCTGACTCATCCCTGAGCACCAGCTGACTAATCCCGATGCCCAGCGCTTGCCAGTGATTTGAGAGCAGTTGGCCCGACGTTAGTCGGTTATGTTATTATAAGCATAATTCCTGCGGTGCTGCAAAATCTATCACTGCTCGCCAAAAAGACGGGCTATTTTTCACGTTTTTTTCTGCTAAAGTAAATAAGCAGTAAAAGATCATTGGCAAGAGTTTTCTATCTCTATTTGCATTGAGATGCGTGCAACTTTCTGCTTCTATTGTTTTGCCCTCAGACGTTGTTTACATTGATTGTAATGGCCGTGGTACTAGAACCAAAGATATTGCCTCAGGCGACGGTCATAGGCCTTTAAGTTGTTAATCACTTGCCCGGCGAATTGCTGTCTGGTTCAACGAAGCATGCAGGTTCTTTGTTGTTGAAGATTTCTAGTCTGAGCTAATTTTTGGCGTTGTTGCTTGTTTTAATTGCCATTTGTCTGGCAATTTCGTCAACTTTTGTCCTCAATATTTGTTACCGTCCCAGTCGAAACCTGGAAAAACAGAATACATTTCTAAGAGAAAGGCCCTGTTTTATTTTGCTATTTGAAAGTTTCTTTTGAACATAATAACAAGCTGTTATAAGGCCGGAAAATCAAGAAATTCTAATTTTTGAAAGCAATCGCGGAAGGGCCCAACTTGTGCGCATTACTGTTGTAAGTTTAATGGTTTTACGAAGCGGACCTAATCAAACGCTTTACAGGGTCTCTCTAATTTTAGAACGGTAGATTTGGGAAAATTTGCTGTTGCTGAACAAGTTTCACCCCCTCCCTTGTACGAAACGACTATTTTCCATGATTCCTCGTGCGAATTTTGCTAAATATTAGCAAAGTTTAAGAGGAATTTGAAAGCACAAGGACTCAAATGTACGCGGGGTTTGTTTTACACTTTTAAGACCTGTTTACCCGATAGAGTAAGTTGAAAGAATTTGTTTGCTTGGAATTACTCTCACTTATTCTTTCCATTCAGCAAACTTCAGATCTCCTTTCGATCACGTTCTTTTAGTTTAAACTTGCGTTTTGAAGAAATGTTGCTTCAAATTTGAACAAAATCTCTTTTCTGGCGTTAAATGTGGCTGAAAATTAATTACTTCTAGCCTGAATAAAACCGCTAAGTTGAGAAACATTTGAGTTTACTATGAAAACTATTAAAAACGAGTTTATAGTTCTTGCATTGATTGTTTCATGAAGAATCGTGGTATACGTACAGTCTGGTTTCAATCATAAATTCGACGTTAAGCTCCTACACAAGTTCCAAACATTTTCCTAGCCATAAAACCTACAAGGACTTCTACTATTTCGTCGCGGCAGATGTTTTCGTACGTCTCTCATAAAGCCGCTTTCTGAGAACGCGCTCTCACAGACAAATAATGGAGAACACTGGTAAATAGTTGATATACTGAATACCCCCCTCGCACCCCCTTCCCCTCCACCCAAGCTTAATGGGCATAAAACTTTTACGCCCCCGCCCTCTCCAGGTGCACGTCTATAGCATTGAATAATTTTCAAGTGGGATCATGAAAAATGGGGGGGGGGGGTAGAATAGATCCGATATATTTTAAGGCTGAAAATTTCCTTTTTATTTATCACACTGTCGATATCAACACTATCTAAAATGATTCGTCTTTTTTTCTGTGAGTGTTTTTTCAATCGCAAGGAGAGCTTTCCTAGGCTTTGTTGCCAGACAGCTTTGCAGAAATTAAAAATTAATAACAGCCAACTTGAGACTTCATTTGAATTGAGTTTGTGAGTCATTTTTCCTTTTTGTATTTTTTGTGAACGTGCAGCCATCTTTATTCGTTTCATAACTTAGAAGTTGTTTATTGTTTTAGATTTTGCTGACGACAATTTTATTGGCAACGCACCGTCGTACAAGGTAAGTTCAATTCCACTTTTACTGAATCATCCGAAGCTAAATAATTCACTAAATATTCAATTTCGCATCCTTATTGAGTAATCTATTGTCAGTTATTTGATCAATTTGGTCCGTTTTGTTCACAAATTGACAAACTGTCAGGTTTTAAAAGAGAAAGCTGCAGTTTCTGCTTGGCTGAAGAGGCTAATTTTGACCTGTTGGATTTTAATCAGTCTCCGCCTCTCGTATTTTGAAATAAGAACAAAATATAGCCTCTTATTTCATTATTTTGACAGATGAACCTGTTTGCAGTTCAGTCACAAAAGAAAAAAGAGAACAAAGAAATTACGCTCTGCAAAAAAGCTGTTTAGATTTTTCAATGAATTCGCGCCTGTACTTTGCTCTAGTAAACAAAAAAAGAATTCGCTTTAGTGCTCTGTTGACGTTTCTTGTTACAATTTTGACTTTTTAACTTCAAGTATTTTTGCAGCTTTCAAATAAATTTTTATCAGATCTCTCGCCTGTAAATTGTAATATGGTAAAGTTTACAAAAAGTTGTCTTTAATCAAGCCATCGAATCGACGTGCCACCGATTCTGAAGTTACGAAAGGTCATCACAGCAATTATCACAACCAAAGTGCACAACATTCGCAGTATAAAGAGCAGTTACAGCAATTAGATTCGTTAGTCAACGACTTAGAAGATCTGAAAGGTTTGGAATTATGGCAAGCTGAACAGATTTATATGCAGCAGAAGTTACTTCAAGATCGACAAAATTATTTACGAGAGTTATCTACGGGTTCTTCACAGTCTAACCCGAATAGTATCGTTATTGCACCTAAACTTGGGCAGTTACAGTCCGAAGGCAGTTCGAATGCACAAGTTAGAAATTCGCCTTTGAATCTGGATGTGAGAGAAGGAACGCAAGCTTCTGGTGACATTTCAAGTGCAATGTTTGTGGTGAGTTTTCTTTTTTAATTATTAATCTTTGCATAATTTTCAGTTGTCTAACTTGAGCAGATTGTAGGAATGCATATTCGTAACGGGAATTAGAAATTAATGAAAGAGGTTTTTTCACTTGCTTATTAATGATTAATGAAGAACGAGAAAATGACAAGTGTTGTAACATTTACAATTTTCTGATCAATTGATACAAAAAATGCAAATTTTGAATTAAACTATAAAATGCAAATTTGACTTATTCAGCACGACAGTTCCTCTCAACAATGTAAAAATATTTTATATGCACCACCCTAAACGATAGCTTAAAAAATTATTTGGTGACTCAAATTACAGAACTAGAAACACTTAGCTGTTAGTAACTGTGTCGTTGGAATCCTTCTTTCTCAGATATTTAGATTTAGTTGATTTTTAAAAGAGTAAATTAATATTTGCAGCGAGCGTGATTTGAGATAATGGTCATCTATGGTGTTAGAGTGGTAAGTGTCTCTGCCCGATTATTTCTGTTTTGAATATATCTGTCCTTTTAAGTTCCCACATCGCATGTTGGCCTTTGAGGATCGATTCTGTTTTGCCCCCCCCCCCCCCCCAAGCCAATATAGCGGTTACGCCCCGGGAGACCGTGCTTTGTTCTTACATAGCAACGCAACGTGCTATATAATTCATTATTTGAGTGGAGGTCAGAATGGGGGAGGGGGGGGGGGGCAGAATGGATCCGATCTGCGTTTGAATATATTTGATGTCATTTAATTGTTTTTTGATAAATTATACTGAGTTATTTTTATCTGTAATTGTTGCTGCAATTGATTGCATTCATATCTGAACTATGCATGGATTAAATGGAAATTTGTTTTTTTTTCATGTGCTTGTATTGTGCAAAATCATAACCAATTATAATAAGGATTTTTTTCTTGATCTATCAATATCTTGCTTTTAAACGCAGGTGTTAACAATGGAGTGTTGTTTTTTGGCAGAGGTCTTTTAGCTGGAGCAAATGCTTTCATGGATTAAACTTTGATTTAATTTACTCTCGTTGCGATAACTAGTTATATAATTTACAGATAAAATAACTGATTGCAGAAAGTTTTTTTGGAGAGAAATTGAAACAATAAGTGCCGGAAATTTGGAACAAAATTGACGCGGGTATTGTTCGTTATAAACCTGTAGTGTATGAAAACTGTGCAAGCCGTCTACTAGATGTTAAACCAGCTAAAGGCTTAATGAGCTACGCAAAATGTTATTTTAATATTTGCTGCGCATTTAAGAATTTTTTTTGTATCCGTAGCTTTTTGACACCTTCCTGTATAATCTTTAAGACTTCATTCTGCTATTCTCGATGCCAATTTTGACATTTCTTGAAAATAAGAAATGTTACCAATGACGCTATATCATCGCAATATTGACAACTATTACATGTTATTTGTTGGCCAAACTATTGAGTTGACAAAGTGAGCCAATTGTGGAAAGCGAACATTGGAATGCAATCAATTGAATGTAATTGTACTGATCATAACAAGTCAGTCAAACAGAATAGAATGTTAAAATTCTGTGAATTTCAGGCACAACCCCAAATGCAGTCAAGCTACGGTGGAGGTTCCAGACCAAATCCAGAGCTAAGAACCCTGTCAACATTTACAAGTCATCAAAACAACACGTTCACTAACCCCAGTGGAGCTGAGGTCTCTTATAACTTCAACCAAACAAACACTATCTTAGCTGGGTCGACTGGCAATGCGAGTTATAACAGTAACGCCAAATCTAACACCCCTGGAGGTGGTGGGTATAGTTCGAGAGATGCGTTTGGAGCAATTGGTCCCGGGTTCTCATCGGCTAATGTTGGTGACAATCATATTTACAGCACCATTGACGAAGATCAGAAACAAGCACAGCTCTCAAGGCTAAGGCTGGAATTCGAAGGTAGTATGGACACGAAGAATCCAAACGCCGGTTCTAAAAGTGCTGGAACTAAAAATTATCAGCCGATTTTCGCGTTTAATGAGTGGAAAGATATGCAGCCAACCAACAGTCCTCAAAGTTTGCCGAGTGTGGGTGAATCTCCCCAGCTTCCGTTACCCATGAGTGCTCTGGGCAGTGACAGTGTAGCATTGCGTAGGTTGCAGGAGACCTCACAACAGAACAGAGTGACTAGTAACAATAACATGCTCCGTAAGTCCGCTGTCTGGAATTTATATTGGCAAAATAATATACATGCCAAATGCTTAGTTGCTCTCGAACAACGTTTGAAGCAATTATGGTAAGCATGTGTGTCTCATTTTTTCTTCAAAATTTTTGCTTTACCGTTTTCTAGAACATTCTTTTGATTTCACTTCTCGAGTGACTTTTTCACGCTTGACTTTTCAATTGCGAGCATTCAGAAATTAAGTCTGTTAATAAAAAATATATCCGACTGTGAACGATGTCAGTACATAGCTCGGTAGCTTACCGGTAAATTTGCACGACTTTTATCTCGGAGGTTGTTGGTGATTTTTTGCAATGGGTTTACGCCATGACCAAAATGATTCCAGAAGTCTTATTAGAGCAAACAGAAATGCTCTTACTGCCAGAAAAAGCTTGACTGACAAAACCACAGTTCAATTGATGGTGCCATCTTATAAAAGTTCATTGGTTTATCTAGTGCTAATAGTTTTATCCTATTGTTCGATGGTTCCATCGGAGATCAATCAATGTGAAATATCATAAACAATCAAATAACATTTTTTTAGGAATAAAACAAGCAAGTAAAGTTGTCCTACTTTTTTGGGTGGAAAGATATCTTGAAGCTAAGTCATTAAAGCGAAAAAGAACAGTAACATTGACGAAAAATGCCAGACGTCGAATGTTCTATAATTTATCCCCCAATAAATAATAACATTCACTTTCAAATAATAAGATTGTTCTTTTTTTTTTTTAAAAAAAAGCTAGTCTGTAGGGGCGTCTCAACGCTGTCCTTTTCTGCAAAAAGATTACTCTGATTTTTTGTCAACTAAAGAAATGTGAGATGAGAAAATTGATATGGCGGGAAAGTCCATCTTTTGCCTCTGATATCTCTTAAATGTTTGCAGTTGCCAAAACTAGCATTTCTCCCGAGATTTCTTTTTGTTTGATATTTAATTGCTCTCAAACGAAGTTTGAAGCAATTATATTAATCATGATGTCTTTTTCCGTATCCGATTTTTCGCTTTGCCGATTTTTCGTCTTTCTTGGAGTCGTTTGGCTCACTAGACTTAAAGTTTGACCCCCTGTCCACACGTCATGCGCATTTTCTTTTTGAACTTTTTTGCTTTACAAATATGTAATTACAAGTATAATATAAGTGGAGCGAAAAAGCGAGTGGTTTTGCGGCGTGAATTTTTTTCGCTCTAATTTTAAAGTAGAGTGAGAATACGGTGGTTGAACAAAATTAGCTTTCTCGCTAGTGGTTTTTTGTTCACATGCGGCATTTTGACATTGATTGTCTGTTTTTTTTTTCGATCTGATTTTTAGAGATGGTTCACTCAATTCACTCGTAATCCGTTCTAGGTCTAGTTTTTTGTTTAGTCAATAAAATTTTTCGAACTGTACGTCAGGTCTTCTGCTATGTTTTTTTGTTTCTTCGTCGATCAAAAAGTTTCGCTTTACATCATTTTGCCGATTTTTCAACATCTTGCGTGAAATCTTTTTGACTTCTCTAGGCTAGTTTCTCTCTTCTCTCATTCTGCTAAAAGTGATTTTGAACATCAGTTGCTCAGCAAAGCAATTCAAAATGAACAGAGTCAGTATAAAAAATTTAAGTCAGAAATAGAAACGAGATAAACCCATAAAGCCCAACTTTAGATGCCCGCTATTTGAACGTTGTTCCTATAAGTATTAGTTACCTCTCTCTAATGCTTATTGGTATTGATAGTAGCCCCTGTAGCCTGTCTCTAAGAAACAGAAGTATGTTCAACTACGAAATGCCATCAAAATAAGTCGGACTTAAAAATATTTTTGTACAAAAATATATATTTTTTTCAATATCTATTCTTTCAATCCCAATCATGCTTATTGGAATCAACGGCGGCTATTTTCCGGCAATGGTGTCCACGGTTAACGTATAGGTTTTTAATTGTGGGCAACTGCGTCGTAAAATGAATATTTATGACAAGGTTTTGGCATCGTTGTGCACGAAGGGCCCCGAAAACCTCAATTTAGCATTTGGTACGTAATGTATTTATTGTAGTGATGGAACTGGACAGCGTGCGTGCAATGTTCTCTGAAAAGGAGAAAGAACTCTCAGTTGCAGTAGCCAAAGTAGAACAGCTAACAGCCCAGTTAGAGTCACTCAAGGTGGCAACTCCCTCGCCCCCGGCTTCGTCTTCCACCCCTCCCGCATCTGCGACGGCTGGAATTACTGGGTACAACAGTAATGGTGCTAAAGGGGCGACTGGGCCACAAGGGGATGGAAACAATTTGGTGTTTGACAGAATGAACTCCCAAATATTGGTGAGTAAAAAAAAACAATTTTCAGAGAATTTGAAGGAATTTTTAGCAGTTCTACTTCTTTTTAATTTCTTAGTGATTTAACTCCGCAATTTTTTAACCCCCAAAACCCTTACCCAAACCCTAGGTTTCCCAAATTTTGAATGATTATTGTACCAATTTTATAAAGAATTAAAATCGTGGTGGTTGCTAGCGGGTTCAGTTAATCCTTGCTAGATGATGATAGTGGGTGAACTAAATAGGTTAAGAAAGTGTGACACCATTTTAGCGATAGAAATTTGTCATAGAGAGACAGCGCTTTAAAAATGCAATTTGCTACAGTCAAATGAAATAATGTAAGGGCAAAAAAAAACAGTTTTGCATACGAAATTGAGTTTGTAATTCAATTTTGGTACCTTCAAACGAAGGTCATTAAGTAATATTGCGGCAAGTTCAAATTTATGGCTATCAATAACCAATATATACGATGTATTTAATTCTATACAAAACGATGAGAGTCTTATCAGATTTGTAATCGATAAAAACTAATTATGCGACCATAGTTTTAGCGTGCAACCGTTTATGATCTGATAGATTTTTGTAAAGTTTTTCATAAATCTTTGCTCCAGGTTCGTAACATGATGAATAACGAGCAGGCTTCTAAATTAGAGAACCGCAAACTTTATCTGGGCGAGCGAGTTACAGAATTGGATAGTCTTCATGCTAAGATGAAGGCACTGAATGACAGAATCAACCTGATAAAAGAGCAACAAAATTCACAACAGGTTCCAGGGTCTCAACCTCAGCAACAACAACAAACGTTTCAAAATATTGCCTCACAGCTACGACCAAACGGCAGTCCGAACACAAGCGACCCTAGCTTGAATTCTTCAAACACATCCAGTATGAGGAACCAATTTGCCCCAGTTAAAAGGTTCGACTCCAGACCGAATCCGTCGTTGATTGCCCAGGTGCAACCTATGCGCAATGTTCCACTTCCGGGAACTCCGTCGCCAAATAACTCGGACAGAGCGTCTTCCTCTCCTCGTGACGAGAAACTCTCCCCATCGCCTCGCAACTTCCTTAAACCACAAATGCAACAGCCTTCCAGTATGCACATTATGAATAATCACAGGTAAATTCTCACTTCGAATTATGTAATTCGTAAATTCCGGAGTTTAGTGTTTGGAATCATATTCGATTCACAACAATTATGCTTTAATAATAATAATAATAATAAAAATAAATTGTTTCCATCAGTCATTAAATATTTTCAAAAGACCTTTACAAATACGACCACATTTTTGATTGTGGGTGAGCACTATTGGGCCGATGACCCGTTCTCAAGTGTCTCATTCAGTTTATCTTGATGAGAATGATTCAAAATGAAAAAGTTTTGCCGTGATGGACCAGTTTCGCTACAATTTGGTGATTCTCTGTGAACTGAAATGCTTCGCAGGTTATTCCCTCCAGACATCTTTGACAAACCACTCTGTGTATTATCTGGTTTAAAAATTCTACTTAAAAATGATTAAAAAATATTGTTTAGGTTGTCGCCCAGCTACTCCGGCAGTCCGAATGCCTCGACGGTTTCTAATTCTCCCTCAATCAGCCCCAACTCCAGTGCAATGAAGAACCTTAACAAAAACAACCACCCCAGCTCTGATCGGGTTGACTACAGCAAGGCTAAAACCGACAGCCTTTCTGACTATTCTATGAAATTGGCCAAGGTTAGACAGAAATTTGTGATCTCAAAAGTTTCTCCCGTTTGCAATTTTTGGCAAAAATTATCCACATGGCTCTTTACGATAGGAATTTTGTCAAATCTTTCTTTCTCAACACTTTCTTTTTGACAGTTTATCAAAATGCACCCCCCCCCCCACCCTGCCGCCGCCCGCAAATGAGACAGACAGACAAGATATGAATGGCTAGCTATTTTTGTACCCTGTGACACTAATCTCTGTCTAGTCCAGTCGAGATATTTCAGTTTTATCATGACGACACTGATTAAGCATCGCAGAGATAGAATCATCGAACTATAATTTGTGCTCTACTAATTTCAGCTTTTTTCTCATCCTTAAGTACCATTGAACCATCAAGATTCGCGAATGTCAAAAGCAATTATAATCTCGATTTCTTATAGGTGAGACCAGTTCAGCAATTTGACGGTGAGTCGTCAGACACTAGCACATTAAGAAACCCACGAACACCCAATGCGTCATCGACACGTGAGAATATGTACACAACAGCTGTAGAAATGAGCACAAAGTACAGTCCAGATGCTAATACTCCAAGTCCAAATTATCAGATACTTAAAACTGGGTTCCCGTTACGACAACCTGATGCCATAGATTCAAACAGACACGATCAGAATCAAGGTCAGATGCAGTTTAACAGAACTGCAACGTTGCAAACTTCGGGAGGTATGCAGTCAGCTAACACGATTCGCGGATCCAACAGTGACCAAAGTAAGTCGTCGAGTGGATATGTCACAGCTGATGATCCCTTAGCTCCTGTCAAGGTTCCTGATGGTACTGGTCAGGATACAAACGAGGGCCTAGGCCTGGTAGATAATGCCTCGCAACCCGTAATTCACCAGTATCCCATTTTACAGCAATTTGTGATGAAGAATGCCGAGGGTGGCGGAAGTTTGCGAGGTCTTGGTGCAAATGCGTCACGACCATCGGCTTATGAGCGCCTCTTTCCCATTCCATCGCCTGGAACTGCGCCTAATGATGACTCTGGTGATGTGATCGATAAGCCGAAACTGCGAGAACGAAGTAAGAATGTTCTAGAAGAATCCAGGTCCAGGCCGGAAGGTGGCGAAGATGATGAACTGGATATCTCGAGATCCAGTTCTAGTATCCATATTGTGGACAAGACTACTGGGAATAAACAGAAGAGGCGAAGGTCTTCACTTGTTCAAACAGGGGACGGAAATGGTATGTTTAATTCTTTCAAATTCGACATAATTTATTTAACCAACGTCGTAAATTATCTGACAGTTAGATAATTTTGAAACAATGGGTGCTTTTGATATTACGATTGTCAGATAAATTTGACTGTCAACTTCTTAATGTGGAATTTTTGAGGTTTTGCGGATGATGCCTCTCTAAGCAAAACGTTTTAATAGCCGCACAGCGATAGCTGGGGCTATTATTGGCCTTCTCTTGGTTTTTTTTACAATTCAAAGAATTTGAATTGTATTGGGGCGCTGTCTTTTTACGACTCGAAGAGGAGTATTGGAGAAGTCCTTTTTTTAATCAATTTTATTGGAGTGATTTTTGAAGCGGGAAATGAAACGCGTGAAAAAATTTGGAGTGCTTTTGGCGCTGAACAAAAGTGAAGAGCGGAGAGAAAAGAGAGTGGTTTTTGTTCATACCGCTGTTTTTGAGAGAGCGAAAAATTGATGTGCGAAAAAATTTTCTCTTAGCGAGCGAAATTTTTTTGTTCACGTGCGGCATTTGAAAGCAGTTTTTTTTTGCAACTTTTGATGGTTATGAGGTTAGGTTATGATATTGTATTAGGTTTAGACTTGTTTGAATAAGAATTGGAGGTTTCAAGTAGTTAATCTGAGTTTAATGCTAATTTGGAGGTTTTTGATCAGTTTTGCTGATTTTCAGAAGAAATTTAACGATGTTTGCGTTTTTTTGTTTTAATGCTTTAATTACGATTTGAATAGAAGCTTGTTACTTAAGGAATGTTCAGGTACCAATTGACTAAAGTTTTCGTGGTATAAAATAATTTTTTCCTAGGAAAATTGACAGTAAAATTGAGAAATTTTAAATCATTTTTCTTAATTTTTTTGCATTTTTTCTTTTTTTTCAAATGTTAGACAAGTTTCTTTTCCTATAATGACTTGCCCATTGTTTTGCGAGATTTCTCATTGCTCTAATTACAAAAGAACGTTATTCGGCTTTATGTTTCCTTGTACTATTAAAAAAACTCATTAAGTTTTTCTAGCTTTTTTTGTTCAATTTGTTTTTGAATGCCGTTGCTATTCTTCCTTAAATTTTCTGTGACATTTTTGGAGGTTCAGTATTCATAATAGTTGTTCTATTTGTTTAGTCATAAATATGGGCAATTTTCTCCTTCGAGTCGTTTCCGGAATTCTTCCGGCTATGTTTTTTTTTAAGATCTGTTCACACATTTTCATGATTTTTGAAGTCAAATTGGAGTAGTGATTTTGGTCACGCCGAAAGAGGAAGTGGAGCGAAAAAGCGAGTGGCTCTGCGGCGTGAATTTTTTTCGCTCCAAATTTAAAGTAGAGTGAGAAAACGGTGTTTGAACAAAAATTCGCTTTCTCGCTAGTGGTTTTTTGTTCACATGCGGCAATTTGACTTTGATTTTTACTGTTTTTTCGTTTTTTTTTAGATCGGATTTTTTTCTAAATGGTTTTACCAATCCATTCGTAGTCCGTTCTAGGTTTAGTTTTCTGTTTAGTCAATGAATTGTACGTCAGGACTTGTCCTGCTATGTTTTTTTATTTCGTCGTCATGATTTTTGTTACGACCATATGACGTCACAACCACTTTTTGTTCATTTGTTCATGCAATTTCAACTGAATTGCATGTGTGACGTCATTTTTCGCTCTTAGTGGAGCGAGTTTTTTTGTTCATGCGCGTGATTAAGTTTTTGGTCAGACTTGACTTACCTCACTCTCAAAAATGACTTCCTCACTTTGAAATTGACTTTTATTTACTTTAATTCAAAGAGATAAGGTCAAATGGGTGTGTGTCACTCTAAATGAAGGTCATTTGAGATCAGCTAATAGAGGCAGCAATAACTTATACAGATTTTTAATCAAATATAACAGATCAGCCTTCAATGAAAAGACGAATTTTTTTGGTCTGTCTTTAGACTGCCGATCTACGAATCTATTGCGGCTATTTTCTGGCAATCTGCCAGCTATGTTTCTACTGTTCAGGTTTTGAATGATTGAACTGGTTTAAGTCTCGTTTCAGGTCCTCTGATACCGCAACATTTGATACCAGAACACCTTCTATCCGACTACGATGAAGTCAGTCCTCAAAGGTCTCCCTCAGAAGCTACCACTCCAGAATCCCCCAACGCTCCGTCTCATAAACCCCTGATTGGAATTCTGAAGAAACCAAAGACCCCAATTAGACCTCGCAGTTATTCTGGAGGCGAGAACAAAGGTGCAGGTGCTAGTAACAGGAGGGTTGTGTTTGACAGACTTGCGTTGTTTCTGGATGCTGCGTTGGAGGGTGATTTGGCATTAGTTGAACAGTTGTACGGACAAGTAAGGAAATTATGTAACCATTGGTTAACCGAAATAATTATAACAAACGATTGGCAAAACAAAAAGTCAATGTCAGAACTTGATGAGATAAGAACTTTCTTGCTGAAGAACCCATCGGCTTAGATGATTGAAGTAGCGCAGCCCAGTTTTGCCCGTGTCTCCAATTTAATATATCTGAAAGTCACCTAAACTCGCAATTTAACGTTGTTTTGTCCTACATTTGGTTATGACTTACTTGCTGAGTTTTGCATTGACATCAACCAAACTTTGTCGTAATTATATGGATCGTGTTCGTTTTTAAATCAATTTTTTGTCTGACTATCAAACTTTCGCGATTTATCGTCTTGAAAAACTTGGTAAACTGTGAAGCCCAAGGGCAGTTAGTCACTGTTCTCCGCTTTAAGAGCTTTACTGGTGTACGTTGCACTGAAACTGGTAAGGATGCAAAATTAATGGTGTAATGGGGCTTTTTTTGGTAGGTTTAGGCAACTAGCTTGAACCAAACCCAATCCAAACCAGTCGTTAGAGAGCAATTTGAGTGCCATTAGTCAGTTGTTCTGTATGGATTGTTTTCAATATTAACCTGTTGATGATTTGCAGCTGAAGAACCCGTCGGCCGGGAATGATGAGGGAATAACAGCATTGCACAATGCCATCTGTGCTGGTCATTCTGTGATTGTTGACTATTTGGTACAGAGGGGATGTGATGTCAATGCTGCGGACTCGGACGGTTGGACTCCACTTCACTGCGCGGCATCATGTAACAACCTCGTGATGGTCAGGTGAGTTTAGAAGCCACATGGAGAAATCAAACTTCATCTTTTCAAGCTGAAGTGAGAAAGTCTAAACAGAAGATTGATTCTGTTGCCCATAAATGCGGATGTTAGACGTGTCATTGAATCAAAATGTCAAAATGTAATCACATGAAAACTTGATTTTTACATGATATTTGTATTATAGGAGCACCACTTCTATTTCGCAGCTATTCCGACAGTCTGCCGGCTTTGTTATGAGTGTATCTAGATCTCTAACTCCTTTCTAAGAATTAAAAGAAACAACAAATGTGAAAGTGTTTCAAACTGTTCCACTTATCTAAGAGCAAAATATTTGTCATGCGCTTGTCCAACGCAAGCTAATGTATTTTTGAGGGCCGTTGAATGAAGGTGAGCGCATGAGGGAAACCTTTATTGACATGTTGGAGTCTTAGTTTTTGTATTTTTAATTACTCTTGAACAAAGTTTTTAGCAATTTAATTAGTGCCCCTGGTACTCTAATTTGTGTCTGACCACCGAATTTTTGTGACTTTTCGTATTGAGAAAGAAAACAGGGATAAACTTGTGGAGCCTGAGGGCATTATGTCTCTGAGTAATATGCGTAAATCACGAGAGTGGATCCAAGTAGTTTTGTTTCTAAATCCATCAGTGACGGTGAATGAAGGTGAGCACATGAGGGAAACCTTTATTGACTTGTTGGAGTCTTGGTTTTTAATAGCCGCCCCGCATCTTCTCAGCCGGCTATTATAGCGCTCCTATTTTTTTTACTTCGTCGAACTTTTTTCGCTTTACCTCATTTTGCCGCTTTTTCGACATTTTGCGTGAAATCTTTTTGACTTCTCTAGGCTAGTTTTACTCTTCTGTCATTCTGCTCAAAGTCCTTTTAAACAGCAGCTGCTCAGGAAAACAATTCAAAATGAAGAGAGTCTGTATGAAAAAATCAAAGTCAGAAATAGAAACGGGATAAACTCATAAAGCCCATTTTTAGATGCCCGGTACTTGAACTTAGTTCTCATAAGTTTTAGTTACTATCTATAATGCTTATTGGTATTAATACTAGACCCTGTAGCCTCTCACTGAGAGACAGGAGTATGTTCAACTACGAAATGACATCAAAATAAATTGCACTTAAAAATGTTTTTGTACAAAAATCAATCTTTGTTGATTTCTTTCAATCCCAATAGAGTTATGGGAATCAACGGCGGCTATTTTCCGGCAATCTGCCGGGTATGTTTGTATTTTTAATTGCTCTTGAACAAAGTTTGTAGGAATTTAATTAGTGCCCCTGGTACTCTAATTTGTGTCTGACCACCGAATTTTTGTGATTTCTCGCATTGAGAAAGGAAACAGGGATAAACTTGTGGAGCCTGAGGGTATTATGTCTCTTAGTAATATGCGTAAATCACGAGAGTGGATCCAAGTAGTTTGGTTTTTAAATCCATCAGTGACGGTGTTTTAATTTGCTCGCGAACGAAGTTTGACGCAATTATTTTTAACGTGTGTCTTTTTTCATGCAAAATATTTGCTTGAACGTTTTCCTTTATAACATTCGTTTGATTTCAATTCTTGAGTGACCTTTCACCCATGACTTTGTTTTTGTTTGATTTGAGCTGTGAGGATTCTGAAATTAAGGCTGATGCTAAAAAATTGTCGGTTGTAAGAAGAGCCTGCACAATTGTAGCCTAGATTTTTTATCACATTGCTCGGTCCAAATTAAAATACAAAAATAGCTATTGTTTAAATATATACACTCAATTTTGTTCTAAAATTGACTGTAAAAATGGCCTTCTTCTGTATCAATGTGGACTCTACAACTATTTCTGCAATTTTGAATCAAAAATGCATAAATATTGAATTTTGTTGAAATTTTTGTTCTTTTTAAACAAATCAACGTTATTTATAAACTTTAAGATATAGAACTACTGGAGTTGAAATTATATTGCTGACATCAAAAAAGTGCAAAAAAAGTAGGTCAAATGTATGCTTTGTTTGTGAAAATAAAATAACAGTAAAGTTTCTATTCGCCCCGAGTGTCTGCTATTTTTTTTCGGACGTTTCGGATGTTTCAATTTAAATCTTATTGCTAGTGCAGCTTGTCAATGGTGGTTAATAAAACTTCGGATGAATCTTTCAAGGTTTTTGATGTAAGGCTGTCTTTTATGCAATCAGGCTGTCCTTTATTCTAAGGCAGTCCGTTTTTTGCCTTTGAATTCAAAGGCAGTTTATTTTTGATAAACAAGAGTTGCATTACTTTTTGCTAAGCAATTATTGAAAATGTTGGTTTTTGTCTCTTCAATTTTTTGAAAACATGAGTCTTTTCAAAATGAAAACATGATTTTCTGTACTGTATACTTTGTTATTAGTGTCATAATTTCAAGTGGAGTTTCTCTTGGCAATTTTCTGGTACTCTCCTTTTCTAAATTTGGAGTAGTTTCGTTTTTAAACAGTTCAAAATTTTTCACGATCAACTTCTGACTTATTTTCACTATTGATCGCGGTCTCCTGCTAGTTTTACATAGTTAAGATACCGTTCGTTTTCGAATTTTTTAATCGTTTTTTGACTTCCATTTTTTTCTGACAATCTGCCAGCTATGGTACATATTTTGATTCACTCGTCCGGATTCTGATAACTCGATGTTTTGAGTCGGTAATGTATTGAATATCCTGATTGGAAATGCAGCTGTCCAATTGACATAAAATCATCAGTGTATTAAATTGGTACTTGTAGATGATCCCATTAAGTCGGGTAGAAACAGTTCCCGCCTTCGGCTATTTCAAATTTTTTAAAAAAATCCTAACATTCATAGAATTGCTGATGAACATGTATTTGCAGGTACTTGGTTGAGCACGGGGCCTGCATCTTTGCGAGGACATTCAGCGATGGGGAAACCCCGGCACAGAAGTGTGAAGAACATGAGCCCAACTACGCAGCCTGTAGCCAGTACTTGTACGGTAAGGGAGTTTTGAGGGTAAATAAGAGTTTTTGCGACTACGAGCAATTGTACGTTGTTAATTTTTTCTAAGTGAGCTTTGATTTATTTGATATGATAAGTTTTAGATACAAATTAATAGCTGATAACTTCAAGCAAAAACCAAAAATGTAGGAGAGGCTGATTCTGCCAGATCTTATTTTAGGTTAAAGCTCTGGGTAAAGTGTTAATGCTGGTTTACTTATTTACATGACTTCTAGAGCCTTGAAATAATTACCAAAAAGCTTGAAAACAGAAGGGACAGGTGCATTTTTTGAGCAAAGAGCAACTGGGCGTTTATTGGCCCATTGGGCTGTCATTTTGCCGACTCTTGGCTTCATATTTCATTTGGCGGACATAACTTTCAATTCGCTGCTTTCAACTGCTTTTGAAGTCACATAGAACTTCTGGCCTGGCGTTTATCGAGAACCACCTCGCGGTTCTAAATGTAAAGCCTGAATTTTGAAGTGACTTCTGCAGAGTCACGCAACCTTACTTTAAACACGCAACTTGCACGTTATAAAATGACGGAAGTCAATGAAAGTCATTTTTGGCTATGTATATAGCAGCTTCTGGAATTTTGACTTCTGGCACTGGAGAGAATCGGTATTTTATAGCGTGCACCTGCATGTTTTAATGAATGGTTACGTGACTCTCCTTGAAGTCACTGAGAGTAGCAACTTCTGGCATTTTGACTTCTGGCACTGCCACTGCGGACTTTCGGCATTTTAAAATGTGCACGTGTTTCAAGTTGGATTTCTTTATAGTTATGTAGTATCTGACGTAGGATCTTTTCCGTTTGTGCCCCCCCCCCCCAGCTTAGTGGGCGCATATTATTTGCACCCCCAGACGCACGTGCCATATTTTTACACAATGAATTACTATGTAATGGCACGTGCTCTATAACTGCGGAGCGCATAACGTACTGGGTGCGGGGGGCACAAACGGAAAATATCCCTCGCGTACTTAGGCGTGCAAGAGAAACTGGGTATAATGCAACGTGGTTTGGTCTATGCTCTGTACGACTACTCTGCCGAACAAGCAGATGAGTTGAGTGTGGGGGAGGGGGAGGCAGTAGTTGTGCTTCGCAGAGGGGATGACCACGAAGGACCCGAATGGTGGACCTGCACCCACGTGAACACTTCTCCCGGTGGAACCCAACGCGAGGAGCGTCAAGGATACCTTCCTCGGAATATTATGGGGGTAAGAAATTTCATCCAGTGATAGTGTTTTCCTGTGGGGTGATTGATTTTTATATGGGGCGCCTTTTTTAGTGGGAGAAAAGATTCGTTGCTGTGAAAAATTGAAATGAACAGTCTTGCTCAGTTTAGTTCTTTGTTAAAAGATTGAGAACCACTTTATCTAAAACATGCATGAAATAAGCTTGACAAAAACTTTGGAATCTATTCTGTTTTGGCCCCCAGTGTTTTAACCCCCCCTTCCTCCCTCACGTTACAAATAATATGTTGTTATATACCACGTAAAAAATAGTACGTACGCTTGGGGGGGGGGGGGGTTAAAGATATATTAGCCCACTAAGGAGGGGGGCAGTGATGGCAAACAGAATATATCCAAACTTCGCTTCGCATTATCAGCGTAAATTTGGCTAAAGAGGTGAATCTGCGAAGAATAGAATAGATTTATTCTCAAGATTTGTTAATTAAGAGATAACCCAGTTCGGGAGTTGCAGAACAATTGTTGTAATGCTTGCACACTGGACTTGCAATTTAAAAGCTGCTGGTTCGATCCAGCATTGGTTCAGTTTCACAGTAGTCGCAACCTCTTAGGCATCCCGGATCTGTTCTGTCTCCCCCCCCCCCAGCTTAGTGGGCTTTTATCTTTTACGCCCCCTAGGCGCACGTGCTGTTTTTTACATAGTAACCTGCTATATAACAAGATATAATTTGTAAGGGGTAAAAAACAGGGGGGGGGGGGGGGCAAAACAGAATAGCTCCGACATCCCTAATGCTCCTGGAAAAGAGTAACTTATCAAAATTTTGTTTCAGTTGTTCCCTCGGAGCAAACCCAGACGAATTTTCCAGAATGTAAAGACTTGAAACTGGACGGACACGTTGTCCTCTTTTGATTAGCAAAACCTAAGCTGTACAATTTGCTCTATTAGATGCAGTCTTCTAGAACTCACCGACTTCGCTGCTTTAATGTCCAATGTAACATAATTTTGACAGAATAATTTGATAGAGTTATTTAATGAATTGATTTCATTTTAGTTCAATTTATGTTGTTAAATTGCTTGTATTACAGTGGTAGAGAAATAAAAATTTATGTTGTATTTTTTTCTGCAAAAGACAATGAAAGGATGATCGAACTGTTAAGACAAAAAGATTTGAAGTGATTGTTTTCTTTTTAATGGGCGACCTCATCTCAGCCGGCTATTCTAGCCTCCCTATTTTCTACCTTTCGAAGATGATATATTCTTTAAATCGGTAGCATCTATACTACAGGGTTTGTTTTAGAAGAAGTCGCATGTGAAGAATTGTTTGGTTCAATTTGCTGAACGACTGATTTTTGAGTGGTTAATGTTCATTAACTGTACTGAGAGAGAGAGAGAAAAAATTAGGCATGAAAAAACGAAAAAATTAGGCATGAAAAAACGCGTCCAACGAGCAATTTTTGATCACGAGTGGTTTTCAAAGCAGTTTTTTAGAATTTACTCTACTTGTCCTTCTCAATCATATGAACCAGTAATTGTGCGTTTGGAAGCATTAATGACCATTCGAAGTAAGTATTAATTAAGAATTTTATCATTTGGCATTTTGCAGTTTTTAGTTTATCTTTTTAATTGCTCTTGAACTAGGTTCATAGCAATCATTGTACACATGTTAGTCTTTTTATGCAAATTTTTTGCTTGACCGTTTTGCGCTTGTCTTCTAGAACATTCTTTGACTTCTCAAGTGACTTTCACGCGTTTGTTCTTCATTTTTGAGTTTTCTCTATTGCTCTCACTCCAAAATAAAGCTTGTTGCGAAAATAAAATCGCAGCATAGCACGAAGGGCCGAGTGGGCAGTGCTTCTGGTCAGGGAGCGGGAGGGCAATGATTCGATTTACGGCGTGGTAAACTTTTTTGCACCCTTAAATGAAATTTTATATAGGCTACAGCCTCTGAATTAAATTTCCTCGCCTGTCGTTCAAGCTCAATTCTTCCGACATCAGTCGGCTTATGTTTTGCAGTTTTTGCGAAATTCCCTGAAAGAATGACCAAATCCTTACAAACCTATTAAAAGCGTTTTTATTTTCCTTTCAATAGTCGACCTGAACTTCTAAGCCGGCTATTATAGCGGCCCTTTTTTACGAATCGAAGATTAATGGCGATTTTTTTTCAGTAACTTTGTATTAGGGCATATGTTTTACAGGAAATCAAATGCCGCACCTAAAAAGTGTTTTGGTCAATCTGTTGAAGAAAAGTCAAAATAAGACAAATTAGGTGAGAAAAACTTTGCAGCAAGCTGGCACTTTTGTTATCACGTGCGGTTTTTCAATGCAGCATTTTAGATTTCACTCAACTTTTTCAGCCAAAATTGTTTTCCCCATTCTTTACACAGTAACTGTACGTTTGGCAGCATTATAAACCAAAACAAATGTTTAATTAAGATGGAGTTTCGATCTTTTTTAGAGTTTGCTGTTTTAGTAGTTTTCTTAGCAGTTTTTTTCTCCTCTTAAATTTTAACTGTAATCGAAGAGCTTTTTGGTTAAATTCCGTTTTTCATTGGTTTTGGCGACTTTTTCATTTGATTGCTTTGGTTTTGAGTTGTGGACATTTTCATTTTTTGCTTATTTTTTTTGTTTGTTCAGTAGCGATCAATCAAACTTGGTTTAAGGGACTGTAAACTGGGGCGCAGCACCTTGAAAAAATTTTTGAACATAATAGTTTTCAAAGTAAGTAATTTCTATACCTTTTAATTTCGGATCCCGTTGTTGAAATATTATTCTGTTTTTTATCGTTCTGTCTTCAGGTAACTACTCTGAACAAAAACTAACTGTATCCCTCAGTCCAATACTCAGTAACACTTGCGTAAAGTTGTTTTAAAGTTTCAACTATTCCAGAAAATAGTGAGGTTTTTAATTGCTCTGGATCGAAAATTGAAGCAGTTATTTAAATTGTGTTGGTCTTTTTTATGCACAAATTTTAGTGGTTTTTGCGCCCTTATTTTTGTTTTGAGTTGTCTAAATTTCATTGATTCACGTGTCAGGAGCTGTACTCAAGTGGTTGCAGATCACTACCAAAATTTCAGATGCGAAGTGCGCTAAAAGTGGTGCAATTTTTCACTTCAATTTTTGTTAATGATTATAGTGATATATAATAACCTCTAATGCCGTCCTTTGGTGGCCTTTTTAGTAAATTGAGTTGCTTTCTCAACGTTTTGGGTACAATCTTTGATTTCCGCAGGCTATTTCTACTCCTCCCAATCCGCTCAAAACAGCCTTACGGCTTTAACCAGAAGCTGTTGAGCAAAATAACCTAGAATCAATAGAGCCAGTATCAAAATCTAAATCAAAACGACAAATCCAGTTTCCAGATGCCAAAGAAATATGGAATTAATAAATGTAATTGACCGCAAACTGATCACCCAAAAAGTTAAATTTTTGAAACAGTTTATCGCAAAGATCTTCTGCAACAGGTTTCTCAATGTCATAAAAATTGTTTGGTATCATTCCACGATGAACAAAGACTTCTGAAACCTAATTGTTAAAAGTTAAAAAGAAGACAAGAATTATTTGAAACAGCGAATGGGTTATTTATGTTTCGGTTTTTAGACAGTTATAAACTCTCGTTTCTCATTCTATTCATTCAGATCAAGCGTGTTGTTTAGTTAGAAGAACTTTGGAGACCTAAAAATATAATCGAAGAAGTGGGTTCCTTGAAGGTTTCAAAAAAAATGGCACGGATCAAATTGGTAACAGCATTAATGACCCATATATCTTTATCTGCCATAAAATAACTTTATATATGTAGACAAAAAAGAACTCGAATTTTATGACAATTTTTATCAACAAGCCAAATGAACCGTGATTTAAAGTGAATGTCAGCTACAAGCTCCCGTACGTATATTTTCAAGTAACGTTAAGAACAGTCAATTTATTTTTTACTGTTTTCTTTTAAAGTACAGTTAGCTTGTGGCCGTTTTTCGTGTTAAAGCATTGTCTCATTTACTGCAGGGGAAATTTTAAATATACGTAAACCAATGTCTGACTTCGACCTCAAATGTCAAAATGTCACACCTCACTATTTTTAATTAGCACTCTAATTTCATTGTTTTTGGCAGAAATTTGACTTTTTGGTTTGATTATCCATCTTTGTAATTCCAATATCTTAAAGTGAGCACTAACATTTGTTCTGTTCTAAGTGTGCATTTTCTTTTCACTTCTTCATGAGGGAGTAAAGAGGTATCTTCGGTTTGTGTTATAGTAAATAAAATTTTACCTCGATTATTCGTAATCATTGTTCCAAAATTATATATTCGAGTATGAAAGGACTGTTGGGTTACACAAATACTAACAATTCCGATTTAAAGACAGCATTTTTAATTAAACAAAAGAACATTTTTACATATATATTTTTGTATATGTTTGCCTCCCATCGGCAAAAAATGTATAAGTAGCTAGCGAAAGTTATATTGACTAGGTTTTAATGGAAACCTTACCCGAATTATAGCTCTTTTTAGCAATCATAATCAACCACACCTGCAGACACTCATTTTGTTTCAGCCTTGACCTAAATAGAACACGTGGGCAACAAAGAAATTAACAACCAGAATTATGATTTTCGTCTCAAACAATTGAAGTGCTTTTTGTCTAATTTGCATCCTAGCTCTGCAATTTTTGTAGGATAGCTTACGCGAAGTTTACTGTATAGCTTGTAGTGTTTTTTCTCGGCAGATAGTTGCTTTCAGCGAGTACATAATTTACCATTTGTCACGGGTCTCCACAAAAACATGTTTGCAAGATAATAATTAGTCAGTAATCATGAAACAACCTAAATGACAACACACCGCAAAAATGGCCTCGATTTAGTAAATATGACAAAAAAAGAGATATTGCACATCATTAATTACGATTATCATGGCTGTTTAGATTTTGGGTTATAATTAGGTCTCAAGTTAAAAAAAAATAAAACATTTTCCGCGGAAAACAGTTACAAAAGAAAAGTTTGCCAATATATTTTTGCCATGTTCTGATCGGAGAATTACTTAACGAAGGCGGAATGTTTATCACACAGGAATTAATATTGTATGTAGATATTAACTTTTGCATTCAATTTTTTCCGTTTCGCTTTGTTTCAGTGTTTATAGAAATTAAAAACGTTCCGCCTTCCAGTGGTTGTTCTCGTAGGTGTTGTTTAAGATAGCTACCAATTTCAGTCCATTATACAGGCATATCTTCACGAAGTTTTGTTTGCTGATTTTATTTTGGTCACACCTCACTCTTTTTAATTACCAATCTCATTTCATTATTTTCGAGTGGGACTTTGACTTCTTGGTATGATAAACATTCTTTGTAACTTCCAATATCTTGAAGTGAATACTAAGACTTGGTTCCGTTCTACTTATGAAGTTTACTTTTTACCGTTTCATGAGGCTGTGAAGAGGTGTCGTCTATTTCTGTTGTAGTAAAACAAATTTTACTTCAATTGCTCCTAATCTTTGTCCAGAATATATAAATAACTGTTCTTCGCAAATTGAGCGCCTCTATTTATGGTTTTTAATATTAGAAATAGCCGGAAAACCAGCTGGTCCTCTTCCATTTTTTCTATCCCTTGAAACCACGTTTTTTCAGGAGTTTTATTTTCAGAATCCTGAAGATTTGTAAATGTTGCAGTTTGAAAAGGAAGGTCACCGATTGACGTTTTGTGTTGTGATGAAGCAAATTACGTCACCATTGGACTTTGCCTTTGGTAACATACATTACGTGTTGACATTTAAGATGTTTAAAAATCAGATTTGTATTACTTTAATGCAGAAAAATATTCTGATTGTCCGTTTTACCTTTATCTCACATGCCTCTGTGCCAGTATTCGGATATTACCAAGATATCTACAAGATAACCATCCAGTCTCGCCCCGGGTGGTAACTGCTGTGACTGAAAGTTATCTTCAAATTCTTTCAATTTAGCTGCAAGTGTGTGTCGGTTTTTCTCTTAAAATGGATATTTCACATCAGTAGATATTCTAATTTCGCAACAGATGCTCTGAAAATTTTATGTTGAAGTTTAACCAAGATTTGCGTACCCAGTGAACTGAAACTTGGTACACCTTGATAAACATAGTAAATCTTGTTAAATCTTGCCAAGATCTTGACATGGTTCTTACGATGAAAAAAATCAAGATTTGTACGAAATTGCAAGATCTTTGCATGGCTATCAAGAAACAAGATCTTGGCAAGATAACCAAGAAAGATTAACCATGACTTTGCAAGATATACCAAGTTGTAGAAATTGAAAAGCACCTTTACGCAAGATTTAGGCTATAGGAAGATGATGTCAAATTTTATATATTAAAAAGCCTTCGCTCATCTGAATGTTTGTTCAAATTGTTCGAGGAATTCTGCTGTAACTGAAGCAGTCACAAAGCTCCATATATGGCAGTTATGTTGTTGACTGATCCTACTATCACTCCATCGTTGTAAAATTCTGAATATTGACTTTTAGTTTTTCATCAAGTAACTTCCTTCTTGTCTTCAGAAGAAATTTTTCTTGCTGCAGTTTCTCTGTAGAAACCCGGAAACACGTTAACTTGTCGTGCTCTCTTCCTTTGGCCAATACCATTCTTGCAGTTTTTGCAGTCGTTTTTGGCAGACGAAAACGAAAACACTTCAGCAAAATCTGGTAAGATATGTGTAGTAGCTTTTGAAAGACACAGACACTGAAAAACATACGTAAACACACAACACACATTAAATAAAATAACACCAAAAAATACAAAGACCAACAATAAAAAGTCAATTTTGATTTTTGTTTTATCATGCAATTGGTCAATACTCAAGGCTCACCGCTGCTTATCTAGTATCTTTCTTCCTACAACACTAGGCAGTGACATTTTGGAGCAATTGTATCGGAAACTGTAACTTGGACACAAAACTTTGAAACGTACTTTTAAGAATGCTTGTTACAATTTTGATGTTTTTCATATCTATAATGGGACATTTAAATTGTTAAAACCTCGCGATGTGGCATCAACGAGACCTCCCAACACATGGGTTTGGATTTATTTTGAATGCAATTGTTTGAATTACTATATAGTTTTTCTAAATTTGTCATAGTCTCTGACAGTTTTTGCGGTCTGCCTCTATTTGTGTTCAACATTTAAGGACTCTCTCTCAGATTAGCTCTCTCTTTCTCTCATGCCCATACAAACACACACACCACACATATTAAAAACACAAGCACAGTTATATACAAGGACAAAAACGCGCGCACACATAAACAAAGACAACCCCAAAACAAAAGAATTAAAATAGTCTTTTTGGCATCTGGCCGTTACTAAATGTTTCTCACGGTTCATTTTTGCTGATTGTTTATGTTTTCTATCAAATTTGTCGTGGATGTATTCAGGCAATTATGTTTGTAGATCACACTGAAATCGAAAATGAATTTTTGAAGTTTTCAAAACGTTTTTTTCTTTTTTGATGTCTCTTGAGCAAAAAGAGCTAATTAAATTTTCAAAATGTCGCATATTTCATATCAGCGAGACCTGAAAAATATCTTTGAATTGGACAAACTTAAAACTGCAATTTGTAGCAAATATCAAGCAGTTTTTCTACTTTTTTCTGATTTCTGACAGTTTCTGCACCCCGAATATATGTGTTTACGTTTGGAGGAACTATCTCCCTCACACTAACTCTTTTTCTCTCTTTCCTGCACACACAAATAGAATACACAAATGTCCATTACAAAACGCACACTCATAGATTCACTCATACAATTTCGCACACACACACACACACACATTCACACACATACATATACAGAACTCTTTATCAAAAAACAGATTTTGAAAATCCATTTTTTTGGCAACTGATCCTTGCTCAAACTCCCTCAATTAGTTATCTTTTATGTCTTGGTTGTATTTTCTGGCAAACTATGCGTGGTAGTCTTGCGGCAATTGTATTGGTAATAAAAATGAAAATAAACTCTGAAGCAAACTTTTTTGAAATGTTTTCTCAGTTTTGATGTTTCATAAGAATAAAGAACAATTAATTTTTCAAAGTCTTGCAAGCATGTTTAGAAAAAGATTTCAAAAGAACACAATTTTGATAAAGAAGCTGAAATTTGCTGCAAATATTAAGTAATTTCTCTTTTTATTCCTGATTTCTGAGGGTTTTTGGACTTTGGTTCCATTTATGTCTAATGATTGAATGAACTATCTCTCTCACACTAACTCTTTCTCCCTCTCTCGCTCCCCTATACATACACACAACAATACAACTTAAATGACAATTACGAACACCCATAACTTCACTCTTACGCCTGCACACAAGCACAAACACAAACATAAAAACCCACACACACACACACAAACACACGTAAAAGTACAGAACTCACGATCGAAAATTTTTTTTTTTGGCATCTGATCCTTGCTCGAAGTCCGTCAACTAGTTATTTTTTACATCTTACATGTATTTTCTACCAAACATTGCGTGGACGTCTTGCGGGAATTGTATTGTTAATAACGAATTAAAATGTGTTCTGGAAATAACTGTTTTTATTTTTGTTTGATATTTTTTCTCAGTTTTGATATTTCATAAGCATCATGGACAATTAATATTTCAAAATCTTGTAAGCGTGCTAACAAAAAGATTTCAAAAAACTTCAAAAAAATTCAAAAAATTAATCTTCATTTTTGACAGTTTTTGCTCTTTGCTTCTATTCGTGTCCAGTCTTTGAAGGAGCTGTTTCTCTCACATTAATTCTCTTGCTATAACCCTTAGCTGTTACACAAACTTATGCTAAAGTTACTGACACAACCTTAGACACAAACACGCGCACAAGAACTTAAACGCACACAGACACACAGACAGACACACATACACACAAACTAACAAATACAGACCACGGAACAAAAAAATTTCAATATTTGTTCTTTGGCACCTGATCTTTAGTCAAAGACCCTCAGTCGTCAATTGTTCGTTTCCTGATTTTGTTTTTTTGACAATTAGGTGTGGTTATCTTGATGAAATTGCATCAGTGATCATACTAATGACACAAAAATCTGAAAAGAGTTTTGAAATTTTTTCGAAATATTTGGTCTTCATCTTGATCATAATAGGACAATTAACATTCCGAAATCTCTCATACGTCTTATCGACGAGATTTAAAATCATATTATTGACATTGGACACATTTAAGGCGGCAGCTTAATGTGAACGGTAAATAGCTTTTCTAGTTAATTCTGATTTCTGACCGTTTTTGCCTTCTGCTTCCATTTGTGTGCAACACTTGATGAAATAAATTTTCTCGCACCAATTTTCTATCCTTCTCCTGCCTACACTTAAGACACAATTTTATACCACACAAAATACGTCCACACAAGATCATGCCAACAAAGAAATAATCAATAAAGGATTTAGTTTTTCATTTCGCAGAAATGCCCAAAGACAGGAAAAGATCAGTTTCAAAGTACAGACAAGTTAAAAGGTAATTTAACATTTAACTTTTCAAAAAAATTTTTGATCAGGTGCATTAAAATTTCAACCTGGCAATCCATAGACTCTTCAGTTCTCGTTTGGAGGAACTATCTCCCTCACACTAACTCTTTTTCTCTCTTTCCTGCACACACATAGAATACACAAATGTCCATTAAAAACGCACACTCATAGATTCACTCATACAATTTCGCACACACACACACACACATTCACACACATACAAATACAGACCTCGCTATCAAAAAACAGATTTTGAAAATCCTTTTTTTGGCATCTGATCCTTTGCTCAAATTCCCTCAATTAGTTATCTTTTATGCTTTGGTTGTATTTTCTGGCAAACTATGCGTGGTAGTCTTGCGGCAATTTTTTTGCTTACAAAAAAGAATATAAACTCTGAAGCAAACTTTTCTGAAATATTTTCTCAGTTTTCATGTTTCATATGCATAAAGGACAACTAAATTTTCAAATTCTTGCAAGCATGTTTAGAACAAGATTTCAAAAAAAAATCAGTTTCTATAATGAAGCAGAATTTTGCTGCAAATAATAAGTGATTTCTCTTTTTATTTCTGATTTCTGAGGGTTTTTGAACTTTGGTTCTATTTGTGTCTAATGATTGAATGAATTATCTCTCTCACACTAAATCTTTCTCCCTCTCTCGCTCTCCTATAAATACACACAACAATACAACACAAATGACAAAAACTAACACCCTCAATTTCACTCTTACGACTGCACATAGGCACAAACAGAGACGTAAAAACACACACACACACAAACACACGTACAAGTACAGAACTCGCGATCAAAAAATTTTTTTAAAAACCTTTTTGGCATCTGATCCTTGCTCGAAGTCCGTCAACTAGTTATATTTTACATCTTAAGTGTATTTTCTACCAAGCATTGCGTGGACGCCTTGCGGGAATTGTATTGTTATTAACGAATGAAAATGTGTTCTGAAACGAACTATTTTGTTTTTTTTTGATATTTTTTCTCAGTTTTGATATTTCATAAGCATCATGGACAATTAATTTTTCAAAATCTTGCAAGCTTGCTAACAACAAGATTGCGAAACACAGTTTTGGTATTGCACACTTTTAAAGCAAAAGTTTGCAATAAATATTCAGTAATTATTCTAATTAATCTTGATTTTTGACAGTTTTTGCTCTTTGCATCTATTGGTGTCCAGTCTGCGAAGGAGCTGTCTCTCGCACACTAAATCTCTTTCTATAACCCTTAGCTGTTACACAATTTCATACCAAACTCACTGACACAATCTTACACACAAACACGCACACAGGAGCTTAAACGTACACAGACAAACAGACACACAGACACACACACACACACAAACTAACAAATACAGACCACGGCACAAAAAAATTTCAATATTTGTTCTTTGGCACCTGATCTTTAGTCAAAGACCCTCAGTCGTCATTTGTTCGTTTCTTGATTTCGTTTTCTTGACAAATAGGTGTGGTTATCTTGATGAAATTGCATCAGTGATCATACTAATGACACAAAAATCTGAAACGAGTTTTAATATTTTTTCAAAATATTTGTTCTTCTTCGATGTTTCTTGATCATAATAAGACAATTAGCATTCCCAAGTCTTACATACGTCTTATCGACGAGATTTAAAATCACATTATTGACATTGGACACATTTAAGGCCGCAGCTTAATGTGAACGTTAAATAGCCTTTCTAATTATTTCTGATTTCTGACCGTTTTTGCTTTGTGCTTCCATTTTTGTCCAACACTTGATGGAATAAATTTTATCGCACCAATTTTCTATCTTTCTCCTGCCCACACTTAGGACACAATTTTATATCACAAAAATTAGGTGCACACAAGAGCATGCCAACACAAAAACAATCAACAAAGGATTTAGTTTTTCATTTTACAGAAATGCCCAAAGACAGGAAAAGATCAGTTTCAAAGTACAAAAAAGTTAAAGAGTAAAATAAATTTTGAAAAAATTTGAGATCAGGTGCTTTACAACTATCAACCTGGCAATCCATAGATTCTTCAGCTCTCAAAGTCACCTGTGTTCTGTAATAGTGTAAGAAATTAGTTCAAAATATCTTCTCTGAATTTATAAGGAAAACTAATAGAGGCTTTGAAAATACACAAATAGTTAGATCTGATGTCTTGTAGAGAAATTTGCCCAAAAACATCGGTACAAATTTGAAAGGAATACATTTTTCTGCATTTAACATTCGCTTTTAAAAATTTGAAAATGAGCTCGCAACTGCCTGTAGTCATCAATTTTCCAAAAAATCCTGTGATACAGAAAAGAAGCTTCATACGATAGTTTTTTTCCTGCAAAAAACAGAGAGACGGATAGAAATGATTTCTAAACAAATTTTACATTTTCTGTTATTTAGTTTCAATCGTTAATTTTCGGGCTTGAAACAGCAAAGAATTGTTGAAATATCTCCATTTAACATGACTAATTTTACTACAAATTTTTCCGTTTGTTTCAATCTTAAATTTCAACGCAAACTCAATCCCCTGTTCCCACGGGCTTCCTTTCCTTCTCAATTCTTCCTTGAACATTTCAAAGAATTGCCCTTTTCAATTTTCTGATTTTTTATATGTATCAAAACTAGATCCTGGGGGCTATAAAATGGCGTTTTTTGTTATCTCCACAATGCGTAAACAAAAAGTGAAAAATTGACTGAAGAAAAAAAGGCCAGCATCGCAAATATATTCCTCATTTTGAAAAAATTGTAACAATAAATGTAGTCAAAGCAACTTTTCGCTTTTATTGCGCTGGAGTATTTCGAGTCTTTGATTATTTGTATTTTAAAGCATTTCAATTTTAAAAGATTTTTTGATTGTTTCAATACTATCATTTTTTGGTGAATAGCAAACTTTTACTCTATATTGCCTCATTAAAATTTTCATTTCTTCCGCTAACTTTATATCCAACGTATTCATATCCATTAAAAGTCAAAACGGTTGTCTTCTTTGACAAAGGTTCTTTTCCCCCATCCAATTGGTTTGCCAACACCAACCCACCCCCTCCCCCTCCCAGCTCTGCTGATTCTAATTTTCCGAAGAATCCCGTTCCATTTTATCCCAATTTTCAATAGTTTCATTGATCCAATCTAGAAAATAGGAAATCCTCGTGTGGATGCTATGATTTCCACAGTTATCGCCAAATCCGACCAGCCCGTACAGACAAATAGGTTTTTTGTCATCGTCCAGCGGATACGAGGGCGAACCTACATCAACATGAGCAATTAGCAAAAAAGAATAAACGCACGATTTCTCATTGCAACGTGTAGTCAGTCCCATAAAGTGGCAACGCTACCGAACGTTTCAAAGGTCGAAGTTCAAATTTAAATAATTCAGAGACCAGCATTTCGTTGTTCATATGTAGGTGGAGAGTTTATCGAACGTCCGCTTGCGTTGCACCTTTATGGGACTTTATAGACTGTCCCTTAAGTAGCTACGCAAGCAAAACGTTCAAGAAATAATGAAATAGTTAAAATGTCGAAGTTGAAACTGCAAACATGTCATGAAAACTAACAAAACTCAATTTAAAAAAAGGAAACAATGAAATACAAATTACCAAATGGAGGCCTATTTCAATGTTGTGAATTATTTGAACGTTTGCATGCATTGCAACTTTATGGGAATTCTAAAAGAATGAACAAAACTCTACAGCGTTTCCGAGAAAGTTGAATTATAACAAAGTTTCGAACGGGGAATAGAGTTCATGATACCAATTTCATATCTGAAGTACGTAGATTAAACCAGACGGAATGGACCTTAACAGAAAAAAAACTGTTGAAATTCAAATGACTACTTCGATGTTCAATTGTATGTTTGGCATTTTCTGAGCCCCCAATTATCCGATTTTCATGATTCAGATTGTATGTCATCAGTTCAATCATCGAAAATTCAAGTAAAAGTTGAAAACGGTGGTATTTTTTTCAAATTGAAGTTCTTTTGTTGAAGTTTCTTAGATTTGGTAAAATAACCACTATTGATGTCAATCAGTCCATAATCGATTACTGAGAACAACCGTACTATGAAAGCAAAAAACATGCAAAACATAAAATCAAACTATGAATTTTAAATTTAAATATAATGTCAAAAAACTATATATTAATTCTAACTCATATGCTGTATCACCTTGATTCAGCTCCAATCCTCACATGTTTAAACACTCCTTAACCATGCAGCCTAGCGTAATGCTTGCATTTTGAGACGCGATATAGCGGCATATTTAAGCTCCCACTTTGATCATTTTTGCCCTCATAAAACATGCCGCAAAAACAGGCATTGCAAAACAAGCAAGTTAAAGCAAGAAATTTTGCTCATTAGAAATGTCAATAAGCGCTACCAGTAGGCATCGATAGCGTAGAGGATAAGACACTTGTTTCTCAAGTGAGATGCAGGGGGTGCGAGTCTAATTAAAGTGGAAAAAGAAGCATAATTTCCTGGACCAAAAACGCGTTGATTTTTTTCTTTTGTTCTTTTTTTCGTTCCTTTTTTGCTTGCTTTCCGTTTTCCTTTTCTTTTCTTTCTTTCTAATCTTACTCATTTGTCATATATTGGGTCCTAATCTGCACATTTGTGCTCATTAAGCTTGCCAAAACAGGCGAGCCAATACCAATAAAGCCATTGACCAAAACATTTGTAGTCCGGAAACAGCAAAAAAAAAGCGATACGCATCGGTAGCGTCGGCGATAGCAATCGGTAGCGTCAGCGATAAGATTTTTACGTATGGATATGAAGCGAGGGGCATGGGTTAACATCCAAGTTGATGCGAAAAACGGCTCTTGTTCTCTTGTCCTTAAAATGGGTAATTGTTGTTTTTCATCCACTCCTGTCTTTCTTTTCTGCTTTTTTTCTTTCTCTTTAGTTCTTTCTTATTTTTCGTTGTTAGAGAATTCTTTTCTTTGTCAATTTATATTTAATTCTAAATCGAATGCTGTACCCACATGTTTAAGCTCCAATCCTCAAATGCTTCAACGGTCCTTAAACATTCAGCGAAATGGTAAAAGCGCTCCTTTTGTCACATGCTTAAACTTCCCTCAGAGCTGCAGCCGAGCGTAACACAAGCTGCTTGAGAGACGTATACCTCCACTTTTAAGCTCCTTATCTGGAAATATGTTGTCGCTCATTAAACGTATCGCGTAGTAGGCGAGCAAATAAAGATATTTACCAAAATATTGCCGAAATAGAATGAACAATAGCCAAATGCAATACGCATTGATAGAGTAAGGGATAAAATCTATGGCTCTTAAGCGAGGGGCATTGGTTCGCGCTTAGGTTAGTGTCCATCTTTGCTTTTTTTGTCCCAGAAATAATAGTAGTTATTTTCCATCAACTCCTGTGTTTTTTTCCCTCCTCTTCATCTTTCAATACCATTTTTTTATAGTGGTACGTCAATAATATTAGGCTTCTAAATTTTGCATTTTTAGCGCTCTTCAGACTTGCAGCGATACGTAGTACATGCGTTTTGAGACGCATTTTGCCAACAAGTCTTACTGCTCCTTAAACATTCGACACAGCGAAGCCAAAAAGAGGTTGAAGAAAAAGTTGCTGCTGCTTAGGTTAACAGACGCACAATAAGAATATGTGGCGTAAACTGTAGTTTCTGTAGCATTAAAACGAGAGGATTGGGTTCGAGCCCAGGTTGGGGTCTAAAAAATCTTAATTTCCTTTGAACCTCATACTCTGTTAAATGATTTTCTTGCAATGCTTTTGCGGGCCTGCTAATTAAACAAAAATTTTAAAAAAATTATATTTGATCATAACGCAAAACCTAAGGAATCAAAGACCATCTTATAAATTGCGTGTAAAACTTGAATTTTATGCTTATTTTGATTTAGGTCGAATCTATATTTCACAAGTAGAAAAAAAACAGTCCACATACGAAAATGAAAACATTTTACGACCCTGGCTTAAAAATCTTAGATTTTGGCTATACCTGCAGTTTGCTGGGAAAACGTATAAAGGCTATGATTGAGAACTGGAAATATAAAACACTGGTCTATTTTTAAACTAAATCAGAACTTTAGTAGATGTTTTTAAAATGGTTTAGTCTTTGTTCGCTAAATATAAGCTTTAGTTATCCATAACAGTAAATTGAATAAAAAACCAAAAAAATAATTTGTCATGCACTAACTCTTGCTATTAAAAACATGCAGTTTCTAAATGATAAAGAACTCTCGCAAAGTCACTACATATCTTGAATGGATTCAAATGCCTTCTAAAGTTTTCGTATCGGAGTGTCAACTGGTCTTGCGAGTCATTGGATTGTGATTACGGTCCTGTTTTGTTTGTAAATTTGAAAGAAAGTTCACAAACTCTAATTTTCGACACCTGATTGTTTTCATTTAACTCGGTCTCATTTTTTTCTCAATCACTTTTTGGAATTTTTTTCTCAGTTCTCCCAAAAAATTTACATTAAAAATTAAATTGATATCAGTCATATTTCCTTTCATGTTTTGCTGTGTTTGCTGAGTAAAAATTGTTTTTAGTCGCAATGCCATTTGCACATTTTTCTGTTCTTAAACTGTTCTTCTGGTTCAGAATTTTCAAATTTTTTCTAATCCTCTCGAGAAAACATGTTAATCATATTCAATTATTCAAGATAGTGTTTAGCGCTGTTTAGTGTTCATTTATAAAAACAAGAAAAGAATCACTCTAATTTCTAAGTATTTTTAAGTTCTTGTCGCAAAACAATAGTGGAGTTCAATGTGATCAGATAGCTGGTTTTTATGTAATACATTGATCATCGTTGAGGTTCGTTTGGAATTCCGAACCGTGTAGCTAGTAGCAAGAGTTTTGCCTTGCAGCAAAACTGGCACATCAGGATTCACAAGGTACATGCTTATCTTTTTGAGTTTCAATTGAACATCTATGTTGTATGTATATATGGTTATGCAACGATGCCTAAAGGTCTAGTCGTCTAATTTTTATGTGTCAATGTCTTAGTGTCTCGGTTTTGCATTCTAGTATCTGTTGCAGAAGTAGGATTCACACAGTTCCCCAGTAAAAAAGAAAACCAACTGAGTCGGATTCTTTTTCAAACGATTAAAAAGATTCCTATATGTTGTAATGTTAAGTTAGTGCACTTAAAGCACTCACGTGCCCATTTAAAATGCCGAAAGTCTGCAGTGCCAGAAGTTAAAATGCCAGAAGCTCCTAATCAGCCAGACGTTGACTTCGGTTGATTTTAATTCTTTTAAAACATGCGCTTTTCGTGTTTCAAGCATGGTTACTGAACTCTGCAGAAGTCACTTCGAAACTTTGTTATAATATCTCAAACCGCTTCGCGGTTCTCGATAAACTCCAGAAGTTCTCTGTGACTTCAGGCAGAGTCACGCAATCTTTATTTAAATATACCATTATGAGGAAACGAGAAATCTTTTTGAATTCTGAATGGAATAGAAAATCTGATCCTAAAATTGAGAGCGAAATTGTGGCTCTTATTTTTTTTATATTACATGCCAAAACTAATACCCGGTAAAAAGCGATTATATATTGTTTGTTAATCGATATATCGATTACATATTGTTTGTACCTCAAGGGAATTGGGGTCTTCCCCATTATAGCCCCCCAGCTTAGTGGTCATAAAAGCCCCCCCCCCATTAATCATGGTAATTATACCACAATGGGAGGGGGCTATGTTTTCGTGGGGGTACTATAATGGGAAAGGCAGGGAGAATGAAATCAAGCTATCCATGACCTCAATTGAAGGAGTTTCGATAATTGTGGATAAAGTTACTATCTATAATTGTAACAATCTGTTAATAACTGAAGGTTATACCTGAAATGGTACAGGTGCATCGGTTAATTAAATGGAAACCAAGCTCTCACCTTGTGAAATCTATGCGCTCTATAAGCAAAAAAATGCACAAATTGGCAAACTTAAAAAATATGTATCACGGCAAATTTCTTTTTTAAAGCGAGACGGTCTCCAGACAATAAGGAAAGAAGGGCATAGAAACTGCTATTCGATGATGGACAAAAAAGGCGTCTGGAAAGCACTTTATAAAACCTTCTCTCTAAAACCATTCGAAATCAGAACTTTTTCAAGCATCAGAAAAAAACGTCTAAAATATTTAAAAAATATGTCAACATCTCGTTATTATTTTTTTTACCTTTTTAAAACACACTTCAATGCTAAAACATTTTTTTAAAGCGATCTTAACTTAAATTTCTTGTCTAATTAATCTGCGAAACAGTTTCACTGATCACCAAAGCTATTTTGTAGATCAGTGAAGCAAATGTATAAGTTTTATTATGATGATTGGAAAAATTTTGATTTGGAATTGTTTTAGAGAGAAGGGTATAAAAAGTGCTTCCAGAAGCCTTTTTCTGTACATAGCTGGCAGTGGTGGCAGTACGTTATGCTCTCCCCAGTTACAGAGCACGTGTCCGTACATAGTAAATCATTATGTAAAAATATGGCACGTGCATTTGGAGGGTGCAAATAATATGCAACCATTAAGCTGGGGGGGGGGGGGGGGGGGGGTATGAACGAAAAAAGAGCCAAAAAGTACTTTACCTGAATCGTTAACACAAATTCCTGAGAATTCGGGAGAATGTAGACAAACGCGATTTTCTAATGAGAACCCAACGTAGGAGGACGACAAATTCTCATTCTTCTCAAACGCGTCTGAAACATTGGCTGATGCAAATATAGAAACACGTACACACACACAAACACACACACACACACACACAGAGACACACACAAACCCGGGTTGAAATTTTCCGCCCAAAATGACGTAAGAGTGGGGCTGCAATGGGAGGATTTCTTAGGAAAATGCAGCTCAAAAATCTTACATCTTTTTGGTCTGCATTGGACTTCCAACGGGGGTAAAATGGTGTAAAAGTGCGGGGGTTAAAGACAAATTCACCCCCCACGCTTGCATATTTTTGGTCTGTCAAGGGGGGTGAAACGATGTAAGAGTTCGGGGGTAATTTCTCCAATACCCCCGAACTCTTACATCGTTTTACCCCCCTTGACAGACCAAAAAGCTGTAAGAGTGGGGGGTTACTTTGTCTTTTACCCCCTCACTCTTACACCATTTTACCCCCATTGGAAGCCGAATGCAGCCCAAAAACACGTAAGAGTTTTGAGTTGCATTTTCCTAAAAAATCCTACCATTGCACCCCACTCTTACATCATTTTATCCCCCTTGGCAGCCCAACTCTTATATCATTTTACCCCCTCAAACTTACATCGTTTTAGCGCCCATACCTGAAAACTGCCAGTCTGGAACCCATAACCTCTGTACCCTCAGCTGCGTCGCCTTAACCTCCAGACCATCAATGCTTGTCCAACTCTTGACAGTCTATTTATATATGAATAATACTTGTTAAAATTGCCCCCTCTCAACAAATTACCTCCTTACGTCATTTTTCCCCCTCAGAACAAATTACCTCCTCATTTTTACACCATTTTACCCCCATTGGCTGCCCAACTACACCGTTTTACCCCCTCTGAACAAATTACCCCCTCACTTTTACACAAATTTAGCCCCCTTGGCAGCTCAACTCTTAGCTCATTTTATCCCCCTCTGGACAAATTACACCCTCACTCTTACACCATTTTACCACCTTGGCAGCCAAACTATTACATCATTTTACCCCCTCTTAGCAAATTACCCCCTCATTCTTACACCATTTTACCCCTTGGCATCCCAAACCTTAAATCATTTTATCCCCTCCGAACAAATTACCCCCTCACTCTTGCACCAATTTACCCACCTTCGCAGTCCAACTCTTACATCATTTTACCCCCTCTGAAGAAATTGCCCCCTCACTCTTACACCAGTTTACCCCCCTTGGCAGCCCAACTCTTACATCATTTTACCCCCTCTGGACAAATTACCCCCTCACTCTTACACCATTTTGCCCCCTTGGCAGCCCAATTATTACATCTTTTTACCCCTTCTGGACAAATTACCCCCTAACTCTTGCACTATTTTACCCCCTTGGCAGCCCAACTCTTACCTCATTTTACCCCCTCTGGGCAAATTACCCCCTCACTCTTACACCATTTTGCCCCCTTGGCAGCCCAATTATTACATCTTTTTACCCCTTCTGGACAAATTACCCCCTAACTCTTACACTATTTTACCCCCCTTGGCAGCCCAACTCTTACATCATTTTACCCCCTCTGAACAAACTACCCCCTCATTCTTACACCTTTTTACCCCCCTTGGCAGCCAAACTATTACATCATTTTACCCCCTCTTAGCAAATTACCCCCTCACTCTTACACCATTTTACTCCTCTTGGCAGTCCAACTCTTAACTCATTTTACCCCCTCTGGACAAATTACCTCCTCACTCTTACACCATTTTACCCCCCTTGGCTGCCCAACTCTTACGTCATTTTGCACCCCCCTGAACAAATCATCCCCTCGCTCTTAAACCGTTTTACCCAACTTGGCAGCCCAGCTCTTTTATCAATTTACCGCCTCTGAGCAATTTACCCCCTCACTCTTACACCATTTCACACATTGCAGCCTACTCTTACATGGCAATTTCAGTCGGGGGGAGGAGGGAATTCCTGAAAAGTCCTCCCATTGCAGCCCACTTTTACATGGCAATTGCAACTTTAGTCGGGGGGTAATTTCTCAACAGTCCTCCATTTGCAGCCCATTGCAGCCCACTCTTACATGGCAATTTCAGTCAGGGGGTAATTCCTGAAAAGTCCTCCCATTGCAGCCCATTGCAGCCCACTCTTACATGGCAATTTCAGTCAGGGGGGTAATTCCTTAAAAGTCCTCCCATTGCAGCCCAACTCTTACATCATTTTACCCCCTCTGAACAAATTACCCCCACACTCTTACATCAATTTACCCCCATAGACGAATTACCCCCCCCCCCACTCTTACAACAAAATGGGAGGATTTTAGGGAGGAAGTTTGACCCGGGAACACACACGCACAGACACACACACGCACAAACACGCACACACACATACACACACATGCACACACACACACACGCGCGCACGCACACACAGGCGCAGACACGCAAACTCACACACACCAACACAGACACCAACACGCGCACACACACAGTCGCACAAATACACCTACACACTCACACACACCCTAAACACACAAACGCAAATACACACACGCACATGCACACATACACGCTCACGCATACACAAGAACACACACGCATGCACCCCCATGCACACACAAGCACACGAAGAGACAAACGCGCACACGCACTCAGGCACACATAGTGAAACAAACGCACTTAAACACAGAGACGCATACATAAACAAACACGCTTACACCAAAACACATTGATACACATAAACACACAAGCACAAACAAATACGAACACACACATGCACCACACGAACACTCTCACCCACACACACACGCACACACACAGAGACAGAGACAAACGTACACACAGCCAGACACGCATACAAACACGTACACCTTTAGAAGCACATACAAAAAAGACACAAACACACACATATATATATATATATATATACATAAATTTTTATAGAAAAAGTTGCCCCTATAGAGTTTGATGGGATGAGCAATTCTCTATGCCATATCGTTTAGATTATCCATATGTCTAGACCAGTGAATTAATGTTTAAGAAGATTCTAGTCTGAGAGATAATTTTGTTTAGTAAAACATTTCTTTGAAATTTGCGGTAAGAAATTGATCAAAAACCGTGAAGCAGAGTATTTTCAACTTTTTGTTTATTTTTTTATGCTTAAAAATCTGTTGGAAATTGCTCATGATTATTGTTTTGAATGACTTCCACGAAAAATTTTGGCTGACATTTATCCTGAATTGTAACTACTTTCTTTTCTCTGAGTATAAAAATTTTTGCTTTTGGTGGAAAAAATATATACTTGACATCGTTTACGTCTAAGTGCTTTGCTTTTTGGGCACCTGTTTAGTCAGATTGCAACCATTTTCTGGTTCTCAAAACTGAGCACAGCTTCAAAAAACTGACGCCCTACAAAATGGTAATGTCAATCCTTTCATCAAGTCTGTCATAATTTACCAACAACGCAAATGAGTTACGTTGAATGTTCCCTTCATCGTTGTAAATGTAAAACCGTTTTTTCATCTTTTCAGGCTATTTACTTGAACTGATTTGAAATATGTTAAACCACTGATTAAAACCAAAAATATAGGCTAGGTTCGAGTAGATTGTGATCATAGAATATGCTTTTCATTTTGTATTATAAATTGGAAAAAACCGCAATTATCCTTAAATGATGTTATTTTTGTTAAATTTTGCTAAAACATAGTGAAATAAAGTTTTACGTTTTTGCAAAAATTTTGAAAATAGCATAAAATTTTTTCAAGTCGTTAATTGATGTTACAAAAAAGGGAATTTGAAACATTTTTGGGTCACGTCGATTTTTTTTCATCAGTTAACCTTCTGATAGAGTTTTTAAAAAAACTGAAGCCTTGCAAGGTTCTTGAAAGATTTTCTTAATAGTCTCGCAATCTTACAAACCAATCATCCCTTTTGAGAGTTGTCTGAACGATATCTGGTTCTGCAGACGCCTTAGCCTCTGTTTCAATTCTTTTCCATGCTAGAAAGACTGCTTCCCAGAGTTTAGGAATTCAATAACTTTTCAGGATTTTAAGATTCCACTAGGAGATGTCTGAGCAAGGACACCTGTATTAAAGTCACAACCTGGGTGAATTGAATCAAAGATAAGAACAATAAACTGTTTTTTAACGTTTTAGCCAAATTCCATTTCTTACAAGTTGTTCACAAAAATCTTGCAAGTTTTGAATCATTTTGCTATATTCTCGCAGATTTTAAATTCAATCAGCACTAGAGTTTTTTATTTGGTTTTAATGTGAAGAAGTGTATTTGAGAAAATTGTTTAAGCTGTTTCAGATTATTTTTGGCAACAATGACCGCAATTTATGTTCCTATAGAAAACTAGGGAAGAAATATACACTATACATTGTTTCCAGATGAGCATTAAAAAATATGAAATTAATCTTTTTGCATTTTTCTAAGGAATAAAACATCAGTTGTCATCTCTTGAAAATATTGCTTGATGATGTTGCAAACTTAATTTGCATAGGTGAAAATTGGAGAAAAGTTTTGAGGCGTTACCATAGACGAAACAAGATTTGTTACGAAATGCTGTGGATTCCAAATACTGTAAGACATCAGCCAGAACGTTTTTCTCGACTTCTGTCCTGCCTTTTCCATAAGTAGCAGTTGGATGGTCCTCGTAGCCTTTTTAACAAGCACACATACACACACAAGCACAGAAATACAGACAGAGAAACAAATACACACAGACAAACAAAAAACATAACACACAGAGAAGCACAGAGACAGATACATACACAAACAGACAAACATACAAACACAAACAAATACGCATATACAGGCGCACATAAAAAATATATTTCGGAAAAGATGCCCCTGTAGAGTTCGATGGGATTGGCAACTCTGTATTCCACATTGTTAAGATTATCCACATGATTAATTCAGGTATTATGTTTTAGGAGAAGCTAGCCGCAGAGATGTTTTGGTTTAGTTGAAGCATGTCTTTAAAATTTGGGGTAGGAAAATGATCGAAAACACTAACGCAAAATATTTTCAATTTTGTTAATTAATATGCTTTAAACTGTGCTTTAAAATGCTTTCAAATCTTGTTCTGAATGACTTCAAAAAAAAAACTTTTGGCTGACATTCATCCTGCATTGTAACTACTTCTTCTTTCTCCGTTTAAAAAAACACTTTGTTTTTTTTCGAACAAATATTTACTTGACATCGTTTACGTTTAAATGCTTTGTTTTTTTGGGCACCTGTTTAGTCAGATTGCAAAGATAAACCATTTTCTGGTTCTCAAAACTGAGCACAGTTTCAAGAAATTGACGTTCTGCAAACTGGCAATGTGAATCTTTTCATCAAGATTTTTAGCACAGTAAATTACGATAAAATTACGGTGGTAAAAGTCCTTTCATCGTAATTTACCACCAACCGCAATTAAGTTACAGTGAATGTTCCTTTCATCGTAATAAATCTCGAACCGTTTTTTCATCTTTTCAGGCTATTTACTTGAACTGATTTGAAATATGTTAAACCACTGACTAAAACCAAAAATATAGGCTAGGTTCGAGTAGATTGTGATCATAGAATATGCTTTTCATTTTGTATTATAAATTGGAAAAAGCCGCTATTATCCTTAAATGATGTTATTTTTGTTAAATTTTGCTAAAACATAGTGAAATAAAGTTTTACGTTTTTGCAAAAATTTTGAAAATAGCATAAAATTTTTTCAAGTCGTTAATTGATGTTACAAAAAAGGGAATTTGAAACATTTTTGGGTCACGTTGATTTTTTTTCATCAGTTAACCTTCTGATAGAGTTTTTTAAAAAAACGGAAGCCTTGCAAGTTTCTTGAAAGATTTTCTTAATAGTCTCGCAAACTTACAAACCAATCAACCCTTTTGAGAGTCGTCTGAACGATATCTGGTTCTGCAGACGCCTTAGCCTCTGTTTCAATTCTTTTCATTATCTTTCATGCTGGAAAATACTGCTTTCCCGATTTTAGGAACCCAAAAATTTTTCAGGATTTAAAAACTCCACTAGGAAATCTCTGAGCAATGAAACCTGTATTAAAGTCATAACCTGGATCATTACGACGCAGAGGTATGCCCAAATCGTCACAGGCAGATATGACCGATGCGTGTATCTCTTGTTTGTTTTTACTATGTTACGACATTGAAAGTGGAAAAATATTGCGGAAAATAGCTACTTTAGCAGAAGCCGGCAAAAAGGAAGGGAAATTATTATCCCGTGTTCGCAAAAGTTTCCTAGTCCTAGCCGCGAAATACAAGTACAAATTTTATAACCTATTTTTCGCACGGCTTGTAGCACGCATCTGCTCCATTTATATATCGATTTTTTGCACGCAATGCAGCTCGATTTCGCATATAATCCGCAATTAAGCCTAACTTAATTACTACTTATTTAATTAAGCTAACTTATTACTACTAGTAGTACTTTATTACTACTTTATTACTACTTATAGTACTTTATTACTACTTATTACTACTTATTAGTACTATTTATTAATACTTATTTAAATCGGCCAGTCCCACATTTACATACAAAGCTTTTGATGTGCGAGGGATTTTTCGGAAAAAAAATCAGTTTTTGTGGTTGCATGTATTTAAAGCAATTTAAAGCTTTGAAGCTTTGAAGCATTTTTAAGCTTCAATTAATTCTTTATTAATGTGCTCTTTGCATGCTCAAAATTCGCGCGAATAATAGATAACTAAATTGAGCAGAAACGTGCTACAAGACTTGTAACCTAATTTTCGTTCCGATTGTTCTTCTATTTCGCAAAATTGGCGGAACCCCTTTTGCGAAAAGTAAGATATAAAGGATGTCTCCTAATTTCGTTCATTGTATGCATCTAATTTTTGAGCCAATTTTACTAAGGCGGAAATTTTGGGGTATAACTCTGCGTCGTAATCATTAATTGATTCAAATGTCAGAGCAATAAACTGTTTTTTAACGTTTTAGCCGAAATCCATTTCTTACAAGTTCTTCACGAAAACCGTTTAAGTTTTGAGTCATCTTGTAATCTGCTTGCAAATCTTGAATTCACTCATCAGTAGGGTTATTTTTTGATTTTTTTGATCACTTTGACTTTTTTAATGAGAAAAACTGTTTTTGAGAAAATTGTTTGAACAGTTTCAAACAATTTTTGGCAACAGTTTCCGCCATTTATGTTGCTGTAGAAAACTCGGGAAGAAGTTATATACTATATATTGTTTCCAATTGAGCATTAAAAAAGTATGAATTTAATCTTTTTTGCATTTTCCTAAGGACTATAAAAATCAGTTGTCATCTCGTGAAAATATTCAACAATTATGTTGCAAACTTAAGCTGCATAGCTGAAAATTGGAGAAAAATTTTGACGCGTTACCATAGACGAAGCAAGACTTGTTACGAAATTCTGTGGACTGCAATTCCTGTAAGACATCAGCCAGAACGTTTTCCTCTTTTTATATCCTTCCTGTTCCACAAGTACCAATTGTATGGTCCTCGTAGCCTTTTTCACAAAGAGGAAGATAGGATTTGCGTTCCACCGGTTGCTTCAACTTGATAAGGACAATGTCATTTTCCACCTAAAAAGGTACAGCTTTCTATAATTTTGAATAATAATTTAGAAAAATTCTGACTAAGCACTGGTTACATTTTTGTAAAACGAACTTAAATTCCATGCAAAATGTTGCCTTTTCAGCAATATCGTTGGATAGACTCGAATAAAAGTTCCACCTATAATGAAAAAAATGCTTGAAAATTGAAAAATGAAAAGAAAAATCTACCAATGTTAAGGAAAAACTGTTTATAAGACAAAATTTTAATCCAGTGGTTAAAGATAATTGGTAAGGATTTGCAAAAACAAATTTCACAAAGTAGCATCTATCAAACTACGCAAGAAGGCCAAGAAACCTAAAATGCCTAAAGATAGTTTTTTCAAGATCTGGAGCAACTTGGATTCTGGCTGGTTCCGACAAAATTGGCGGGAATTGGCGGGAATTTAATAAGACATATAATTTCTTCAAGTTCTTTTTTCCTTATTATATGTTTTTGTAAATCACAGGAGAATTTTGCGGATCATATAAAAAATATATTGTTTATTTTAGTTTCGATTTCTTCGTCTTCTCATTTTTTGACAACTTATTACGTTATGCACCCCCAAATACGACAATTAGTTTATAACATATCAAACAAATATGTACTAATGTGTATTGCGTTTGGGTTTGAGGGGGCTTGCAGAAAAAAATACAACCCCTAACCATGGGGCCAACAAGGTAGAAGATTCACATCCATAAGAAAATGTTAGTGAATCTTCTTATTTGTTGTCAAAGCTTTTTTGTTGATGGGTACATAAAATTATCAAAAACTAAAGAATTTTTGTATAGGTAGCATAAATGGTGCAAATTTCTACGAAAAATTTTAATGGCGCAGATGAAATGTCCTGAGAAACCAGTTTCTACAAAGAATTTTTTTCAGAGACTCAAAATTTACTGAAGTTTTATTAAAAAGCCAATGTCACTAGCTCATGTTAATAATGCGCTGAGACATTGTATAATTACTAATTAGTATAATCGATATTTTGTTCATAAGTTATATCTTGATTTAACATTTAATAGCATCGTGGTTTCAATTCTTTACGCAAACAGTAAAAACATCAGGACATTAGCAAAGAAGCTTTTTCTGTTCAATTTTTCCCAGGATAATTTTTATATTATTTAGAGACGAAACAATCTGCTAACGCTGGAATCTGAAAGCAGAGACTAGAAAATGAAGACTTGATTCTTTTGGAATTACAGTGTCAAATTGCGATGCTGAAAGTAAGCAGATTTTTGCAATCTAATTAGAAACACAGAATCCTGCACAGAAATTATAATTGCAGCTCCAGTTGATCAATGCAGCTCCAGTTGATCAAATCAATGCAGCGCAGAGGACTAACCCCTATTAAGGTAGGAGTTGTGTTTCATTATTATTGATATGTTGATAAGCTGTAAAAAATTTTTAGATTTTTTAGATTTTCAATTTGTCAAAACTCTGCCACCACCAATTATATCTTTTTTTTTCAATTCTGCTAATGACATTCTTACAGCATTAGCAATCCATGTTTTACATGATGCAGGCAGTGGAAAATTTCAGTCATCACTGAAAATATTAAATCCATTTTTAAACAAAGAGTTTCGATTTGCCTGTCTGTGTCTTGCAAAATAGCTTTCAATGATTCGTTGTTACTGAAAATTATTTTGCTTGTGCTCACAGATCCTTATGTGCGTTTTTCTATGCTTCCAAGAAAAATGTTTCAATAGAGAGAACACGTTTTGGAAGCCAAAATTTTTTCCAGCGAAACAATTTAAGTTAGGGCTGAATCATAGTATGTCTAAGTCGCTTTCTGTTTTTCACTATAGTCAAATTATGATCATGTTTCTTTTCACCCTGTTCAGTTTTAAAATTGCTATGATACAAACTTTGTAGAAGATAGCTTTATGACTTGTTCCCCAAAATTGCGAACAAATTTTCGGTTCTCACACCTATGCACTTCTGCTTTAATACATCGTTAGGATCATTTCGGCTGGCTGGTGTCCCGGCCAGTACAATGTGCTCCCTTGAAGTACCCTGCTTGAAGTCCCTGAGAACTTCTGGTGTTTATCGAGAACTGCGATGTGTTTCGAGATATTAAGTCAGCAATTCGGACCCGCTACCGAACTCCAACTATAAATCAGTACTAGGCAAGTCTGGATGCAAGTCTTTCACCTTTTTTCAGTAATGGACAAGTCTTGATACAAGTCTTGAAAGTCTGACAATTCTTGTCCCAGATTTGGGTAACACATGCAAATAGTTTCCCAAGTCAAGATCATCTTTCCAGAAATGTTGATTGAAAGTTTCCATTTTCTAAAATTTTCGAAACGTGCCACGCTTTCGAGGTTCATTTCCACCCATTTTCCCTGGGTCTTAAAAATTGATGCCAATTTGGTACCAAATGATAAGAAACAGGAGAGTAGGACCCCGAAAGTTCACACGTGGTCGTTCCAAGTAGTTATGGACCAAAACCGATTTCAGACGTTTTAGCCGCCCGTTTTTCTTACATAATTTCAGCAATTTTCAACACATTAAGCGGATAAATAAGTAAAATTTTTTCCGCAAAAAAATACTTTTTTGTCAGTGACTGTCATCGCATTTTCTACATAATTTTCGCAAAACTCAGCACATTCTTTACATAATTTCAGCACTCTTAAGCCCGTTCTGGCACATTTTCCGCACCATTCAATACTTTTCTTACACACTTGCCGCACTTTTCCACGTTTCTTGCACAATTTTCGTACCAAATAGCACCTTTCTCAAATAATGTCCTCATACTCTACCTTTTTATTTCATAGTTTCAGCACTTTTGGAACATTTTGCGCAGTTCTCACAATTTCCGCACATCGCAGCAAATTTCTTGCATAATTTTATCACTTTCAGAAAATTTTGAGCCCGAAAAAGCATTCAAGTTTTAGTCTTGCATTATAACACTCTGACGTTGGCTTTCGTTTCAGTTGAACAAGTCCTTGAGAATGTTGATAAACACTTATTCATTTCAGAAATTGAAAAACTCCTGAGCGCAAAAATTGACAACAGGTTAAATTCACGCTTCGGTTAATAGCCAAAAAACGCACTCCAGATCTAGAAACCACTTGCATGATGACTTTCCTGTGTTGGCCCTTGTATCAATTGAACAAGTCCTTGAGAAGGTTAGTAACCACGTTTTTTAATTTCGAAATAGAGACAAGGATTTCGATAAGGTCTGTCATGCGAAAATTTCAAAGAACCTGGATATCACTTGCCAAGTCTTTGCAATTATTGAGAGCCTACTGCTGTTCATTATTTCACAATAATTCGGTATTTGTAAACATTTCACAAAGATGCCGAGAAGCTGGTGAAATTTTGTAAGAAAAGCGTTGAAATTTTGTACGAAAGACGCTAAGTCCACTGATTTTGAAAATTGCACTAGTGCTGAGACTACGTAAGAAAACTGCTGAATCAATTGCTGATTTTATGTAAGAATTTTGCTGAATTGAGATGAATTTTTTTCAGCAGATTCGGCATCTATTTTTCAATTTTCAGCGCAATCAGCACAAATCTTACGTAATTTCCGCAGATTCAGCGGATTTCTTACAAAATATCCGCTTACAGCTGCTGACCCCTCGACCCGGGAATGCAACAACGCAGTTTTAGTTCGCTGCTTTGATAAATTTCTAAAGAACCCTAGATACTATGCGGTACATATCTAGTAAGTATAGTTATTGTGAACCGAACAATGGGGGGGGGGGGTCATATAGACTAACCGATGTTGCATTGTAGTCCGCGTGTTTGTTGAATTCACCTTCAATTTTTTCCAAATCTTCGTCTTTTTTTGTAAAGTCACCAACCATTACGTAGACAGTCGTGCAGCATTTTGAGGCTGAATAATAAATAATCGGATCTTTTCTGTAGGTGACCCCCAGTACGTTATGCTTACCCCAGTTACAGAGCACGTGTCATTACATGGTAAATCATTATGTAAAAATATGGCACGTGCGTCTGTGGGTTGCAATTAATATATGCTGGGTAGGGGGGGGGCATAAACGGAAAAGATCTAGAGAATCATTATCAAAAGTCGTTCAAATCAGAAATAATGGGACAACCCGGCTCAAGATATCAGCGGTAAACATATCAACCGGGGTTACCTTAATTCGAGGAACGTCATTTACGTGGTCTGGGCCTTAAGTTTTGTGTCTGAATTCGAACCATAGTCACGCACGCTTTTTCGAAAAATGATTTCTGAGCCAAAGTTTCGCGCTATCGAACCTTGGCCAACTTTTTGTTTCAGTTGTCTGACCATGGTAAATTTAAGTCTGGACATCATGGTAAATATCGTTAACATTTCATTCCACTAAAAACAAATCGAATCTTGGGAGTGTAATAAAAATTGCGATTGTTACTGATGAATGAGCCAAACAAATTTACAACTAAAGGCAGCAATACTTGCAAAAAAATTTCGTGGGCAGAATGTAAAGATTTTTCGTTGGTTATAAGGTTCATTCCATCAGCACTATTTTGATCCCAAACAACGTTTTACTTAAACTTCAAAGCTTCTGTCGTTTCCAGTTCAAAAAACAAACAGTTGTTGTCGCATTTGCACAAAAAATCAGGACCCCAATCATCCACATTTCGACTTAATTATTTTCTTATTGCACTATTTTTTTGCAATTCATTGATACCACGCATAAGCCGACAGATGAATTAGGGAATAAAAATATTCTACTTTAGAAAAAAAAAAATTGAATGGTTAAGACAGTTCATCTTTTAATGAAATAAGTATTTCAAATTTAAGAAGAGGCCTTATTTCAGAAACTGAATTTCGTAGGCAAATTTTTTTCCAAGGGTTAATATTCTGCAGAGCAGAACAACTAATCATATTAAAAGCAAGCAACCAATCTCTACAACAAAAAATGCATTTTGAAATGGAATAAATTTCTTCTTCAAATATGGAAAATTGAATCTCAAAACAAATTATAAAGAATGCAAAAACAACGTCTGATCCATCAATTTATTTTTGCACCATTCGAAAGAAACATCAGCTACTTGAGAGAATATTTCAATGTTTAGCAGAATACGCAACCCTTAAAATTGATTTAAATCATCGCATTGGAGGAATAGCATGTCTGTATTGTACCTGCCTTGTAAACTTTAACTGAATGGTTATAGAAAATAGTTTGCTTGACAATTTGGAGAACAAAACATTTGAGTTTAATAAGCAATATATGGAGAACTTACAGAATTCATATTTTTGGAAAATAACTGATATACGAAAAAATTCAAACTCAAATTAAACGATTTAAATAATATTTAACAATAATTGTTTACTAATTCGTTTACTAATTAGCAAACATTGCTCACTGGTGCGCTCGATATGGTCTGGTCAGAGGTCACTTCGGTCTGGACACCTCAACATGATTAATGTAGAAAAGCTTTCAATTTATTCAGTCCATTAAAACGCGACGATTTTCCCAAATCTAGTCACCTTAATAGTCAGTGTCCTCACTTTAAAATTGAATTGATGTAAATGATAATATTAGCAGCTTGATCTTGATTGTTAAGGCCTAGCTACTTAATTTAACCGAAATTACTTGAAAACTACCCTAGTCTATTACTGACTGCTATTTTGCAATATCTTGCAAGAATCTTGCAAGATGGCCTCAGGATATGTAAGAATCTTGCAAGGTGAGCGTCGATCTGGTAAGATTCTTGCAAGATAAGCGTAGAACTCTAGCAAGATTCTGAAATTTTTTTCTGGAAATAGTTTTTCAAATACGTTATTGAAGGCAGAAATTATATAAAAATTTCTGTTTTAAACCGAGAGCTCCCTTCGATGGACTGAACTCATAAGAGAACATGATCTGGTTAATCATGATCATAAGAGAACATGATGAGTTAATAGTTCTTTAAAATTGCACTTTTTTCTTTAAGATTTTTTTACGCCTATCTTGCAAAATGTTGTAAGCTTATTGCAAGGTATGCGTCCAAATCTTGCATCCAGCAAGATGAGCCTCATTTGCAGGAATCTTTCAAGATCTTGCAAGATAAGCGTCGGAGTTCGTCTAGGGTAACTCGTCTAGGGTAACGTTTGATGGAAACGTTAGGGTAAATATTCTTTATCCGAAATAATTTTATTTTAACTTCTGCCTTTTTTATTACTTTTCTAATCGATTTGATTTTCAAAAATTACCGGGCAGTTATTTATGAAGTTAAAACTTACCGAATTCAAAAATATGGGCAGCTGTAATTACAAAATCCTTGTTGATTAATGCACCACCAAAATTTTCCACTGCAGGGGTTCTGCTTGTGTCCTCGATTGTGATACGGACATAGAATGGCCTCGTAGGCGAATCAGTACCATTGATAATTCTCCTATCAACTTCTGTCTCAACCGAGCATCGTCCAATTTCTTGGAAGGTCAGAAAAGAGCAGCTCAGCAAAAGAAACACCCTCATGACGTGTTTTCTGAAGATTCCGTTAGAAGAAATTTCATTTATATTTAATACCGGATTTGTTGACTTGTTTACTCCAAACTTTTAGCCACCCGGGTTGAGGTGCCAACTCTAAAAATTGCTTAAGTTTTGTAAAAGTTGTTATTTATGCCGTAAATGATTGTACGAATATGTATTTTGTTTACTGCTCGAGCGTTGGAAACAAAGTTTTCAACAATTGCGTTGAACTACAATAATTCAGCGCATGCAGTTCACCGTCTGATTGGAATCTGATTGGAATCTGAAAAATGGTGGATCAGTGGAAGAATATGTCACTGGGTTGATCATTGGGTTGGTCTGGAGTGACTAGGCTGCATAACAAAACTAAAACCACATCGTACTGAGTATATATACTAAGCATGCTTGCTGGTTTCCCGCACACGTTTATTAAGATCAGGAAAATAAGCGAGTATGAAAAACGGTGACACGCTTAAACGCTGATATTTCTGTCGGCTGTTTTCGCATTTTAAGTGTGCACAAAATAGTGAAAATTTGTCGATTCTAATCCTTTGATCTCATCGCCGACTCTAATCTTAGTCCTTTGATTTGGCGGGGATTAGTCGCCAATTTATGCATTTATTATGTCACCACAATTCGCATTGAGGATATAGCCAATTTTGTTTCGATTTATTTACGTTTTGTTTACAAGGTTCGCTTTGTCAGAGATTTCAGCAACTGTGGTTTTCAAAACGTAAGGTTTTTTTTTCTGTGAATCAAAATCACAGCACAACAGAGACAGAGCACCTGATTGCTTTCTTTAACAAGATAAAATTAATGAATTTTCGACGAACTTTTTTCATGTTACAACATTACATAAAAAAGGAAAGTTTAACTTTATCTTGTCCGAAAAAACACATTCTTACAATTCAAGTAAAATAAACAAAAAAGGTCGAATAAAGGTTCGCCTAACAGTTTAAGAAGTTATGAACTATTGCATTCAGTTAAGAGATTGGATGCATTCCACAAAAATGGTCAAGGAGAGTTATCCAAAATTTTAGAAATTTTTGAATTAACGTGATAATCAATTAACTACTTAGGCTCTAACGCTACACAAAATGACAAGATAGTAGCCAAAGTTTTAAGGTATACATTTTTGAAGAATCAATCACCCGCTTTATAGTATTTCTAATTAAATTTGCCGGGAATAATTTTAGTCTATAAATTTGCAACATTTCTTTTAGTGGTTCTGTAGTGTCAAAATAAGAAATATGCATTGGAATTCGACATGGAATTTAAATGAAAGATAAAAAAGTTGAGTTCAAATACAACAAAGAACTCCCATTAAAAAGTATTTTTTGAAATTCTGAGTAAGTTTATTGAATCTGAACTAATCTAATCTTAGAAAGTGGCCTCATATCATCTACAATTTAAAAAATTATTAGATGAAAAAAAAATTCCCCAGCAGTGATCACTGGTTTGTGAAATGTCAAGGCCAAATTTTTAATGCAATGGCGCTGAGGAACTTTTATTTTGCAAATTTGTTTGAGTATATTTATAATGCTTGAAATGCAAACGAATATAAAATAATTCGAATACCTGAAACAGCGTCTGTAGACCAATCAAAAAACAAACGTGTCAATTATTTTTCCAAGTTCGAAAACATCGTAAAAAAGGCATAGTACGTCTTCTAAGCTGATTTAAATTCTTGCAAGTATTCAGGGATTTTTAATCTTTGAATTTAATAGTTGGCATTGTTCGATCAGACTTAGAAATCTTAAAGTTTTCCGAGGTTTCATCATTGCTCAAAATTTTCAAACAGTTTTCTTGATTTTCCTTCAATGTGGCTTAATGGAGCTTGGAATATGGAAAAATTATCACAAAGACACAACAAGAAACTTCTTTTTGATTAATTCCTTACTAGTGTTGAAATTGATGATTGTTGTTTTAGTTTCATATGAATCGTCAGCTTGTCAAAAACCAGCTGGATTAAAGTTCAGGATAGGTTCTAAATCTTTTGGGAACAATTCTTATTATGTAGATTAACGTCAATTATGTTCTGGTTTTCATTTTACATGAGAAGTTATTGAACCAACGCAATACTAACTAACTGGGCTATATTCATTCAACTCGTCTGTATTTCAGTTTTTAAAATATTTTTCTTTGATTCAGTCTTAACAGAAACACAAGAAAATAATCGATATCAATGAAAATTGTCGGACAATTAACGAGCGATTGCTCTGAATTCCATCTCGGAATAAAAGATTTTCAAGGCCAATTTGAGTCATGCTGACCAGACTGTCACATAGACCTCAGACCATCTATGATCAGACTGTGGCCCTTTGGAGTTCAGTAATAATTAGAATTTGACTCGCTCAAGCTGTTTCAGGTCATATTTTGGCTGACTAAAGTGGATGACTTGGTGTAGCAGATGAAATGTTGAATGTCCACCTCCCGCCAAACGGAGACTGAGAAGACTCTAATCTCTTTTATAGAGCGCTTGTACGACTGACTTCAGTTATAGTTGACTTCAGTTCTAGTTGATTTCAGTTATTGTTGACTTTAGTTATAGTTGAGCACGCCTTGTGTATTCTTAATACCTTGGCTCCGGTGTTAACTATTGTATACGCCGCTATAATTGAAGTATTCCTTCAATGTTATACTGAGTGTAACAGTATGAGAGAACTAGTTAGTCTGAGAGTGGGTTAGTCTGAGAGAACTAGTTAAGTCTACTTCGTGCGTAGAAATAAGTAGCCCTAACTCTTCTTTATCCCTAACTCTTAAGGCTGTAAAAGGAGCCCTCATAAGATCTGTTTTATGGTAAGCGTTTTATTCTTCCAATTTGGTCAATATAAGACATAAGGCAGAATTTAACTAGTTCCACCATGAAATTTGTTTTAACGAACATAAGAAGAGATTGTATTTGATTGGTATTTTTAGGAACAATCGGTCAAAGCTTTTATGTTTTTTTAACAAGGCCTGAGCGTTTTTCATTGTTTTTCGACATTGGAAGTGATTGTTTTTGAGCGTTTTTAATGGGAGATGGCCGTTTTGGAGCGTTTTTGAACTAAGAAATTGTCGTTTCTGACTTTACTTTCAGAAAACCCGTTTTTTAGCGTTTTTAAACCGAAGAATTGAAAGTTTTTAATTACTTTTTGAGAGAACGAAGTCCTTAACCGTTATTTTTTAAAGAGATAACTGTTTTTAACCTTTATTTTTTGAGCGCTATTTTTAGGAGAAAACTGTTTTTAACTGTTATTTTTAAGTGGTTGCCGTTTTTATTCAGCGGGGTCAAAAGGGGTTTACTCAACCATGTTTTCCAAAACGCACACGCCCCGCATCTTTTGTGCTTTCTTGGCCTTCTGTCTGCTTGAAAGCAATTTTGACGACAGAATTCAATATCATGGTTCAAAAAACCGCAGTAAAAAAATTGGTACGATTTTAGAAATTGCTAATTCTCATTGATATAGCTTTACTGAGCAAAAAACGGCAATATATTTATTTGTGCCCAAGATAATAAAGAATAGAAAAATTTTCGTTCAAGATATTAAGCAGTTCAAAAAAATTAATCAAACAATTCAGCAAAGCAAAAAAAATCAACTGGTCAACTGGTCTAACCAAACTGTGATGTGAATAAAAGACCAAACAAAAGTGAAAACAAGGATCTGGTTTGTCCTAAATAGACAGATGAAAAATTGAAAACTGGCAGTTTTTTTCACTGGGAACTGGATGCTTTGAAGCAGCCAAGAAACAGAGTCCTGCAAAATTTTGTCCCTACATTGACCTCTTTCACCGTGAGGCAAATTTCAGTAATTCGGTTTATGTAAAACTGATTTTGAGTTTGCGGCAGTGAAAGATCAAAATGTGAAGATCAAAGTGCTCATTGAACAATATTTGAGTTGGTTACCTTTTTTATCAGAAAACTGAATAATTTGAACTTTCAGGAGCTGATGTTGATGATTAGAAGTAGCGAATCTTGATATCCACAGTTCAGTTCAATCAACTACGTGCATGCGCGAATTTGTTACCTAAAAAGTATTGACTCTGATCTTTTTAAGCTGGGCGAAAGGACTACAGCAGGAAAATGTTTTTTTAGATCAGCATAAATAAACGGGAAAACAATTACCTTTGATGAGAATTTGGCAGATTTGTCTATAGGTTAAAAAAAATTGCGGAAAAACAATTTGATTTTATAAACTGAAAATTTTGACAAAGAATTTTTGTGACAAGATCTTGAAAGAGCGAGTTATCCTGCAGACTTTTCCGAAAACGTTTTTATGCGTTACCCATAGTTTGATGTTGTTATTTCATTAATTATATTTTTGGATATTAAATTTTATAATAGATTTTATTATGGTTTCTGTCGTAAATAATATTTGTTGCTTGATTTTTATTTTTGTCCTTTCTAGTAGTCCTATTGTCAGCAACTTTCATCGGCCCTCTAGCGTGGCATTATCGTATTTCATTAGTTGCTTTTTGAACGATGTGTATGCTTTTGAATGTGTTTGATCTCTTCACCATTTGGTAGCCAATTCGGTCACGAGTGTGGCTGAGCGGGTGCGGAACATTATGTGCGTCCGCAAATTACCGAGCCTCCTTGTTGTTGCTTTATTTTCATAAAAATAATCAGCTTTTCAAAATTCAGCTTTAAAATGCTGGATAGGTTCTAATCTTCTGAGAACAATTTGTATTATTTCGATTAACGTCAATTATCTTCTGGTTTCCATTTTTCGTAAGAACTTAATGAATCAATGCAATGCTGCGAAAAGTATGTTTTTGACAGTATCATTACGCTCGGCTATTTTTCAGGTTATCTAAACAAGTTATTTGAATTAATTCACAACATTAAAATGATAGGTCATACTGATAATGCCTCGAGAAATGTGAAAAAAAACCGGAGTCCTCTTTCTTTAATTTAGTCTCGGCAAGAACATAAAAAAGAATCGATATCAATTGTAAATTGGCGGAAAATTGACGTGCCATTGCTTCGAATTCTATCTCGGAATATAAGATTTTCAAGGCCAACTGGAGTCATGCTGATCAGACTGTCGCATAAAACGCAGAGGATCTATAATCAAACTGTGGCCTTTTGGAGTTCAGTAAAAATTAGACTACCACTCGCTCAAGCTGTTTAGGATCATATTTTGGCTGACTAAATTGGCTTACTTGGTGTAACAGATGAAATGTTGAAAGTCCACCTCTCGCCCAATGGAGACTGAGAAGACTCTATTCTCTTTTATAGAGCGCTGGTACGACTGTCCTCAGTTGTAGTTGACTTCAGTTCTAGTTGATTTCAGTTATTGTTGACTTTAGTTATAGTTGAGCACGCCTTGTGTATTCTTAATACCTTGACTCCGGTGTTAACTATTGTATACGCCGCTATATTTGTAGTATTCCTTCAATGTTATACTAAGTGGGTTAGTCTGAGAGAACTAGGTAAGTCTACTTCGCGCGAAGAAATAAGTAGCCCTAACTCTTCATTCTCCCTAACTCTTAGGGCTGTAAAAGGTGGCCTCATAGGGTCTGCTATATTGGTATTTGTTTATTTTTTTCCAACTTGGTTATTATAAGACATAAAGCAGAATTTAATTAATTCCCCGATGAAACTTTATTTAACGAACAGAAGAAATGTTTGTCTTTGATTGTTTTTGTTGGGAAGAATCGGTCAAAGCCTTTATGTTTTTTAAACAAAGCTTGAGCGTTTTGCATCGTTTTTCTGACATTGGAAGTGATTGTTTTTGAGCGTTTTTAATGGGAGATGGCCATTTTGAAAACTTTGAGCTAAAAAATTGCCGTTTTTGACCTTTACTCTGAGGAAAAAGCCTTTTTTAGCGTTTTTAAACTGAAGAATTGAACGTTTTTAACGAGAGATCGAAGTCCTTAACCGATTTTTTAATAGATAAATATTTTTAACCGTTACTTATTTTAAATAGCTGTTTTTAACCGTTTTTTAATGAGCCGACATATTTTAGGAGATAATTGTTTTTAGTCTTTATTTTTCTAAGGAGATAACTGTTTTTAACCGTTATTATTCAAGAAATAACTGTTTTTAACCCTTATTTTTTCGGGGATAACTGTTTTTAACCCTTTTTTTAAATGCTTGCCGCTTTCGTTCAACAGAGTCAACAGGGGTATACTCAACCGTGTTTCTCAAAACGCACACACCCCGCATCATTTGTGCTTTCTTGGTATTCTGTCTGATTGCAAGCAATTTTGACGACAGAAATCAATATCGTGGTTCAAAGAACTGCAGTCGAAAACTTAGCATGGCATTACAAGTTGCTAATTTTTCTTTGATAGGGCTGGACTGTGAAAAAGACAACAATTATTGATTCGACCCCACTTGTGGGGGGAGGAACTAGGTACCCAAATGGTTGTTTTTTGTTCAGACAATTTTGGCCGATCGATATATTGATCGTTGAGAAATGTGAGTGCTATCATTAAAAAGTTCGCCCACCGTAGAATTTGAAAATTAAAAAAAAATTCAAATTGCGTTTTTTTCGAGGAGTTATCGAGAATTGTGAATTTACGAAATTTTGTGTGAACACGGGATATTTGGCATAATTTGTTCACTTTTGTAAATTTTCTTCAAAATAAGATTTTTTTAAAAGAAAATAGTTATTCAAAATTTCATTTCACGCCACAAAAAAAACAATTTTGTGTTCATAATAGACGAAAGGCGATAGATAGACTAGTTCTGGTCTCATAGGAAAGCTTACTATAAAAAAAATTGAATTCCATTTGAGAGCTCTTTTTTTTAGAAATTTTTTCAATATTTTTTGTTTTTATAAGTTATCTAGGGACTAGTCACTTTTCATATTGAGCTTCCGTTAATGACAAGCCTCATTTACTGTCAAATGAAGCCCTATGAACAAAAAAATCCTTTTCATGGAATCGCTCTAGATTTTTTTTTTCGACTTTCAGGTTTTCGTAATTTTTACTGCAATTTTGACTCACTTTTTAAAATTTTGCTGATTTTTGTAGTCCTATTGCATAGACTCGTTGACTAAAAATGCAAGGGTTTCCTAATGAGCATTAAGTGAAACTATCTAGTGCTTTGAGGGGAGAGCTAATGGCTGTTCAGACTTTAAAAACAATTTTTCGGAAAGTTCTTTGAACGTTAAGATCTAAGACCTAATTTTGTGAACTGTAAGTCAGATTCAGTAATGACAGGATCCCCTTCCCTTCTACTGCAGCCAAAAATATTCTGGTTGTTGGTTTTATCTTCTAACTATTATATATATCACTTGAATGCCACAAATTTTTATGTATTTTTTTTAATTTTGGTTATTTTTTCCGTAACTCTGGATCCTTTTGAAATCTTATCACATTATCCTAATATTGCCAGTCCAACTGGCAAAAAGAAGATGTTCAATAGATCATAGATAAAGTTTTCAAAGAAAAACTTATGGTTTAAATGGCTTCGACATTTTCTTCTCCCACTTTTCTACAGAATTACTGGTTTTTGCCTGTGTTTGTTGTTGTTTTCATAGTGACATAATGTGACGTCCTATTGATTAGCTGTGCATAGCAAACATTTTTTTTCTCCTATTGCGACATAACTAGGCGTATTTATTGAACTTTGTCAGAAGCTATTGAATATAATGCCTGTTAAGATTTTAAAAATAATATTTGAATTTTTTTTGAACATTAATCAATCTTTAACTTATTTCCGTGAATAATATGTCAGTGTCAGTAGTGACAGGATTTCCTTCCTCTCTAATTCAGTAAAAATTGATCTGGTTTGTGGTTTTTTCTTCTTACTATTTGTTATACGACTTCGATGCACGAATTTTCATACTTTTTGGACATTTTTTTTTCGACAATTTGGTTCCTTTTGAATTCTTATCACAATATCCTCATATTGATAGTTCGCATTGGCTTAGAGAAGATTTTCAATGGCTCATAGATAAAATTTTCAGAGAAAAGCTCTTGGTTTTATGACTTCGAAACTTTTCTACTGATTTTTTTATTTTGCCTGTATTTGTTGTTGTTTTCATAGTCAATGACTTGTCGTAATATGTGATTGATAACTTATGAATGACAAACATCCTTGTCGTTTTATCGAGACGATTTCGCGTATTTATTGGCTGCTGTTGAAAGCTGTTTAATCTGATGGCGTTTGTTTTACGGGTTTTCTAAAAAATTCGTGATTTTAATGTATTTGTTCATATTTGTTGATTTTTTGAGATCATATTATTAAAAAATTAAAAAAGATAAAAAACCCATTGCTGTTAAAAAAACAGTTGAAAATAAAAAAAGTTTTTACCAAAAGGCTCACTTTCTAATGGCTTCGACGCTCCTCGCTCATTTGTTTTTTTTGAATTTGCTGTTTTTGCCTCTTTTTTATTCTTTATGTAGCCTTAAAATGCTGACCGGTCTCACGAGCAAGCTTGTAGTCGAGGATGGATTGAACGAATGATGTTACTCGAAGCACAACTTTAGCTGAATTAGCATAAATAAAAACTGAAAAAAACAATAGTCAGATAATAGCTAATTATTTTAATGCCTTCAATAACTTGTGATTTCGCAAATTGTTTTTAAATTTTTGAGTTTTTCTGCATCTTTAGTCCGTTCCAATGGCTTATTCTGACCATTCTGACCCATTAGTTTCATAATGACATTTTAGTAAAGTTATTGAGATTAATTTCGTTATAAGCTCTTGATTTTTAAGACTTCTGAAATTGTTTAGCTTAAAAATTTTTGATTGATTTTTGAATTTCGTTCAATTTTTTTTCCCTTTGTCGACTTGTTACCTAGTCTCATTAAGGAAAAATTTCCATCAAATAAGTAAATTTGTGTAATTAAGATTTTTATCCGATTGCATTTTGAAGTTGTTACTATGTGCTTAAAAATTTGGATATTGAGTTTTTGCCGCGAAATTTTTGTTTTGCTTATTTTTTGTTTGTTTTTTCTTGTAGTCTTTTTAATGGCAGATCTGGTGAGCGCTGTAATGAGGCATGGCATTGTGTAATTCAATTAGTAGTTAGGTTTTGTAACAATTTTTTGAAACTCAAGCATCTATTTTTGTTCTCTTCATTTGGTTGACATTTATGTCAAAATGTAGATGAGCGCGGGTCGGAACATCATGTGCGAACACACATTAACGGGCCTTCTTGTTTTATTTGTTCTCAAGATAATACAAAATAGAAAAAGTTGCGTTCAAGATACTGAGCAGTTTCAAAATATGCAATTAAACAAGTCAACAAAGGGTAAAATCCACTGGAATGTCCAAACTGTGATGTGAATAAAAGCCCAACGAAAAGTAGAAGCAATGATCTGTTTTGTCCTAATTTGACAGATGAAAAATTGAAACGCAGCCGCTTTTCACCCGAAACCGGATGCTTTGAAGAAGCTAAGAAACAAAGTACCGCAAAATTTTGTCGCTACATTGACCCCTTCATCGTGAGGCGAATTTCAGTAATTCGGTTTATGTAAACCTGATTTTGAGTTTGCGGCACTTTTTTGCAGCCGTGAAAGATGAAAATGTGAAGATCAAAGTGCTCATTGAATGATATTTGAATCGGTTACCTTTTTAAAATCAGAATACCGAATCTTTTGAACTTTCAGGAGCTGATGTTGATGATATGAAATAACGAATCTTGATATCCACAGTTCAGTTCAATCAACTATGTGCATGCGCGAACTTGTTACCTAAAAAGTATTGACTCTGATCTTTTTAAGCTGGGCGAAAAAACTACAGCAGGAAAATATTTTTTTTTAGATCAGCATAAATAAACGGGAAAACAATTACTTTTGATGAGAATATGGCAGATTTGTCTATAGGTTAAAAAAAAATTGCGGAAAAACAATTTGATTTTATAAAGTAAAAATTTTGACAAAGAATTTCTGTGACAACATCTTGAATGAACGAGTTTTCCGACAACCTTTTCTGAAAACGTTTTTATGCGTACATAGTTTGAGATCTTAAAGTACAAATAATTTGTATACTTACGAAAGCATAAGTTGTTATCTGCTTGGCCACAATACGTACGCTAGACTTAACTTTTGTTCCCTTCCCGATCATCATTAATCTTGATTACCGACATCAGTTCTATCCTTATTCTCCGTAATGGCCTAATTGGATTCACTGAAAATTGTTTAACACTTTACATCACAAAAGTACAGTTTTTTGGTGAAAGAAACGAGTCAATTTTTAGATACACGGGTTTTTTGCTGTCAATTAAATACCCTTACCATCAAAATACACACAAAACCAAATTATTTAATTGAACCAACTATCGATTATAAAATGAAGAGCAAAATGCAAAAAAATTAAAATCTCATTTTAAATTTGTATTATCGAAAATTAAAATAATTCAAATTTGAAACAAATTTTAATTAGGTAATTAAAATTAGGAAATTAGGGAAAGTTTGGAAGTGTACATTTTAAACAAATTTCTCATAAAAAGATGAAAGATGCAAAGTTCTAAGAGTTCTCCTTCTGGAACATACAGAACTTTACCAAAATTGTTGTAATTAAAATCAAAGTTGATTTGAGCTGAACTTTACAACCAAATGCGTTTTTCAAAAAGCAAAGAACTACTTGATTACTACTCCAAACAACAAATCAAGTACAAGAAACTACCCTGGGCGAAAAAGAGTGGCTATCTTATAAGATCTTGTAAGATTTTTATAAAAGATGATTATCTTATAAGTTCTGACAAAACTGATGGTTCTGAAAGTTTTGAAGGTTATCTTGTAAGATCTTACAAGATGAATGGCTATCTTTCAAGATTCTTGCATGTTCGTTCCGGTTGAGCTGCACTCTCATTGGTTTTTTTTGCGCCAACTTTTTTTCATTTAATGCATTGGAAACTTGTCGTCTATTAAGAGCACAGGTGTATTAAGTGCAGGAAAGTAAGCCAGCGCGAATAAATCCGACACACTCACATTTTGGCATATCGATCGGTAGATTTCACATTTTACAGTGTGCGCAATGTAGCAACAAGTGTTATTGACTCTAATCCTTTTAGCAGGGGTATTAATCCTTCTATCATCCTTTAAATCGGGGGGATTAGCCGCCATTTTATTTTTCGGTGACATTCGCATTGTCGTTGATCTATGCAAATTTTGCTAAAAAGCGGAATTATGATTTTTTTGGTGGGAGAAAATTACTAATAAAAATGTTTTTGCGTAGGTTGTTCCACATTTAGTATATTTTATTACAGAACGACATTGTGTTGTAAAATTGGTTTCACGTCTTGAGTTAACAAAAAACATGCAAATATTGTACACGAGGAGCAGGAAATCAGAGATTAAAGTTTCAAAAGTTCTTAGCTTTTTTTCAAAGATTTAGGCACATTTAGAAAATACTATTGTAAATTGATTCATTATTCATGCCCTTTTAAAAGTCTGCTAAAAAATTCATCGATTGGACCAATATTTCAAATTTTATAACGTAGAAGTCTTGATTTAAGCTGCTCTATTTTACCTTAATCGGAATTTGAAGTTGGTACAATTGAATTAGCTAAACTACTAGGCGATTAATTAAAAACTGCTCCCTAAATGTGTCTAAGGATAACATGAAAAAATTACCATTATACTCCTCAAACCAAGTTTTGAAACTCAGCTATCAATTGTATTATATCCTCAAATGGGTCAAACTGTATCCTTTTAAGATTGAAAATAAGATTGTAAATAAGACTTACTAATAAGATTGTAACTTTAGATAGAAGCATAATAAACATTTTCTTAAGACTCAATTTTGCAACTGCCAAATCGTTCTTACAAAATTTTCGGGACAATTACATATGCGGTACCGAAGATCTTTTTTGCTCCTTTTGGTGAAAAATAGGTTGATCAATATTCGATTAAGATAGCAGAAGTGATTAAAATTTAAATCTGCTCAGTTGAGGCGTCTTTATATAGGCTTCTCAGGCCTTTGATGTCCTTGCAAGTGCATTGTTTTATGTTCTTGAAAATAATTTATTATTATTATTTTTTTAGTGAGAAGTTCTAAGAAATAAAGAGCTTAGTATTGGAATCAAACCGGCAACGCGATGCCTATTTCACCTCCATTTTTTTTCGAAAAGTGTTCCTTTCTTTTACTCTTATTATAGTATCATTTAATGCTGTCTCAACCAAGTTTACATAAATCCCGGTACCCAATTGTTTCAGAAGTTTACCCAAGCCCTAAACAGAGATATTTTTGTTCCCAGTTTTTGTTCACAGAGATATTTTTGTTCCCAGTTTTTGTTCACAGAGATATTTTTGTTCTTTCTACGCTGAAAATTTGCCCAAAGTTTTTACATTTTGCCCATAGTACTGAAGATCCAATCTCGGAATGCAGAGACGCGTGTGTACGTACTGAAATTGCCACAGTAATTGCCCCAACCGGTCAGGCCGTATATACAAATAGGCTCTGAATCGTCATTAAATGGGTAGAGAGGCGATCCTGAAAGTTCAATTCAAATCCATTTTTTTCTTGAAATTTAAATAAAATGAATTGCTTTTATCGAAGATCTTAGTACTCTGTGAGGTTTTCAACGTAGAACCTGAATCTCAGCGTAATCAAACTTCAAGTGAAAGAAAGAGAAATGGGGAAAAATGGAAGCCTACAGTTGACCAAAGGTGAAGCATTTACCTTTGGAACAAAACCAAAATTTACTGTCCAGATTGAAGCTGCAATCCAACAAGGATGCTCGGTAATGTGCTTTGGCACATAATGTTCCGACCCCGCTCATCCACACTCTTGGCTACCAAATGAAAACGAAAACTTTCAAAATCATACATATCGTTCAATAAACCACAAATGGAATACCATAAAGCTACGCTAGAGGGCCGATGGAACCTGTTGTTAATAGGACTACTAGAAAATACAATAACAAAAATCAAATAACAATAATTAATTACGAACAAAACTCGATGTCTATATTAAATGAATAACAACAAACTCAAACTCACATCAGATAAAACCTAAACAAAACAAAATAAGCTGTTCCTCATTAGAAAAGATTGCGGACCTATCCTCAATGCGACTGGGTAACAGGTCGATAAAGAGAGCGATAAGGTGAGAAATTCAAAAATGCATTCCCATTTTTAAAAACAAATTATTTCAAAGTGATAAATATCTTTAAATAACACCTGAAAACGCTAAAATGTTCATTTATATCTTCATAGAAAGCAATTGAGACCGTTCAATATCCAGTATAGGTCTTATCACTACAGAAAAAAACAAAATCTGGCAAAATAAAAAAGTAAACTTTGCGCGAAAATTGCAGTGAAGCAGTTAAGACCATAAATCGGTCACCAATAGCATCAAAATCTTCCAGTTGCCAAATATTTCGAAGCCAATGGGAACTACCATTAATGTTGTAATTTAAAAAGAAAACAAAAGACCTTTAAAATGTACAAATATATAATCTCAAAGATTTTATGAAATCTCTTAGTAAGAGTATTAACAAAGCCAAGAAACAAACCATTGAAACTTAAACCGTTATAAAGATTAATATAGAGCTCGCAGGGAACGCGTTCTTACCTGCTTTCACAGAGACTAAGCAAACAATAAAACATTTCCACGAAAAAACTTTTTAAGAAATGGCGAAGCACAAAAATCTAAATATGTTTTTGAAAACAAATATTTTCAAAAGCCGTAACAGACATAGGACTTCAATAAATAATCAATTAAGTTGCAACAACCCAGGAAAAGAATTTCGCTGGTTATTAATAAGACTAAGCCACAAGACTACAAAATAAGTTCAATGCAGGCAGAAGCCCAAATTTCACATAAAATTTTTTCGACATCACAGTGTTCAAGGCACTATAATTTTAGCTTGTTATTTGCAAGAACTGTAAATTATACGTCCTGGGAATTCAATTGAGACCTATAATTATCAGGTATATGTCATAAAACATCAAGAAGAAAAACAGACGTAGGCAGAGATTTAAAAAAATCCGCTATCTTGTGCAAGAGAACTGTGTCTCAGTCAAAAAGCATGAAATATTCAACAAAAACATTAATATTTTCAGATACGCCTTTTCATTGTTCCCCAATATGCTGTTTTTCAACTTGACCTGTCAAAAATTCCTTGTCAATGTGATAATTTGACAAGGAAAGAAAATGGACTTATAAAATATTCGATTCTGCTCAAAATACAAAAAAGGTGGAAAAGTGCTCAAAACAGAAAAAAAGAAGATAGTATCAAAACCAAGTAAACTTCAGTTAGTTATAAAAACGTTGAAAACAAAAATTCATAACTCAGAAAAAATGGCTTTCTCTTTTTTTACAGAGGCTACGCTTGAACTTGAGAAAAGTAAGAGGAATTATGCGAAAAGTTCAAAAATTCACGGACATTTTCTTAATCAAATGAATTCACAGTCAAAAGAGAGATTAGATAACAACTGAAAACATTTTTTATGTTCACCTGCACATCTTAAAAAACTAATTGTATCTTTGATGGGGGAGACTAAGTTATTGGAATACAAAAAGCATAAAAAATGAAAGCAAAACATAAAAAATCCATAAAATTTTACGAATACATTTGGTCAGCCATAAAAACCATGAGCTTAACTCTGAAATCATAGGGCCTCTATCATTGACTCTCTCTTTTCGTAAATAGGATCTGTCGATAATTGAGTCCTGGTTTGATTTTCTTGTCAGTATTTTACGTAAAAATCTATAAATGCGAAAATAGTTTTTTTTAAAAAAGGCAGCGCCCCATTAAAATCTAAACATTTTTTTAACCGTAAGGATACATATGAGATAAGATCAGCCCCGATATTGCTGCGTGGCTAAAAAGACACTCATTTGTTGAATTGATTGCGAATTAGATCGATTTTTTGACTCAATTTTTCAGTATGTCAGAAAAAATCACGAATTTTGTGTATTTATCGAGTTTAAAATAGCCGAAAATTGCAATATTATAAATTCAGAAGACTCATAAGGCCGGTTAGAGTAACACTAGTGGTTTATGAGCTTACAAAGAATATGAGTGCAATTTCAAGGTGTCCACTTTCAGCGAATTTGAAGAAAGTAGGCTAAAGAAGCGTATTTGCTCCCATTTTTGAAGAAAAAAAGTCAGAATTATGAAAAAATTTAGCATTATTTCTAGTCAAAAACACATCACAGTGTTCAAGGCACTATAATTTTAGCTTTTTATTTACAAGAACTGTAAATTATTAGTTGCTTCTCATCGTATCGTCAACGGTTTTTCCTTATGAAAGGACTACGTACACATCACAACAAAAACAGACCCAAAATTTGAACACTATAAAATTAGCGAAAGTTCTTTATGAAACTAAATGTTAGAAGCCATCAGTCAAAACGTATAATTAACCAAGAAAATATTTTAAATATTTTTGAATAAACAAAAGTAGTTGAGACTTCTTATTAGTGACGTTGATTACTCGATGACAGAAATAAAAGAAAAAAATGGACAGTCGAAATTTTTTTTTAAAGTTTGTTTGAAAGTCATTAAAACAAATAGCTACAAGCCGATGTTTCTGAGAGGTTTCAATTATGCGTCCTGGGAATGCAATTGAGAACTATAATTATCGGCTATATGTCGTAAAACATCAAGAAGAAAAACAGACATAGGCAAAAATTTTAAAAAATCCACTAACTTGTGCTAGAGAACTGTGTCTCAGCCAAAAAGCATAAAATATTCAAGAAAAACATTAACATTTTCAGATACGCCTATTCTTAACGCTTGTGCTTTGTTCCCAATTATCCTGTCTTTCAACTTGACCTGTCAAGAACTCCTTGTCAATGTGATAATTTGACAAGGAAAGAAAATGGACATAAAAAATATTCGATTCTGCTCAAAATACAGAAAAGATGATAGTATCAAAACCAACAAAAGTTCAGTTAGTTATAAAAACGTTGAAAACAATAATTCATAACTCAGAGAAATTGGTTTTCTCCTTTTTTTACAGAGCCTACGCTTGAACTTGAGAAAAGTAAGAGGAATTATGCGAAAAGTTCAAAAATTCACGTACATTTTCTTAACCAAATATATTCACAGTCATAAGAGAGATTAGATAACAACTGAAAACATTGTCTATGTTCACCTGTGTATCTTAAAAAACTAATTGTATATTTGGTGGGGGAGACTAAGTTATTGCAATACAAAAAGCATAACAAATGAAAGCAAAACATAAAAATCCATAAAATTTTACGAATACATTTGGTCAGCCATAAAAACCATGAGCTTAACTCTGAAATCATAGGGCCTCTATCGTTGACTCTCTTTTTTTTGTAAAATAGGATCTGTCGATAATTGAGTCCTGGTTTGATATTCTTTTCAGTAATTTACATAAAAATGCGGAAATAGTTTTTTTTAAAAAGGCAGCGCCCCATTAAAATCTAAACAATTTTTAACCGTACGGATACATATGAGATAAGAGCAGCCCGGATATTGCTAGGTGGCTAAAAATACACTCATTTGTTTAAGTGATTGCGAAATAGATCGATTTTTAAACTCCGAATGCCGAAAGCTTGCAATATTATAAATCCAGTAGACTCATAAGGCCGGTTAGAGTACCACTTGTGGTTTTTGAGCTTACAAAGAATATGAGTGCAATTTCAAGGTGTCCACTTTCAGCAATTTTGAAGAAAGTAGGCTAAAAAAGCGTATTTGCTCCCATTTTTGACAAACAAAGTCAGAATTATGAAAAAATTTAGCATTATTTCTAGTCAAAAACACAAATCTAACAATTCGGCAACCTTTCCATATCTTTAGAGATAAAATAAATTACACTATCGTTAACAATTTTAACTTATTGTACCACAAATGAACAAAAATTTGGAAAAGAAATACGGAAAATTTGAATTAGAACATTTATTCATATAAATTTAAACTTCGGTAACTCCCTTTGAAAATTGAAAATCAAAAAATCTTTTTAATGCCATTTTCTACGCTGGACGGGCTTTCTAATGATACCACTCAAAACTCTCTACGATAATTATATCGATCGGCCAAAATTGTCTGAACAAAAAAAACCAATTTGTGTATATAGTTCCTCCCCCACTAAAGTGGGTCGGAACAAAATAAAATATCATGCAACAACCGTTCTGTGCCATACAATTTTGGGAAACTAATTTTCTTGGAAATTTTGTACCCCTAATTTGAAGTCACAAGTTTGTTGGTTTTATTTAACATACGCTAGAACTTCTGACGCTCCCCTTGTCGGGTTAGGAAGCTAATCTTTCAGGGATCCTGCAAGATATAAGCATAATCTTGCACGATTTTTTTGCAAGATCTTCCAAGATTTACATCAGGATTGCAAAAATTTTGCAGGGTTAACACCTAATCTTTGTAATATTTTTGCTTGATTAACAGGTGAATAGCACCCGGTGCAACATCGATTATACTTAAAAAAAAATAAATGACTCCAAAGATATTTTCCATTTTCCTTTAATAAGACCATCTGCTTTTTTTTCAAAAATGATAGTACATGAATGTAAGAAAACGGAAATAGAGAGTAAAATATTTGAGAGACAAAAATTTTTGAGATCAAATTGTAGAACTATTTACAGAACAAAATAATTGAAAAGTGTAATTAAGTGAATCTCGAGCTAACAAAAAAGGATTGATAATTTTTTATTGGTTCTTAAGCTGCGTCAGTATTGTTTAATATAACAGTAAAATTTTGAGCTTGGCTAACTGTAAACCGGTAGTTTTCAGTTTTTTGTATTTTGTTTCAATTTACCTCATAAAACAGACGCAACAATAAAGCGGAAAATTTCTACGCAGACTGAAATGCAATGCGCCATTAAGAACCAATAAGATCAGAGCTCGAATGGAACGAACTTTCAAGAATCTTGCAATAGAAATATCGTTTTGCAAGATATGAACTATCAACATCTTTTTTGCAGAAATTTTACCATATCCTGCAAGATTAACATCAGTTTTTGGTCAGGATTGACTTGTAACCCTATTAGTCGGTATTGATGCCCAGCGCCGAAACTTTGCTCTATTTGAAGTTCAAATATAGTTGAAACTATTTTTGAGTATCTTGAGCAGCTCATTAATCTCTAATTTTGAAAAAAAAAGTAGATCAGTATGCAGTTTCTCTGCTCAAAGAATTTCTGGAGAACAAATTTTCATAAAAAGCTTATTCTTTACACCAGAATGATAAAAAATAGATAGGTATTCCATAGTTTATTCAGGTCTGGGATCAGTCTTTAATGTCAGCAGAATGACCTGAGCATAGCTTTCATCGATGTCTAATATCATAGACGCCACCTGAAAAATATCAAAACATTTACTGTTTTGCGGATTAACCATAGGATTTTTCCATAGGATTAGGATAAGTTACCGGAAAAACACTTGATTTTTCAGTTTTTCCCGGCAAGAATAGCGAAATTGACTTGCAGCGGTTTTATCAAATCAGCGCTAAATGAACAATTTTGAATTTTTCTCACCAGAGTCGTTTACGCATGGTCCTGAATATTCCTTGGAAACCAAACAGACACGGTCATCAAACGACCAATCATAATATATTTCCAAATACCAGTTGTCTGGTTCATCAACTGAAACAATTATATCTATTTGAATCTGGTCTCTTAGATTTATATTTTTGAAAATAGTTTTTGATTGTGGTGTACGTGTTACCCGAGCAAATTTTGAATTGAATATAGGCAAAAGCTCTATTGACGCCTCTTGAGTGACTAAAAAAATTTCGATTAAAGGCAGTACCATTTGTAGTTAATTGAGGACAGGCTGCGTGTTGCTAGATCGTTTTCTGCGATAAAGTATTCCGATGAGACAATTTTTTTTTAACACAAAAATCTTGAGTCTTTCCCATTATTCAAATTCTTGTCTACGGTCTTATTATATTTCTCATTAAAGCCTCCTACAAAATTATAGCCCCCATTATAATATAATTACAATGATTGGGGGTATAGGATATATGACCACGAATCTGGGGTGGGGAGGGGGGGGGGGTTTGTTGTAGCGCTGTAATGGGAAAAGACTTCAATTTTCTTTATAAGAAATAAATTTTTTGAAAAGAAATGTTGCGCGCAAAAAAGCCGGAGATTGAAGCTGTTGTTTTATCCCTAATGAGGTTTTTATCCTCCGCATTTGATGTGATTTTAGTTACAAACAACAATAGTATCTATTTATAAAACCGCCTTTCAAATGTAATTCACTTTTTTCTATATTTTTCTTGGAAAAATATCATCTCAGCATTTCTAAAGCATTTTGTTTTGTTGTTTAGATTTGTGATTGTTGCATTGATTCGCGAAACAAAGTACTCACAATTGATTGGACAAGAAGCATTAGAGTATTCAACGAATGTCAATTCTTGCAGAACATCAGCTAATTTGTCGCTCTTGCGGTCGGTGCGGCCAGTTCCACAAAGTGCAATTTGATGACCCTCGTAGCTTTTATCACACAAAGGCAGAAACGAATCCATATCAACAGTTTCCTTTAGTTTAATCAACACAATGTCGTTTTTCAACTGAAAAGAATTAAGTTACACAAAATTGATATTGGTCTACAGGTGACCCAGGTTGAGGTGCCATCCGGACGTGACATCTGATCAGACCGAGTCCAACGCACACGGTGTGTTCCCAGACCAAAATTACAGGGTCTGGGATTTGGTTCGAGCGCACAATACTATGATCAGAGTTCACCTCGGTCTGGGAATGGTATGATCAGAGGTCACTTCGGTCTGAGAATGGTATGATCAGAGTTCACCTCGGTCTGGGGGCGTTATGATCAGAGGTCACTTCAGGATGGGGATCAGAGGTTAATTTCGTCTGGCGCGGTCTGATCAGAGTTCACTTCCGGATGGCACCTCAACCTGGGGAGTACTATTAGCCGTTTCTTTCTACGTGTGACGCCCTCTCCTGACCAGGCAAGTTTTTCAAAGATTGAAAGGAAAATAGACTGAAAACAACAAAGATCGCTCGGGGTGAGGTAGTCAAATTATGGTTCGATAATTACAACCTGGGAGGGTGAAGGGGTAGAGGAGGGCGCTATCCTAGACGTTAAATAAATGAATTCTGATTTTCGAATTTGATCATAAGCCCACCCACTATTTGTTCCGACCCCTCTTGAGGGGGGGGGGGGGGAGGAACTATATACTCAAATGGGTTTTTTTGTTCAGTCAATTTTGGCCGATCGACATACTCATCGTAGAGAATTGTGAGTGATATCATTAGAAAGCCCGTCCAGCGTAGAATATGGAATTAAAAAGATTTTTTCATTTTTAGCTTTTTATAGGGAGTTATCGAGGTTTAAACTTAGACGTATTTCATCTGTTTTTGTTCACATTTTGACCAATTTTTCGTCAATTTTGCTGAATTATGTAAAAATTGTTAACTGTAGTGTTATAGATTTTATCAGTAAAGATAGAGGAGGGTTGTTGAATTGTTCGATACGAATTTTTTGGCTAGAATTTATGCTAAATTTTTCAAAATTCAGACTTTTTTTTGTCAAAAATGGGACCAAATTTGCTTTTTTAGCCCACTCGCTTTAAATTTACTGGACGTAGACACCTTAAAACTGCGGCCAGATTCCTCTTTAGCTCAAAAAAGAGCTCGTTATGCTCTTGCTGGCTTTAAGGGCCTTCCAGAATTATAATTTTGCCAATTTTTTTTGCAAATTCAATTTCGGTAATTATACATAATGCTTTATATATTTTGATAAACCGTAAAATTTTGTATGGAAATGATCTATTTCGCAACCATTTCAACAATTGAGCGTTCTGTTAGACGCGCAGCATCATGTGGGCTGATCTTGATCTAACTATGGATCTTTATGATGAAAATTTTTTAGATTTTAACCTTTTTTTTTCAAAATATTTCTGCCATGTAATTGTTTTTTATGTAAATTGCAGACAGGAATTTCAAATCAGGGCTGAATTATTGACAGATACTATTAACAATAAACGAGACCCAACGAGATTGTATCCTGGCTTCAAAGTTAAGCTCATGGTTTTTCTGGCTCTGACAAATTGTTTTTGTAAAAATTGTATGGACTTCTTTCGTTTTGCTTTCATTTCTTATAATTTTTGTAGCCCAAGGACTTAGTGTCCCCAATCAAAGACCCATCCAGCTTTTAGAAAGTATAAATGAACCTAGACATTTTTTTCTGTTGTTATCTAATGTCGGTTATGACTTTGAATATATTTGTTTTGAGAAAATATCGGTGGACTTTTGAAATTTGCCAATATTTGATCTTATTTCTCTCAACTTGGGGCGTACACTCAGTAAAAGCAGGCGGAAATCAACTTCTTGTGAGTTAAAAAGGAATGCCGGTAACGGTTTTATACTCAACTATTGTTTCTTTATTTTGGTACTACGCGTTTTCAGTTTTTCTTTTTTTAACCACAATTTGCATTTTTTATGTTCATGTTGTTTCCTTGTCAAATTATGATACTATTGATAAATCAATTAAAGGAAGGCTTCTTAGGGAATATAAGCAACGTTGGAAAAGGCGTTTTTTAATCTGTTAGTTGTTTTTGTTGATTAATTTTTTCTTCTTGGGCGGAGACAATTATCTCGCAAAACTGTTTTTTTTTTGGTTTTGCCTATGTTTCTCTTTCTTTTCGTTGTTGTGCGCCATATGCCCGATAGCCATAGATATTAATTGCTTCCCCAAAACGAATAAAACAACCTATTTAATGATTTCAGTTTATAGCTATTTGCCTTAATGACTTTCAATTTAAATTAAAAAAAGATTTTTTTTTTTCATCTGTCTCTTTTTTGCTTTTATTTTTGTCACCACGTAACTCAATCTCACTCATTAGAATTCTCAATACTTTTGTTGATGCGATCATTTCTTTGCGCTTGGTTATAAGTTGTGGCAGATTGCTTTCACCGTTTAGTTTCATATAATGTTTTCGAGATTTCTAAACTGCTCAAATTTTTTGGGTTTATTTTTGTTGTCATGTCTATGTGTCCTTTTATAAGTATTTGATTTTTTGGGCTTATGACTTAGTCTCATTATTAATAGTCCCAATTGGCTGCCTGGGGTGTTGAAACGTAATCCATGACTTTTTGCTGTAATCCTAAGTCTGTTATGAGTTTTGAAAATATTTATTTTTAAAAATCAATTTGAGTTTTTGAGCTTCTTCTTTTATAATTAGTTTTTCGGTGAATTTGTAGATCAGTCCCTGTAAACAGATCACAATCCGTTTTGTGTGGGCTATAATTTGATCTTTATAGCGGATTTAGTTTCAGCCATTTGTTTTTCGGCTTTTTATTACTGTTGCTACGAGATTTCATAAAATGTCAGATTTTGATATATTTGTACAATTCAGAGGATTTTTGGTTTATTTTTAAATTATAACACTAATTGTCGATCCTGTTGGCTCTGAAATTTTGCTTAATCGGAGATTGGCTAATGACAAGTCTCAATTGCTTGCAATGTAGATGTAAATGAACGTTTTATTGATGTCAGTTGATATCTAATTACATTAATAACCGTGAAATTAATTGTTTTCAAAATTGGAGAAGTATTTTTGAACTTCGCACCTATTTGCTCTTTTTTCGACCTGTTAACCAGTTGCATTGGGGACAGGTCTCATATCTTTTCTAATGAAGTATAGGTTAAATTTGTTTTGGTTTTTATCTGATGCAAATTCTATTTTATGTTTTTTTTATTATAGATATCGTGTTTTGGTCGTAAATAATGTTTCTTGTTTGGTTTTTATTGTTGTCCTTTCTAGTAGTCCTATTATCACCAATTTTCATCGGCCCTCTAGCGTGGTATTATTGTATTTCATTGGATGTTTATTGAACGATGCGTATGTTTTTTGAAAGTTTTCTATCTCTTCATCATTTGGTAGCCAATTAAGTCAAGAATGTGGATGAGCGGGGTCGGAACATTATGTGCATACGCACATTACCGCTCCTCCTTGTTTGAATTAAAAGATTGCTAGTTCGAGTTGTAATTCTTGCGCCCGCTCTGTCACGTCAAGTCCACAAAACCGCAAAAATTCTATTCATAGTCTAACTAAATCTGCCTCACAGTCCCGCTGTGCATCGCAGCCTCTTTTTTCAACGCTTAAATTGTTTTACTGTATTTTTGAACTTTAGCTCTGTGAAAAAGGAGCTTCTAAAGCTTATCAAGCTTGTGACAAGTTAGATTCAAGCTTCGGGCGATTAATCGATCCAAGGATTTTGCCATGTGTTTTTGTCTTGTCATTTTGTATTAATTTTTTAAGGATTTTGCTAAACTAACACGATGCACAAAAACAGTTTTGCTCCTTTGTTTGACGACTCATCATTTTTCAGGAGTACATTTTGCAATTTCCTCAAATACTAAATTACTATTTTTAATAGATTTTGCTGAAGATTTGATGTGACAAGACAAAATTTAAATTAGAACAAACAAATTTCAAGATGCATTAAAATTTTGTCTGATCATAGTCGCGCAATTTGGTTTGCTAATTCATAGTCGCGGATTTTGTTTTGTTTTCTGTTCCATCAGATCATATTTGCCTAACTTTGCATAATTTTGAAGAAATGCACATGTTTCACACAAATGAGCACAATTTTGAATCTTGTCAATTTATCGTATCAGCATCTGATAAAGTACAGATCACACAGTCCGATTATAGTCACGCAGTTTCGAATAGTCACAGTTTTGTCTCATAGTAGCCAAACTTTGAATATACCAGCAGGGTCTATTCATAAACTTGCACTGTCTGATAGTTTCAGTTAATTTATGTTAGACCCAGCTATTTCGAGTCTTGGTCATTTTTCTTTATGATAGTAAAATCTTGTCTGGATTAACTAGTTCTTATTTCCACCACCTCACTCCGTTTGAGAGCACACTTATTTTTATCATTGGCTGTAAACAAGAGCTGTTTGTAAGTCAAACCTCAAGATTCGCGCAATTGGCCAGTCCCTCATGGCTTGGGGTCCCACAGTATCGTAACGATGCATCTTAATATTTTCATGAAAATCAGAAGTCCCTTTATAGTACAGTCAGAAAAACTGGAAGCCCACAAAGCTATTAGAGTAAATTTTTCGGTGGAATTTATCATTAAAGGCATTTTTACTACTTACTCACAAGAGTTTTTGGGTTAAAATGAATTTCTAGGTTGCACAAGGGGGGTAAAACACAAACTCCGCAAATGTTACAAATGAAAATGAATCAGAAATTATCAATTAAACAAAACGAATAAGGAAATCAAGTTAAATTAAGATTGTGCTTGAGCACTCAGGGCCGCGTGCGTGAGAGTAAAACTGCGTAGTCTTGTTAAAGTTTACAATGTAAGATATGGAAAATCTGTTTTACATTAATCTTCTATTGCCGATCCGTAATTCCAAGAAAGTGTTATGTTGTCGAAGCTGTAGAGGTTATCCATTTGTTGTCATAATTGAGGATATGTTGCCTTTTTTTTGTGTCTGTATAACCTTGTTGTATACTCTCCCGAGGCGACACATAGACCAGTACGACAGGTGAAAAACGGGGTTCATGCAAAAGTTTGACGCGGAATTTTAATTTTGATCCTTTTAGTTTAAAGTCTGTGTAGTTGAATGACAAGGATATATCTAAGTATTTGTTAGGCTTCATTGGGTCTGCGAAAGTTTAGGTTTTTTGAAGGCTTTGCAATCAAAAACTGCTTCAAGTCTTGTGGAAATTTTACCTTATTTGCCTGCTGGTCTCTTTAATACTCCAATCGGTGTCTTTCGTGCTCGTCCGTCTTTTTCCATTTTGGTTTTTTACAATTCGACCACTGGCCCAATATCTCTTGAAGTGAAATCGTGTAAAAACCAGATCAAATGTCCTTCTTCCAATCCCCCTGAATCTGTTATCCAATTTGAGTGGCTGAAAAGATCTGGGGTGTACTTCTTTTGCAAGCGTTTCCAAAAATGATCTCGTGATGTTTGTGTGTAAGAGGATTCTTTTTCCTGAAAGTTTGGTTTGTTGATGTCCGCAGTGCTAGAGAGGCTGGCATTTCGTCGGGATCATCAATGTTTACTATTTATTAACAGGAGATATCCCAATTCTAATGGATTGCTAGGCTGCACAAGTGGGTGAAACACCAAACTTGCAAATTTCACAAATGAAAATGAAACGAAGGTCCTCAATCAAACAAAGGAAGAAGGGAAATCAAGCTCAATCAAGGTTGTACTCCAGCAGGCATTAAAAATAATGATGAACTTTTATCTGAAGCCTTAGCTAATATTTTAACACAAAATTAGTGTTTTGCCTCGTTTTATGAACCCGGGGCAACTGAATAACATATTTGAATTTTTACTAAAAATTCGCTGCGAAACATTGTGAAATGCATTTTTTTTAAATTTATTAAAGCCCATACCGGTTTCCAATTAGAATCTTTTTCCGAATTTTGTCAACGTCTGTGCCGAGAGTTTTTTCTTGATGAAAATTTTGTCTCTGCATAAATATTTCCGAGTTAGATTGGAAACCGGCCAGAGATACCTCGGATATTTGGAACTTTCTCTCTGATTTCTTCTCTTAGCAGTGTTAATGTTGCTGAATGACAGGGACTGTTGGTAATTGTTGGGCTTCGTCGGGGTTGTTTCAAGTTTTGTGGAAAAGTTTTCTCTAATTCGCCTGCTGATCTCTCTAATACTCCAGTTGGTGTCTGTCGTGCTCGTCCGTCTTTTCAACTTTGGTATTTTACAACTCGATGTATTGGCCAAAAACCTCTTGAAGTGAGTTCTTGTGATAAATAGACCCAATGTCCTTCTATCAGTTCGTCTTACCCTGTTTTCCTCTTCGGGCGTCTAATAAGATCTGATGTGTACTCCTTTTGCAAGCATTCCCAAAAATGATCTGGTAATATTTTAGGGTAAGAGAATTTTTTAACTGAATGTTTGGTTTGTTGATATCAGCGGTGATAAATGGCTGTACGGGAGTCATAATGAAAGTTGATTAGGGGTTATTTCTTCTTCATCGTTCCTGTCCGAGGAAACTTATGTGTTTGGCCTTGAGTTCAGAAGTTCTTCACTCTCGGCTACAATGCATGGAATGAGTTTGTCGGGGTCACTATTACTTCCTACTTATTCATAGAAGATTTCCGTATTACAATAGATTGATAGGTTGCACAAGTGGTTAAAACAAGAAACCCGCAAATGTTACAAATAAAACTGAAACAAATATCATCAATCAATCAAACCAAATAGGGAAATTAGGCTAACTCAAGCTTGTGCTTCAACACACGTTGCTAGTAATTGTGAAACTTCAATTCAAATCTTAACTTGTTTTTTAGAGAATATGTGTGTTTTGTCCGGCTTTAAGAACAAAGCAACTGAATTAACATCGAATTAACGCTTGAATTAAGTAACAAGTTTGAATTATTAACAATTATTCGCTGAGAAGGACTTGTAAATGCATTTTTCAAAATTTATTATCGCCGATACCTGTTTTCAAGAAGAATTTTTCCTAAATTCTGTCTTAGACTCTGCCGAGATTATTTTCTTGATAAAAATTTTGACTCGGCACAAAATTTCCAGAGTTATTTTGGAAATTGGCCAGAAATAAATCAGATATCTGATTATTTTCTCTAATTTTTTCTCTTCACAGTGTTAAAATTGACATGATTAGACTATGGCCATAGTAAAAACGCAGAATTATACATTCATGATTGAGTGCTTAGTTGCTCGGGAACATGCTCCGAGTGGATAATGATTGTCCCCAATAGAACACATATCCCAGAATGCCATTTGAATAACGTCAAAGCGTGTACGCCACCTGAACTCTATTTCAGGTTAATTATTTGGTTATCATTGCAATGAAGAAAATCAGGGACAAATCGTACTTTTATTTTCAATCGTAGTACAAATCGGACAAATCGTAGTTATAATTTCACATCATGGGACTTCTATCAGAGTTTGGTATATGGTTGTTAGTCATACTAATTCGTAGACTTTCAAATACCTTACGATAATTTTTGAAAGTTCAAAACTTGAACAGATATAATTGTCATTTGAAGATATATTGATATTGCAACCCACGCTTTTCGATTGTGCAGCATAGTCGTCATGACACGACTGATCTTGTAGTTTGATAGTTAGTTGTGGTGAACCCACTAGGTAAAGAACCTACCTGTTTTTTTTGTGTTTGCTTGTTGATGAAAGTTGGACCCAATATTCACCTCTTTTTGTGTAAATCCTATCAAGCCAATTAGGGATGTTGTCGGGCTGTATACTAAGTTTCATTGGTGCAGTTACTCGAATACAATTACAGCAACTGACTGGGTTAATATGTTGGGGCAACTAATATATTGATATTGCAACCCATGCTTTTCGATTGTGCAGCATAGTCGTCATGACACGACTGATCTTGTAGTTTGATAGTTAGTTGTGGTGAACCCACGAGGTAAAAAAATTACTGTTTTTTTGTGTTTGCTTGTTGATGAAAGTTGGACCCAATATTCTCCTCATTTTGTGTAAATCCTATCAAGCCAATTAGGGATGTTGTCGGGCTGTATACTAAGTTTCATTGGTGCAGTTACTCGAATACAATTACAGCAACTGACTGGGTTAATATGTTGGGGCAACTAATATATTCATATTGCGACCCACGCTTTTCGATTGTGCAGCATAGTCGTCATGACACGACTGATCTTGTAGTTTGATAGTTAGTTGTGGTGAACCCACGAGGTAAAAAAATTACTGTTATTTTGTGTTTGCTTGTTGATGAATGTTGGACCCAATATTCCCCTCTTTTTGTTCAAATCCTATCAAGTCAATTAGGGATGTTGTCGGGCTGTACTAAATTTCATTGGTTCAGTTACTCGAATACAATTACAGCAACTGTCTGGGTTAATATGTTGGGGGCAACTAACAGAATCTCAGATTAAGATTTTATTGTTTGCAATAACAGCAATTCTTTTCAGTGTTTTTATGAATGTCTGGGAGAAAAGCGAAACTCATCTTTAGAAACGGTAGCAAATGAATGCTTTCTTTAGAACAATTGTTTTTTTGTGTCATCCCTGCCGGTGCTTCAAGAGCACAACTAGCTTTCAAAGACGCACTTGAAATTAGGCTGGGTTGCAACAAGGTAATTACACTCACGACAAAGGCAGCCGGCATGCCTGCTAGCAATTATGGAGAAAAGATGTCTCCTGGCCATTGAGAAAAGATGTCTCCTGGCGGATCGAAATCTAGTTAAGAGAGAAAGTCAACTATTTTTAATTACGAAATTGAGTAGAATGAAATTAGGCAAGATTAACAAACTGCTTCACAAATTGTTCACAAGATAACATTACTAAATGGCGGCAACTGACAATCACAAGACAAGGTGAACAGACAAAAAAAACACGCTAAGATATAAACAAATTAACAAGTATGAAATCATCGGATTTGATCTTCAAAATTAAACTGAATAAATGAACAAATTAAAATAAGGAAATTGAACTAAATTAAGTTAAACAGAAATTGAACTAAATTGGTTGCACCGAATTAAGGAACTCAAACTAAAAATGTACTATTGTACCACACAGCATCTGATAAAGGACAGATCACACAGTCCGATTACAGTCACGCAGTTTCGAATAGTCACAGTTTTGTCTCATAGTAGCCAAACTTTGAACATACCAGCAGGGTCTATTCATAAACTTGCACTGTCTGATAGTTTCAGTTAATTTATGTTAGACCCAGCTATTTCGAGTCTTGGTCATTTTTCTTTATGATAGTAAAATCTTGTCTGGATTAACTAGTTCTTATTTCCACCACCTCACTCCGTTTGAGAGCACACTTATTTTATCATTGGCTGTAAACAAGAGCTGTTTGTAAGTCAAACCTCAAGATTCGCGCAATTGGCCAGTCCCTCATGGCTTGGGGTCCCACAGAATTGTAACGATGCATCATAATATTTTTATGAAAATCAGAAGTCCCTTTATAGTACAGCCAGAAAAAGTGGAAGCCTACAAAGCTATTAGAATAAATTTTTTGGTGGAATTTATCCTTAAAGGCATTTTTTTCTATTTACTCACAAGAGTTTTTGGGTTAAAATGAACTTCTAGGTTGCACAAGGGGGGTAAAACACAAACTCCGCAAAAGTTAAAAATGAAATTGAATCAGAAGTTATCAACTAAACAAAACAAATAAGGAAATCAAGTTTAATTAAGATTGTGCTTGAACACTCAGGGCCGCGTGCGTGAGAGTAAAACTGCGTAGTCTTGTTAAAGTTTACAATGAAAGATATGGAAAATCTGTTTTACATTTATCTTCTATTGCCAATCCGTAATTCCAAGAAAGTTTTATATTGTCGAAGCTGTAGAGGTTATCCATTTGTTGTCATAATTGAGGATATGTTGGCTTCTTTTTTGTGTCTGTATAGCCTTGTTGTATACTCTCCCGAGGCGACACATAGACCAGTACGACAGGTGAAAAACGGGGTTCATGCAAAAGTTTGACTCGGAATTTTTATTTTAACACAATATTAGTGTTTTGCCTGGTTTTATTAACCCGTGGCAACTGAATAACATTTTTGAATTTTTACTAAAAGTTCGCTATGAAACATTTCGAAATGCATTTTTAAAATTTTGTTTAATCAGATACCGGTTTCCAATTATAATCTTTTTCCGAATTTCGGTTAACGTCTCTGCCAAGAGTTTTTTCTTGATGAAAATTTTGTCTCTGCATATAATTTTCCGAGTTAGATTGGAAACCGGCCAGAGATGCCTCGGATATTTGGAACTTTCTCTCTGATTTCTTCTCTTAGCAGTGTTTATGTTGCTGAATGACAGGGACTGTAAGTAATTGTTGGGCTTCATCGGGGTTGTTTCAAATTTTGTGGAAAAATTTTTATTTAATTCGCCTGCTGATCTCTCTAACACTCCAGTCGGTGTCTGTCATGCTCGTCCATTTTTTCCACTTTGGTATTTTACAATTCGATGTATTGGCCAAATACCTCTTGAAGTGAGTTCTTGTGATAAATAGACCCAATATCCTTCTATCAATTCTTCTTATCCTGTTTTCCTCTTCGGGCGGCTAAGAAGATCTGAGATGTACTCCTTTTGCAAGCATTCCCAAAAAAGATCTGTTAATATTTGGGTGTAAGAGAATTTTTAACTGAATGTTAGGTTCGTTGATGTCGGCGGTGCTAAATGGCTGTACGGGCGTCATAATGAAAGTGTATTAGGGGTCATTTCTCCTTCATCGTTTCTGTCCGAGGAGACTTATGTGATTGGCCTTGAGTTCAGAAGTTCCTCACTCTCGGCTACAATGCATGGAATGATATTGTCGGGGTAACTACTACTTCCTACTTATTCATAGAATATTTCCGTATTACAATAGATTGATAGGTTGCACAAGTGGTTAAAACAAAAAAACCCGCATATGTTACAAATTAAACTGAAACAAATATCATCAATCAATCAAACCAAACAGGGAAATTAGGCTAACTCAAGCTTTTGCTTCAACACACGTTGCTATTAATTGTGAAACTTCAATTCAAATCTTAACTTGTTTTTTAAAAAATATGTGTGTTTTGTCCGGCTTTAAGAACAAAGCAACTGAATTAACATCGAATTAACGCTTGAATTAGGTAACAAATTGAATTATTAACAATTACTCATTGAGAAGGACAAAAAATTATTATCGCCGATACCGGTTTTCATGAAGAATTTTTCCTAAATTCTGTCTTAGACTCTGCCGAGATTATTTTCTTGATAAAAGTTTTGACTCGGCACAAAATTTCCAGAGTTATTTTGGAAATTGGCCAGAGATAAATCAGATATCTGATTATTTTCTCTAATTTTTTCTCTTCACAGTGTTAAAATTGACATGATTAGACTATGGCCATAGTAAAAACGCAGAATTATACATTGTAGTTTGATTCATACATCTTGTAGTTTGATAGTTAGTTGTGGTGAAACCACGAGGTAAAGAAATTACCTGTTTTGTGTTTGCTTGTTGATGAAAGTTGGACCCAATATTCCCCTCTTTTTGTTCAAATCCTATCAAGTCAATTAGGGATGTTGTCGGCTGTACTAAGTTTCATTGGTGCAGTTACTCGAATACAATTACAGCAACTGACTGGGTTAATATGTTGGGGCAACTAACAGAACCTCAGATTAAGATATTATTGTTTGCAATAACTGCATTTCCTTTCAGTATATTTATGAATGTCTGGGAGAAAACCGAAACTCATCTATAGAAACGGTAGCAAATGAATGCTTTCTCTAGAACAATTGTTTTTTATGTCATCCCTGCCGGTGCTTCAAGAGCACAACTAGCCTTCAAAGCCGCACTTGAAATTAAGCTGGGTTGCAACAAGGTATTTACACTCACGACAAAGGCAGCCGGCATGCCTGCTAGCAATTATGGAGAAAAGATGTCTCCTGGCCATTGTTTTCTCCCTGGTATAAAGTATCCCCCTAGTATCTTTTCCGCTATTGGAGTATATTTGCTGCCAAGCAAGCTGATACGTCATTTTGGGCAGGTCGAAAAACCCATCATCGCTACGCCTGTTACATGAAACAGTGTGATCACTATAATTGTTCAGTGAACCAATTTTTCAGTACGTATCCTCTCTTAAATGTAAACGGACGAAAAAAGAAAGTTTTTTTTGGTGCTGATAAACATTCTCTCGAAGAGCACCGAGACACATAATTTTCCGCTTTTTCTCGTAGAGATATGCTTGTTGTGATCCCTTGTACTCGGACCTTGTCAATGTATAGGAAAAGGGTTGCCTGGAGTCTTGAGTCTTTACTGTGAACCCTGAATTTGTTCAAGAAATTTACGATGCTACTGATCAAATGATGATCTGGTATTCGTCAGGAACTTGTGGGTCATTGAGGTAGTCAACGGAGTTCAAAGACAACGGAAGTTTGGTCTTTTCAATTCATGACATTACTTGCAACATATTCTGAGCTCTCAATTGTTGCTCCGAGCAAGTTAATCTTGTGACGGTTTGTCCTTTCGTTGACGCTCTTAAACTTTACTGATGACGAGAGTTGAAATTTGACGGATCCAAGAGAAAGCACACGTTCTGGTGCAGAGTCGCATTTCAAATTTCGACCAGTTGTTCTCCCGAACCTGCGATGAGCCCATTATAAAGTTGTCATTTATGCTGTTTGGTGATGCTGTTTGGGCACGGAATGATTAATCATTTTCACTACTGCCTCTAGCGTAAAAGAAAACAGCACTTGTTCTCATGGGTCGCCTTGCGAAACACCTGACGCGCTGGACACAATAAATTTTTCATAGAACAGTGGAATGTGAAGTGAGTAGTAAAATTTGGTAAACGCTGCTATACCTGGTAAATGATCCCTTGCCGCTTTCAAAATAAGAAATGAATAAATAGTCGGGGGGGGGGGGGATATATATGAGAAAGCTGAAGTATTTTATAAGTAAGACGCAAAGCGTTGCAAATATGTCTGCAGCTGTCTAGGTTGTTGTTGACAAAAACCAGCTCGGGACTGGTTCAGTTGATGTAAAAAACGGACGTTGCTGTGAATTTTTGTACGATCAGCGTTGATTTTTTCACCGCATTCTGTTGGTAGCGCTGAAAACTTTTTTTCACCGCCTTCTGCTGGCAGCGGTGATAATTTTTTTTCAGAGCTTAAGCGGTGAAAGAAAATTTTTCACAGACAGAATGCGGTGAAAAAATTTTTTCAGTGCTACCAGGATGCGGTGGAAAAAAATTTCACCGCTAAAATCGCAAATCTTACAAATATGCACCGGTAAATTCAATGCTAATCTTACAAAAGTTCACCGCAATCAATGCATTCAGCGCTAAAAGATGAGGGCGTTTTGCGGTGAAAAAAGTTTTTTTCACCGCTATTCAACGCTAATCTTAGATTATTTTTTGACCAAATCTCGACCCGGGATATTGTTCCATTTTTCCTCACCGTGTCATTGTTATATCCCTCGTGGACTTTAAAATCTCCATCAATTGCTCTGAGTTGTGGGTTTTTGACTGTGAAGTCTCCTACCATCACCTTCACTGTTGTACAGCAGTTAGAAGCTGTAACAAACCTCAAAGGTACAAACAATTTAAAATTTACAGTATCATAGTCGAGGAAAAGACCGTCCGCGACGGATGTTCTGTATATAAAGCAAAATTACTTTTCTAGTCAGAAGGTTTTGTATTCTCCGGCAATTGTTTTGGTTACAGTATTTTTGATGGTTACCTACTTGCGCGTAACCGATTTCCAAATTCCTGAGGCCGTAAGTCAAGTTTTTCCTGCATTGACATCTGATGTTTCGTGAGGTTGCGATTTTCAACCGCAACCAGGGATAAAAGATGCGAAAAATAGCCCAATTTTGTCTCTGCAAAAATCACGCCGTTATACAATTCATAAACTTTTAGCAACAAAAGTTACCAACAAGTGATTCTATTGCACGATAAATTTGACAAAAGGAAGAAAACCAAAACAATAAATTAACTATCTGATTAAAATTAAAATCTTGATTCCTATGGAAAAAACTAGAGGCCGCAAGCTGCGGTCAGAATGCAAATAAGATGTAACTCATATTTACAAATATTTCCCACATCCTGGGTTGTGTGCACGATTTTAACATAAATGTAGATCTGATCAAGAAACGGCCTGAAAAGTTTGATAGTTCCTAATAATTTGTTGCTGTATCAATATTAAATGATTTTATTTGTTATGAAGATTTTGTTCCAATGTTCAAACGTTTGCACACTTTTTTGATAACGTGGGTCCAAGACTGTCTCAAATTTTAGATTTGTCTATTTTTTGCTCGAAATGTCTTGTTTTTCAGATACTCCCAGATAGCATTTCTGCTAGTCGTTGTTTAATATAGCACATTTCAGCGCACTTCTTACATAAAATCAGCATTTGATTCATCACCTTTCATACATATGTTCAGCACTTGCAATCTCAGCGCCTTTGTAACACAACTGTAGCATTTCTATTGCAGAGCTTCAGTAGCATCTCAGCACCATTCTTGCTTAATTTCAGCACTCGTTTGAAAATTTCAAATTCAGCCAATTCCGCGCCTTTCTTACATAATTTTAGTTGCAATTTTATTTCTCACTGTTGTTTATAACGTAGTCAGCATGTACGGTCCTTCATCGTTTACATTTCTGTAGAGCCATTAATCAATTAATAATCTGCATTGTTTTTTATATGAAAATTCATAACTTTGAAAAACAGAACAACTGAAAAGTGTCACACTCTTATTTATCTAACGGATTGAAGACAATTACACTTAAGCTACCTGGTTTCATTCAGTCAAGTGTTTTGGCTATATACTCCGGCTGCGATAACTTCTTTATCTTAAGAGTTGACAATAGTCTTGCACTGGTGCTGCTTCTGTATGTACAGAAGCAGAAAAAAATCAAAAGAATTCCAAATTGTTTAAGGAAAGCGTTTAAATTGCGTCAAATGAGTGCTGAAGATTTGTAAGATAAATGCTGAAATTACTGAAAGTTATATAAGATGTAAGAAATGCGCTGACAGCCTCTGAAAAAGTATTTTTCACTGGATAAATTTTACTTAATTATCCGCTTAAAAGGCTGAAAAGTGCTCAATTTATCTAACAAAAATGCCGAAAATTCAGCGCATTGAGAAGAATCTTGTTTATGATGTAGGATTATTCCGATGAAAACTACTTTTTTCAGGGGCTGTTAGCGCACTTCTTTCATAAATGTTGACAAAATCCTTGACCCGGGCAGTAGCAAATTGTAGCTTACTGGTTAAAAGAATTACTAATTAAACGCGAATTCATGAATATACGACGGGAAACGTGCACAATGACGTATTGCAGAAGAAATTTTCCAACTTTGAGCTGAAAAGCAGTTATAGTAGTTATAATTGATTTTTTAACAGCAAAATATGGGCCTAAAGTTTTTTGTAGCTGACTTTTGTTGAGTTTGCAGCAGTTATAGTGCCCACCATAACCCGTATTTCTTTCTTAGACTAGATTACGGAGTTATTTCACTTGTTTGTTTCTTTGAAATCCCAATGCAGTTTGACGCCATTATTTCAAATTGCCATTATTTTAACTTTTTGTAATATTTATCGAGCGTCAGCAGTTTAGATAATGGGTTGCTTATGAAACTGTCGCTATTGCACAGACAGAGAGAGAGAGGTTATTGAATTAAAACATGCCCTTTATCGAATCCAATTGGTCCGTTTAAAACCAACTGTTTGCAAAACGAAAGTATCCGGTCTGATAACAAAATGGGTTGAGGTGTCAAGTCCAAACCCCCAAAAATGTATAAGGTGCAGTGAATGTGGTCAATAATTGTAAGGTTTTAGCGTTGAATGAGATAAGTGGTGAAAAAATTACTGCAGAAAACCGTGAACTTGAAATCTTACAAGCAGTTAGCACACTTTTTTAAGATCAAACATGACAAAATTTTGAGTTTCCAACGACTCGCGGTTTTTAGCAGTGAAATTTGTCTTAAAAATGATAAAATAAAAAAAATAAATTGTTTTCAAGCACATTAGCATTTTGGCTATACAAACCTTGCCGCACAGAACCACCAATTACTTGATAGGCCATCAAAGGTCGGATGGTTTTGGTAAAGTGATGCCAGTAGTATTTCCGAGAAACTTTTATAAAAGACAGATAGCAGGCTTAATGTATTAGTGAAACTAATTCTACGTTATTGCTAATGTAATAGTATCTAAAGCTATACTGATAACGTTTCAATTGGTTTTTACACGATTTTTGTACTTCTGAAAAAATGGGGTTTAAATTTCAAGACAAATTTCAGCAATTTTCCTCTACTTATTCCTAGTGGCTTAGGGCTACTTCCACCAACCACGTTTGTGCTTTTTAAATTCCGGGAGTTTTTTTTTGACACAATTGGCTGAATTTCATTTTTTGTTATAATTTTATTTTTTTTATAATATATTGTGTGTTATGGCATTATTTTTTCGACTTAATTAGAAATGTGCAAATCGTTGATCGAGCAGAGTTTATAATTTTCTCATTTTTTCAGTATTCTTTCCGTTTTTTCTTTTATAGAAGATGATTCTACCAATTAAAGATGATGATTCTAGCTGTTTTTTTTCCTTCTAGCGGGTGAAGTGTTGTCTTGCTACTAGTTCCATAGACTAAAACGCCAATCATGGTGGTTTTACCATCATGGGAGCTATAAATTCTTGGGGGCTATAATGGGAAAGACCCCTTTTTTGTAGCGTGATTTTTTTCACTGCTGAAGTTATTGAAAGTTTTACCTCTAAAAAACAATACCATTGAAAAGAGAAATTTAGTCGCAAATTTAGTCGTTACGATATAATGAAGTGAAACTGATATAAATAGGAAAAATTTTGAAAATCAAGTAATCGGTGAGGCGGTGGTGGAAAAAATGAAGTGCCTGCTAAAAAAGAAAGGATACTCATTAGAACCCGCTGGACACCATGATTATTTCTGGTTTGCGTCGAATGCGGTGGAGAAAAAAATTCACCACAAATAATCAAATTCATTGATTAAAGTTGCGGGCGCTCAGCGGTTAATCTCTGCACATCAAACCCCTCACTTTATTTTTATGAAAAAATCCTCGACCCGGCTCTACATCTCTCTTTATGAAAGGGTTTTAAAAGTCTATTGGGAGGTGCCAAAACTGACTATAATTATATAATGTCACGGTCCAGCGTCTAATTATTGAGAGTTTTGGTTGAACTGATGTAAACATATTTATAAGAATTATGTTTTTAAAAATCTCAAAGCTGCCTTGAAGTTTCTTTTTTGGTATGTTTTTTTGCCTATTTAAAAAAAATGTTAAACCAACTGCTTTTTTTGTTTTTTGTTATGTCAATCGAATTGGTTCGAACTAAAGTTGAATGTCAAATTTGGGTCACTTTAAAGCCGAGCTTTGAATTAGGGTCGAGCTGAGGCACCGCAATAAATACTTGGGTCGAAATAAAGTTGAGCTGACCACTAAAAACCAGCTCCAATCATTTCGTGTCACATTTGAATCATTTTTCTGGTTTTTTATTAGTAAAGGCATTGATATGTTCAGCTGGGCTGTAATACTTACTATGGGCGAAAATATGAGCAGCAGTAATGACAAAACTCTCGTTGAATATCGCTCCGCCGAAGTTTTCCGTTGCGGGCTTCCTCTCTGTGTCGGTTATAACAATGCGAACATAGAAGGGTCTATGTGGCGAATCAGTTCCATTGATGATTCGGCGATGGACGTCCGTTCCCAGAGTTTGTTCTCCACTTTCTTGGAGTGCCAAAACAGCACAAAATATCAGAAACACTCTCATTGTTGGTTTTTTTATCGATAAATTTTCGACTGTCTGTCGCGTTCCAGTGGATTGCTTTAAGGGGGAATGCTGATATTTTCTTTCAGAAACTTCATGTCGTTTCAGGGGCAGATATCATATTACAGAAAAGAAAAAAAATCAATTGAGCAGTTTTTACTCCCAAAAGCATGTGTTATAAGCAATTAAAATATGAGTTCATTCAGTGCCGGGTCACTCTTACTAATCTTAGCAGGTGACATAATTGACATCTGCTTTGTATGCTTTCATTGTAGTCATACAAAGATCAAATATGATTTCCTGGCAATGATGCAGGAGTCATACAACAATTTTGAAAGCCGTCAAATTTTATAATCTTTGTTTCCGGTAGAAGTTGGAAAATTTTCATGGAAATAATTTAATGACATATTTGATAAACAATATATCGACTTGTGCCACAAATTCCAGTTTTTTGTAGCCACAGGGCATTCAAATTGAATATATTGCATGTGCAGTCTATATTTGACTATACCCAAGCTGACCGCCTTAGTCAAAACTTAGAAAACTTACTAAGACTTATACGGCGCCATAGAAAACTTGGTATGGCACGGTAAAAGGCCTTATTAAGTTTTCCACGGTGCCGTATTTCACAGAAAAATTTGTCGTTGACAAATATTTGCGGTCTCAAAAACACATTAAAATTACTCTTTTTCATTTAGTTACAAAAGTTAGTTATAAAGGGTGCACTACAGCAGTAACACTGGACTTAGAAGTTATTTGTTAAGTGAATTTGAAATTATTAGCGTTTTTTTGCATATTTTTTATAAGTGAGCATAGGTACAAACTTCCTTCAGAGAAAAATAAAATTTTACTCATACAGATAAACTTTATGTCTCTTTTGCGAGAAATTTTGCGCTAGGTCCTTTTGGCATATCGTATAGTGATGGCGTGCAATTACACAAGTGTCTCTATCTATAAAAAGTAGTTGAAAAGTAAAAAAGATGTGTGACTCTTAGAACTGATGCTGGTATAATATATGATTTCTTGGTAGCCATACAAGGAATAAATAAGATTTCATCGCTTTCATACTAGAATCCTTTTACGAAATAAAGTATGAACAGTGTGAAATCATACATGACGGTTAAGATACAAAATAACTAAAAGGTTTTGTCAATTTTAGTAGTATCGACCGCTAATATGATTGCCAGTACTATTATAGAATTTTTAAGAACAATTTTTCTACTACATATGTTTTTTTCAGAGTTTATTGGGCATTAGAACAGATAATTTGACAGTTTTTTTTTTATCGCAATACAGATTGAGAATTGCAGAATTCAAATGAATAAAAGGAGCACAAACGTGTATAGGTAACAATTTTTTATTCAATCAAAAAGGGGACGGATTATTTAGGACTTACAATAAATAAAAATTAGAAAACTATACCAGCAATTTTTTATAACATTTGCTCACAATTGCGTTTTGAAATTGTTTTACCTTAGCAAAAGTAGTCAATCAGATTTCAGAATTTACTCGTGCGATTTATTCGTTTTCGCACCGAGGAAAAATTTTATCCACTCTTAACTTTGATTGAATTTGTAATTCTCAGGGGGTAAATAAGAACGCATTTGTAGATATGGTTGATGATCATTAGTTACGATAGAGGGCCCACGTTCACAATACGATGCCCAAAATTCACAATTATCACAGTTTTTTTCCTACTCCAACAAGAAAACATTGATCTAATACCTTTCAAAGACGTTGAGTAGAGGCTGCAGTTTTTTTATTTGTTTCAAAGTTAATCCGAAATGTCAACGCTACTGTCGTATAGTTATAAATTTAAAAATCTTGTAATTTTTATTGACGTTGTACATTGTAATGTCAAAAAAAGTAATTTTTTGAACGATTTGATGATTTCACCACGGAGAGAGGGACGCAAAAATAGGCTTCGTCAAAACTAATCATTAGGACAAAAATAGAAAAAGAACATTTGCACAAATTCAATAATGGTTAAGTGACTCTGCTTGAAGTCACTGAGAACTTCTGGCGTTTATTGAGAACCGCAAAGTTGTTCTAGATATTAAGTCAGAATTTAAAAGAGTCTTCAGAGTCACATAAGCAGAGTCACATAAGCATGCTTAAAACACGCAATGCGCGCGTTTTAAAATGACGAAAGTCAACGGAAGACAACTTCTGGCTAAGTAGCAACTTCTGGCATTTTAACTTCTGGCATTGCAGACTTTCGGCATTTTAAAATGTGCATGTGAGTGTTTTAGCAAACTTGCTAAAATTCTGATACTTAACAAGAGTTTAATAGCCTAGTTCATTTTTAATCTAAAATTGTATTTTTCTATGGAGAGGTACGATGATTAGTAAAATTGAAACAGAGTATTTGTGTTTATTTTTATCAGCAGACCAACAAAAGCGATGGGACCCGCTGATTTGCTCAGAAGTTGATAAGAAATTTAAATGAACGAGAAATCAACTCTAGGAAATAATGCGCTCTAATTATCCAGATGACAAATTCAAGTAGTATCATTCCTACCCGGAACCGGACGCTTTGATGATGACAAAAACCAGATCGCTGGTAAGTTTTGTCGCGACATCGGCCCAATTGAAAAGGTGTGGAAATCTCATCATTTTAGTGTAGACTAAAAAACCGCTTTTTCACTTGTGGTACAGAAGAAATATTTAAGATCAAAGGAGTGAAACAATATTTTTTCAATCCGTTTGCAATTTTCTTTTTAATTTTTGCCTATCAACAGTTTATAATCATTATTACACGCAGAGCTTATGCATGTAACCAAAAGTTTTTTTCGAGTATAGATCATTTCTGTATGTTATCGGGTTCTAAAATTGTTGATGAAAAAGAGGAGAATTTTTTCTTCTCTTGTTACCATTTTGTTCACTATTTTGCTCGAATTTTTTTGGTGAAATAAGAATAAAACTATCAACAGTTTATAATCTCAAATACATGCAGAGCTTAATCGCATGTGTAAAAATTTTATATGTTCCAAGAGCAGTTCCAGAATGAATTTGTTTTGGATTTTATAAAAAATTTATTAAGATTAAACATGTACAATTGTTTTTGTTTTGAAAATAGTAATTAGGATATGATATGGCCTGTTGATAAGATTTTATGAAATATTTGAAAACAATGCAGACAGTAGAGCTTCAGGAAAAAAAAACTGGATCTTTTTTGCGGGTGAACATTCGTGCGTTTGATAGAAAGGGGTAAAAGAAAATTGTTGCACAGTTCAATTCGATGCTTAAAAATGAGTATGATAATAAAGAAGGTTTACCTTAATACTCAAAAATGACAAAACACTTTCGATGCTCTCCATTGTCCATTAAACTTGAACAATATTTGAAGTTCAATATATTTTTCTGTGAACTTTAGAAATCCATGATTACTGTTGCCCAAAACTAATGGAGAAAAGATTTCATATTGGGCAAATGTTTGTGAGATCGACTGCAATGCAAATGTTTGCTGACTGATTTCATTGCAAGCAGCGACAGAAAATTTTTCTTTTTGCCTATCTGAAAACGCCGCTATTGGTATATTGATCGACCATGATGACTTAAAAAAAGTTTGTGTTGTATATTTCGTAGCCTGCGCTATTCGTTTTTTTTCTTAAAAAAAGAAATGAAAAGATTAGGCCGTCTTTCTAGAAGGAAAGACCTCTCTTAAATACTAAAAACTGATCAAAGCAAACAACTAATGTAAATGATGGAAACTTTTAAGAAGCTACAAAACAGCACCGCTTCCTAAGATTGAAAATTATGCGGATAGTGATTGATTTAAAGCACAGCTAAATTTTTCCTTGTTACTAAGCTATTTAGCTTAAAAATAGCTAAAAAGCTAAAGATCTGTAGTGAAACACTATATTTTTGCATGCATTTCTAAAAGAAGAGGTATCTGATTGGGAAACGACCTGCTCCAATTTGCAAAGGCAGTTGAGTCGATTAGTTTGTGTGAAAAATCACTAAAATTCAACGATATGGTCAAAACCGTAAATATATTAATGCAAATTTATCTCATGATTCAAAGAATATCATCGTTTAAACACGACTTGGCGAGGAGAAGAATTTGTGCTCAGCTGGAGTTGTTTTTTTTTGTTCAGCCAATTTTCAGCCAGCAATATCATCGCCCCAGAGGTGAACTGTGAGTAGAATTGTCGAAAAACACGTAAATCGTAGCATATGTAACTAAAAGTTTTTTTCGAGTATAGTTCGTTTCTGGATGTTATTGGGTTCTAAAATTGTTGATGAAAAGGAGGAGAATTTTTTCTTTTCTTGTTACCATTTTGTTCACTATTTTGCTCGAATTTTTTTGTTGAAATGAGAATAAAACTATCAACAGTTTATAATCTCAATTACATGCAGAGCTTAATCGCATGTATAAAAATTTTTCATATTCCACGAGCAGTTCAGAAAGAATTTGTTTTGAAATCTATAAAAATTTAATAGTGTTAAACAAGTAGAATTGTTTTTTTGAAAATAAAACTGATTATGGTATTTGGTTACGCCATGGATCTTTTTGCGGGAGAAAATTCGTGCATTTGATAGAAAGGGGTAAAAGAAAATTGTTGCACAGTTCAATTCGATGCTTAGAAATGAGTATGATAAAAAGAAGGTTTACTTTAATACCCAAAAATGACAAAGCACTTTCGATTTTCACCATTGTCTATTAAAAATTGAACAATATTTGAAGTTCAATGAATTTTTTTGTGAACTTTAGAAACCCATGATTACTGTTGCCCAAAACTAATGTCGTCAAGATTTCATATTGGGCAAATTTTTGTAAGAATGACAGCAATGCAAATGTTTGCTGACTGTTTTCTTTGCAAGCTGCTACAGAAAATTTTTCTTTTTGCATGTATGACAACGCTGCTATTGTATATTGATCGACCACAAAGATTTAAAATTAATTGTGTTGTATATATATCTTAGCCTGTTATATTTGTTTTTATAAAAAAAATTAAAATTGAAAAGATTAGGCGGTCTTTTTGTAGGAAACACCTGTTTTAAATACTAAAAGACTGATCAAAACCAACAACTAATGTAATTTTTGGAACTTTCTAAGAAGCTACAGAACAGCACCGGCTATAAAATTTGCAATTTATGCGCTTAATTGATTGATTTAAAAAATAGCTAACTTTTTTCGCTATTTGGTTATTTAGCTTAAAAAATGATAAATAGCGAAAGATCTGCAGTGAATCACTATGATTTTTCATGTATCTCTACATGAAGAGGTATCTGATTGAGAAAAGAACTGTTCCAACTAGCAAAGACAGTTTTGTTGATTTTTTATGTGAATAATCATTAAAATTCAACGATATGATTGAAACCGTAAAAATTTTAGGTCAAATTTATCTCATAATTCAATGAATGTCATTGTTTGAACACGACTTGGCGAGGAGAAGAATTTGTGCTCAGCTGGAATTGTTTTTTGTTTTGCCAATTTTAAGTGAGCGATATGATCTTCGTAGAGAATTGTGGGTGCAATAATCGAAAAACACGTAAAACGTAGCATATGTAACTTAATGTTTTTTTCGAGTGTTTGCTTTTCTGGATGTTATCGAGGTCTTAACTTGTTGATGTAAAAAAAGAGAATTTTTCCTTTTTTCGTTACTCTTTTTTTCACTATTTTGTTCTCATTTTTTTGCTGAAATAAGAAAAAAACTTGCTCAATGACAACAGTATTATCATTTTTATGCTGGGGTTATCTGATAAAACAATTTTTGCTCAGAAAAACCAGCTTCAGTTCAGTTAAACAAATTTAAAATAATTTAAATAATTTAGCTCAAATAATTTAAATAAATGAAAAAGACGATTTGAACCAATGCTATCTAGCAGAGTTAGTTGAAACGGCAGTGATGAAAAGTTTTTGCTAAAATAAGTCGATTTAGCGCAATTTGGTTCCCTTTAGGTCTTATTTTCTGTATATCTCAAAATATTTCGGAAAAGTTACGCATTAGTAACATCCGCAAAACGATAAGGAATGTATTTTTGATTTTATACCTGGCTGTTTACAATCTGAAAACTTCAGATTAGTGTCGGTGCTGTCCTTTTTTTAAGATGCGCAGCATTTTTTTTGTTATTTCATTGAGATCAACTTTTCTTTTAAAATAAACTTCGATTACGGGTTTTAATCAGGTTGCAACAGTACTTTTATTGACCAATTATGTAGTTCTAAAAGCTAAAGTTCTATCTATATTGGAGCAAAAAATTGTTTAGAGAAATTTATTTTCACGTACGCAATTTACGTCTCCCTTTTCTGTTTTTCCTGTTCATCTGGCTAAAGTTAAACTAAAATTTTCTCTTAATGTTCACATGTCGTCGTCAGAATCAATCAAGAGGCAACTATAGATTTATATCACTTTGACACCCTAGTTTTCAAAGTTTTTTCGCGCGAATTTTGCTTTCGCCCTAATTTCTGGTAGTTTATGTTGCTCTATGAACTAGTTACATACTTGGTTGTCCCTTAGTTTAAAAGAAAGTGCTTTTGTCCCTGAAAATATATTTATTATTTTAGTGCAATTTAGTGTCTCATTACTGTCGGGTCACACCTCTTCGTAGCAAGCTAAAATAAAATAGCATCTTTGGTTTTATTTCTGATTTCACGATTTTTTATCTTCATTCTTTTTGTTTTATCAATCATTGTTTTCATAATAAGGCCATTAAATTAAAAGTGAGATCAGTTGTTTTCTATTTTTTTTTAAAATTTTTTGAACGTGCCTTTATCTGTTTTTTCTCGATTGCTTCGATCTTTATTTTGTCAAATTGTCTGTTAGTCTAAATAGGGAAAATTCTTCAGTGTTCTCTATAATTAATTATTTTAAATTGTTTAACAGCTTTGACTTAGGTTTACGTGTTCTTTCTCTAAATAAAAACATTTTAATTTTGAAAAAAAAACAAGCCATAATCGGGGCTTTTTATCGTAGCGTTTTTCAATTTGTATAGTTTTCTCAGTTATAGCAAATACTGCTCACCAAATTTAATTGCGTTAATTTGAGAATCGTGCTTTTACTAGTTTCCATATGCTTTGGGGTAGCATGTGGTCACTTAGTGGAAGGTAAAAACAAAGTTAGCTGCTTTTTAACAATAAAAGATTTGAAGTTTGATATATAAGAGGTATAAAGCTAATGCTGATAAAAATACTGTCTCTATTGCCATATTGTGCATTTAAACTTCCATATAGAACGCAGCATGACTACTAAGTTGAAAGCATAGCAGGACCAGTTCTAACAAAGTTCAAAGAAATTTAAATGATTAAACAGAACACAAGACCTAGATTGTGGACTATGAAAGGATTGGGAAATCCGTTAAGAAAAATAATCCGTTTTGATAAAAATTTAAAAAAGTAAAAATCATTGTCACATGTGAACAAAAACCCACTATCGAGAAAACGAAATTCGGTTCAAACACAAATTTCTCACTCTACATTAGAATTGAAGCACAAAATTTCTACGACGCGAAATTGTTTAATTTTTCACTCCACTCCCTGTTTTGGCGTCAATATCATCATTTCAATTTAACTTCAAAAATTGAAAAAAATGTGTGAAAAGATCTCAAAAAAAAAATCAACGGAAGACACGCAAAGTCATAACAATTTTCGTATTTTTCAAGTTTTTTTTGAAAATTTTTGTCCTTTTTTGGTCAGGCAACCTCCTCTGGGATTTTTCTGGAACTGACTCCAACAAGAAAATTGACCACCCTCATTGACACAATGAACTGTCGACTTAATTAGACTATTCATTTTCACAAATTTTGAAACTCTCTGATGAAAATTTCTTTACGTTTTGCGATACCAAGTTAGCTTTTGTGGAAAAACCGTACAATACTGTCAATCTTCATATATCAAGCGACTAACAATTGAGGGATGAATCAATACAAAAGATTATACAGAGAAAATTGAGGAAAACAAAAAAAAAACGAAAGACAAAGTCAAAATATAATATTATTTTAAAATTCTCGTGGAAAATTGTACAGCAACTGCAAAGACGCTACTTCCCAGCTGTCATTTTGAAAAAAAAACGATTATTACTTCTTTGGTGCAGCCAAAACTTGACAGGAAAACATTAAACAACATTTAAAATTGCAAAAAAAAACAAGAAAGACCTGGAAGTTATCTTAAATTTGTGTTATGTGTTAAAAAAATTCCTTGCCTATTCTTCAGTGGCAATTCTTAGTTTAGGACCTATAGAATAGCTCAAAATTACTGATTGAACAAGAAAAGATAAACCAAAAGCACAAAATAAGGAAAAAACACAAAAATCAGCCCAATGTTGATATAAATTACTCCATTATCTTTAAGTAAAATAACTCAAGATCAAAATCAATTACTTCGAAGACAGACAAAAAAGAACTAGAGAAACTAACTAATTTAAAGAAGTTAGCATCCCGTAAAGATTTGAAGAACAATAGAAAAATTGTTTAAAACGTCTCCAATATGGCAAAATGGTTAAAATGGCTCAAAATTGAATTGAATTGGATTGAAATCAATTTCAATTTACCAGACAAAGCGGGTACAAGTAGTCACAAAATTGAGAAGTTTCAGTCATACCAGCCGTTTTTGATCTCGAATTACTTAACCAAGAGTAGTGCTGCTCGTGCCGGGGTCCTTGCATATCGAGACCGAAATTACATTGAATTAATCTCGAGCGATCAAAAAACGTTTTATTATGGCCTTGATAATAAAAATAAAACAATCCTTAAAGCGTCTCTAGAAGTTTTTACGCTTATATTGAGTCCTAATGTGTATAATTTGCTTCAGATGGTCACAAATTAGTATAAACGCACTATTACTAAATTATCAACCTGAGACAAACAGCTTCAAATAAAAAATTGGAGTTTTAACAAAAGATCTGCTTTGAAGATGCCGCACGTGACGGAAAATATTCGCTCGTTAAGCGAAAGTTTTTTCACATCTCTTTTTTTGCTCTTTCTCTAAACTATGACATGAACCACTCGCTTTTCTCTCCACTCTGCAGCAATTTGTCCTAGAAATTTTCATTTCATTTCGTTTCTTGTTTCAAACGCATTCCAACAAAATTGCAGATCAGAAAAAAAACGCTCCACCAACACTGCTCTTCGAGTCGTAAAAAAGACAGCGCCCAATGCAATTCAAATTTTCTGAATTGTAAAAATTGTTTTATTCTCAAGAGTAAAAAAATTGTTGAAAAATTCTTTGTTTCTCATAATAAAATTCTTATTTTATATCTTATCATATAAAACCATAAATAACTTAGTTTGATTACTTAAATGATATTCGCGTTTGTAGGATTACTAGTATCCTGGATCATCTCCGTTTGTGCCCCCCCTGTTTACTACTTATTAACAAGAGATTTCCAGATTACAATGAATTGCTAGGTTGCACACGTGGGTAAAACATAAAACCCGCAAATTTTACAAATCAAAACAAATCAGAAGTCATCAATCAATCAAAACAAATTAAGGAAATCAAGCTTGTGCTTGAACACTCCGGGCCGCGTGCATGAGGGTAAAACTAAATACTCTTGTTGTATTTTACAATTTAAGATTTCGACAATCAAGTTTACATGATTCTTTTGCTGGTATGTAATTTCAACATTGTTTTGTAATGTCGAAGCTGTTAAGATGATCTGTTGTCATAATTGAGGGCATTTTTGGCTTTCTGTGTGTGTATGTGTAAATTTGTTGTACACTCTTCCGGGGCGACACATATACACCGGCTATATGTAGGTGAAAGTTGGTGATCATACGTTTGCATCGACGTTTTAATTTGATGCGTGGTGGTTGGAATATTGTGTTGTTGAATGACGAGGATATGTGAAAGTAGTTATTAGGCTTCATAGGGGCTGTGAAAGTTGAAGTTTAATCGAAGATCCTTGGCAGTATATACTGTAAACTCTGTTGATGTGAACTTGTGTACTCCGTCAATCTGAAGGCTGTTGACAAAATTATGTGGGTTGGATTCCGGAGACGTTAGCTTTTGTCGAACTGGCATATAAGGGCAAAAAAAAACAAAAACTTAATGATGACTGTTGTCGGTGAGGGCAAAGAAACACTTTAAGCTGGATTCCGCGTAGTTTTAGGAAAGTTAAGGACTTGGGGAAGTTGAAATTTTCTTTTCGTTTTGTATT
>NC_134482.1:12515643-12692008 GCF_964194025.1 Convolutriloba macropyga
GTATCTTTTTCATTACCTTTTATATTCAAAACAACCGTCAATTAATTGACTGAGAAACAACTGTTCAACATGAAAAACATGGAGGTTCAAACATTTTTTTGAGAAGAAGGGAACCCGAGGCGAGGTGGTAGAAATATGACTCGACAAAACGTCGTCTGGGATGGGGGGGTGTCATTTTGGGTCGTTAAATACACGGTCCCGGAAGAAGTTGAAGAAGTTTTAAAACATCATATTAGTCATTTTCGGAAAAATTTATTTAAAATTTTTTAAAATATGGTATTGGTCATTTTCAGAAAAAAAAAATGTGTTGGTCCTTTTCACTTCATAGTGTCTGATAGCGATGCGCTTGTGATTAAATGAATGGTATAAATATTTGCTGCATTGATGCAACAGAGCAGGATTTAACAGCCCGTACCGAACCCCCAGAGCCCATCAGGCCTGATTCAGAGATTTTCCAGAGGCCAAGTCTTGGCCGAGAGATGCCAAGACTTGGGTAGCGGAGCCAAGATTTGAGATATCTCTGGGCAGAGAGAGGCCAAGACTTGGATTTTTCTGGTCAGCGCAGACCCCATGTCTTGGGTTTTCACTGAGCAGAGTTAAGGTTGACATCATGAGGATCCGAAGTTTTTATTTAATGAGGGCAACTTTTTTTATAAATTTGGTGCCCAATTATACGTTTTCTGTCAAAAAAAACCATTTGCAGGTGAAATTCGTGAACTTCACCCCAAGACTTGGGGCCTCTCTGGGCAGAGAAAATCCAAGTCTTGGGTTTCTCTGCCAAGTCTTAGAATCGGTTTCTTCTCTTGACGTTCACTGATATACAAAATATCCAAATGGTAGAAGTAAAAACTGAGTATTTGTTTCCAAATAGGACCCATGCTTATGTATTAGGTCTCAAAAAAAGATTAGCTGCAATCTGAAGTTCAAAAAAAAAACGTTTGCGGATTAACTGGATCAAATTACCTTGTGGACTTTTTTCAACAATAGAGCCACGAACATAGTTTAAATAGCATTCATAATCATAATTGGTGCTTTATTTGTACATTAGGGTACTCAAACTTATGTTAAAAGTGCCCATGAACCTAGAAAATGCACCATTCTAACCCTCTGTCCAGAAAAAATCAAGTCTTGGATCCTTTCTGCCAAGTGAAATCCCAAGTCTTGTGTCTTGCCTGCCAAGAGGTTACCAAATCTTGGTTGTACTCTGCACAGAGTGACCCAAGACTTGGACCTTCTCTTGGCAGAGAGACCCAAGACTTGGGATTTCTCTGGGCAGAGACCCCCAGGTCTTGATTTTTCTCTGGCAATAGAAACCTCAGAGATCGACTCTGGAGTGTTCTCTTAGCAGCCTTGTATTTGACATGATCAGACTCTGAATCAGGCCTGGGACCTTGCCTGATTTTTTTCTGAATCAGGCCTGATGGTCTCTGGGGGTTCGGTACGGGCGCACGGTGTTATCGACATCGATAATCTTCTTATTGATTGTCGCTAAATATTTTACCGCAAAATTGTCATAATCCTTGTAAACTAACAAACATTGATTCATAACACAAGAAAATTGAAACCAAAGGGGCACGTGACAACAATGTAATTAAGGTAATTTTGAGGACTAAGGTTTTGAAACATCAAAGAACAGAGTAGAAAAATCCGAAAGAAGGCAGGTCGATGCCCTCCAACCGAGCACCAAACGATCCCCCCAGGAGGCATCGACATTGTCATTTGGCGCTTCAAACGAACAGATCCAACCCGAACAGCAGAGCAACCTCCTCTGTGGACAAGTTGGTCAACACAGATGCTAAAGAGGGTGGAAAGGAAGCTACAATGAAAAAGAAATACGTGGAATGTTGGAATTGGACAAAAGTTGAAATTGCATTATGGAAGTGTCTCGTGCAGCTATTCTGTGAGAAGAAATGACAAATCAGATAAGCTTTGAGAACTTATATATTTTTTATATCACTCCATTTATTGATTCTCGGGGCAAATATCACCCCCCCCCCCTGAAGAGGCGTAGTAACCAATTATTAACAGGGTTTGCGTAACTATAACTCAGGATTTCTCCTTTTTTTTTGAAAAAAAAACAGGTTCTCAGCTAAGCGATTGTTAAAATTATTAGCAGTTCAAATTGTTATATTATAAAATTCAGGTCCGGTGAAACTTTTGCAAAGATTACATTAACCCAGCAGCCAGCCAGTGCAATCCGGCCAACCGGACATCTCTACAGCCTCAACCAGCCGACTTCATCGTTCCGCCAGTGGAACATCCAAGCCGCAGTCAACATCTACACTAACCCAGCAGCCAGCCAGTGCAATCCGGCCAACCGGACATCTCTACAGCCTCAACCAGCCGACTTCATCGTTCCGCCAGTGGAACATCCAAGCCGCAGTCAACATCTACACCAACCCAGCAGCCAGCCAGTGCAATCCGGCCAACCGGACATCTTTACAGCCTCAACCAGCCGACTTCATTGTTCCAGCAGCGGAACATCCAAGCCGTAGTCGACATCTACACTAACCCAGCAGCCAGCCAGTGCAATCCGGCCAACCGGACATCTCTACAGTCTCAACCAGCCGACTTCATCGTTCCGCCAGTGGAAAATCCAAGCCGCAGTCAACATCTACACCAACCCAGCAGCCAGCCAGTGCAACCCGGCCAACCGGACATCTCTGCAGCCTCAACCAGCCGACTTCATTGTTCCACCAGTGGAACATCCAAGCCGTAGTCGACATCTACACCAACCCAGCAGACAGCCAGTGCAATCCGGCCAACCGGACATCTCTGCAGCCTCAACCAGCCGGCTTCATTGTTCCACCAGTGGAACATCCAAGCCGTAGGCGACATCTACACCAAACCAGCAGCCAGCCAGTGCAATCCGGCCAACCGGACATCTCTGCAGCCTCAACCAGCCGACTTCATCGTTCAGCCAGTGGAACATCCAAGCCGTAGTCGACATCTACACCACCCCAGCAGCCAGCCAGTGCAATCCGATCAATCGGACATCTGTGCAGCCGCAACCAGCCGAGTTAATCTTTCCGCCTGTAGAACCAAAGGTCCCCAAAGGTCACACAAAGTGCCCCCAAAGGTCATTCAGAGTGCCCCCCAAGGTCACAAAAGGCCCCCCAACGTCGCCCAAAGGCCCCCCCAAGGTCACCAAAAGTGCCCCAAAGGTCACCAAGAGTGCCCCCCAAGGTCACAAAAAGGCCCCCTAACGTCGCTCAAAGGCCCCGCAACGTCACCAAAAGTGTCCCAAAGGTCACCCAGAGTGCCCCCTAAGGTCACACAAAGTGCCCCAAAGGTCACCCGAAGTGCCCCAAAGGTCACACAAAGTTCCCCAAAGGTCAACCAGAGTGCCCCCCAAGGTCACAAAAGGCCCCCCAACGTCGCCCAAAGGCCCCCCAAGGTCGCCAAAAGTGCCCCAAAGGTCAACCAGAGCTCCCCCCAAGGTCACCAAAAGTGTCCCAAAGGTCACCCAGAGTGCCCTCAAGGTCACACAAAGTGCCCCAAAGGTCACCCAAAGTGCCCCCCAAGGTCATCAAAAGTGCCCCAAAGGTCACCAAGAGTGCCCCCCAAGGTCACAAAAAGGCCCCCCAACGTCGCTCAAAGCCCCCCCCCCCCCCAGGTCACCAAAAGTGTCCCAAAGGTCACCCAGAGTGCCCCCAAAGGTCACACAAAGTGCCCCAAAGGTCAACCAGAGTGTCCCCAAGGTCACAAAAAGGCCCCCCAACGTCGCCCAAAGGCCCCCCCAAGGTCACCGGAAGTGCCCCAAAGGTCACCCAGAGTGCCCCAAGGTCACCAAAAAGTGCCCACAAAGATCACACAAAGTGCCCAAAAGGTCACCAAGATTACCCCCCAAGGTCAAAAGGGCCCCCCAAAGTCACCCAAAATACCAACTAAGATCACCCAAAGCCCCTCAAAGGTCACCCAGAGTCCACTTAAGGCCATCCAAAGCTCTTCAAAGAACCCCCGAGTTCACTCAAGTTGATCTCACTCAACCCTCGAAGAGACGCAAAATGCCCTCCAAGCTCACCCCAAAATTCGCCACAAAATTATCCGTGTGTCCACCAACGTCATCCAAATTGACATATATCAACCCCCTAAGGTCAGCAATTTATCGCCTTAAGCCCCCAATAACATCCTAGATTATTGGATTAAGAATTCTAAATTGACGAACTTACCCCTCAAACAGACAAAAACATATAAAGAGCAACAAAAAAGAAGACAACACTTACAAAGAAATCAAAATTCGGAAATAGCAAGCAAAGCATAAATAGCACTGTCAAGCTTTTCCACCAACGCTTTAAAAACGCGCAACTGCTTGAGAGTGAAATAAGGAGGCAAATATCAGACAATCTTGATTCAGAAATAGTTTCTCAGACGTTTCAGGAATTCATCCGAAATGTCGAACAAACAGAAAAAATCGTGGAGGTAATGGCCCAGTCCGAAAGCAGTCAAGTCTTGGAACCTCTTGAAGAGGCAGAGAAGCTAACTACAATGAAAATTGAAATAATGCAAATTGTCAAGCAACACGAAATTTCGATGAGAAAAGAAACCTCCAGAGCAAGTAGCAGATCATCACTTAGAAGTCCAATGTCAGCTGTTTCAAGCACTTCGAGGAAAAATCAGCAAAAAACCACTAGACGCAGGCATGTTGACAACCAAAACAACACACTCCTTTCTTCGAAAGACACTGCTGAATCCTCAGGAGGAACGAAAATTCAAACCAAAGAAACTGAAACAACAACAACAACGATTGGCAAATACAATTTGCGGAACAGAAGCATACCAAAATTGGGCGCATGCACGGGTGGAGAAGCAGATTTTGACCTACAAACAGCTCTCCCAAGTCAGAACGTCATTTCACAAGAAGATGAATCTGATAACAACAATGTAAATCATCTAGACGGATCTGGTGATCATAATTGGACAACCGAAAATCCCATTTCCATTGTTCCTAATAACCTAAGAAACAACGACGTGCAGCCCAACTACACACGAAACCCTGAGGGAATATACTTGCCTTCTAGGCAAAAAATGCTACAAATTAAGACGCAGAATTGTCTAAATAGTCAGCAACAACGAGAATCCTATAACATATTCCGTCAAAAGACACCAGAACCTTGTCTCCTACCGAAAGAGGGCCGTGGATTCACAGAGGTGGTGGCAAGCTTACAAGAAAGTCAAAACGTTGCCTGCCAATTAAGAGAAATCTCAACAATATCACACGCCAATAGCAATGCATATCCTCAAGAAATCGGTTCAACCCAACTTTCTACATCAATCCCATTATCAACTCCTGACATAAACCAGCATTGTAGCTATTCGCAACCAATTGGCAGCCTCAACAGCAACCAGGGTTTTTCAATTAAGAACCCCGAAGCAAATGGTGCTTTAACTCATCATCGCGTTGCGCAAAACATCCTTCCTGCACAAAGCCATACACATTTTCAACCGAGCCACAGCACATAGCATCTCACAAAGTGGAAGGAAAAGGAATCGCTCAACTCACTCTGCGTCGTAAATAATTGGCCTGAAAGTCTTGGTCAAAACCACCAAAAGGCCTCAATAAACCAAAATACTGCCAAGAGGGTTTCGTACCCCCTGCAACTCAGCAGATGATACATCCACCAGGCCTCCATCAGCAACTGCCAACGACACGTGAACAATATATTCAACCTAATAACTGTACAAACCGTCAACAACCCTCTTCGGAAAATGTAAATGGTCACCAACAACCAATCCACAATGGAAATAATGCTATTCAGCAAACTGCGCGTCCACAATACTCCGACAGCTATCATCATCAGCCATTCTTTCGAAACAACTATCGCTCAGTGAAGCTGCCAGACATACGAATACAAAAGTTCGACGGAGACCCACTGAAGTGGAATGAATGGTCCTGCATGTTTTCCTCAGCTATTCATCAAAAGCGTGACATCACTGACAATGAAAGAATGAGCTACCTGCAAACATTGGTGGTTGGACCAGCAAGAGAAGCCATTTCGGGATATCTCTGTAACCCCGGATTCTATCATGATGCCTTATCGGAACTTGAAAGACGCTTTGGAAATCCTCAACACGTTGTCGCCGCCCTCACCAAAGAACTCGAACTGTGGCAGAGACCACAAGCAAGCGACCACGCAACATTGATAAGCTACGCTTCTTTCCTGAGAAAACTAGTCAAGACATATAATGCACATGGTTTTTACGCAGACTTGAATTCTACCTATTTGGACCGGATCGCCCGATATAAGCTACCATGGTCATTGAAAATGAAATGGAGTGAACACCTAGTCGACAATGGAAGTCCATTTCCAGGATTGGAAGACCTCTCGATATGGATGGATAAACAGGCTAGAGCCTGTGAACATCTACAGGACAACAGTTTTTCCAGCAACGAAACGAACAACGGAAATCACGACAAGAACGACCGCAATAGAGGTAAATTTAACCATAAATCTAATTTCAGGCACAAAGAAAGAAACGGAAACCAAAAATTTAGCCAATCAGGCAACAAGAACCACCACCACGAAAACCCGAACAATAATAACCAGAACGCAAACGAACATCATCACAACAACGCCAACAGAGCAAAAACATTTGAAAGAAACAACAGTAGTTTTGTTCACAAACCATTCAATCCAAAGAAACACGAGTCTCAACAAAACAGAAGTACAAACTGTCCGGTCGATCAAGGACACCATTACATAGGGAAGTGTCCAAAATTTCTGCAACTGTCACCGTCTGAACGTAATGCTGAAGTCAAGAAGAATTTTCTTTGCTACAATTGTCTTAGCTCAACCCATAACGCAAAAACATGTCCATCGAAAGTTTCATGCAGGCATTGTTCACGGAAACACCACTCAATGCTACATGACAACAATTACGTCTCACAGCAAAAAACAAACGCTACTCAACACGAATTACCACTATGCGAGTCCTTTGACGAGATCAGCAAAGAAACGAAATCACCAAACTACACGCCAGTTTTCCCTCGAAAAATTAAAAATCAGCTTCCAATGGTTCCCATTAAACTTTACGGTCCCAACGAAACATGCGAATGTTATGCTTTACTTGACAGCTGCAGCACGATATCTTATGTTTTCGATCCCATGGTAACCAAACTCAATGCAGCACGAACGAGCCTAGAATCAACTCTGAGCGTTTCGACAGCTTTTGGTGATTCCTCAATGGAAGCCAAACTTGTACAACTTGATATTGGACCCTTTAACAGCAACAAACCACTGTTTCGCTTGAATTACGTTTATTCAATTAACAATTGGCATTTTGATGATGCCCCCGTTTCAGAACTGAATGATGTTTGCAGCAAACATACCCATTTGCAACACATCAGTTTTCCCCAACTGGAAAACAATCGCATCCAAGTATTACTTAGAATTGACGCAACACAGTACATCCTCGAAAGAGAGTTTTTACAGGGACCCAAAAACACGCCATTTGCAATCAGAAATCTGTTAGGCTGGACTATAACTGGTCCAATCAAATTCGGCCATGAGGAACAACAAAGAACCAACTTCCTTTCTCTTAGCTATGAAGCATTCGACAGAGAATTGACGCTCACAACAAATGAAGATCCTCTGGCAGATTATATAACCAGCTTCTGGAAGATCGATTCATCGGGAACGGAAAATGAAAGTCAAACGCCTTTGTCAAAAGATGACACCAGAGCACTTAAAATACTGAATGATACAGTGCGTCACACAGGCGAGAGGTACGAGATCGGTGTTCTCTGGAAAGAAAAAGTAAATTTGGAGAGCAACTATCCTGTAGCCAAGGCACAAATTCAAAGCCTCGAAAAGAAACTAAGCAAAGATCAGCTGATGAAAGAGATGTATCAGAAGACACTCGATACAGACATCGAGAAGGGATATGTCAAGCCAGTTATTTTCTCTAGCATCGCCCCTAGCCGCGTATGGTACCTACCACATCACCCAGTCACCAACCCCAATAAGCCTGGAAAGGTACGGCGAGTTTCAAATGCTGCATCTGTTTTAAAGGGAATTCTCTGAACAGTAACGTTTTGACAGGCCCAGACCTGATCAACAATCTGGTTGGTATCCTGCTTCGTTTCAGAGAAAATCCAGTTGCAGTCAGCGCCGATTTTGAGGCGATGTTTATGCAAGTAGGTATAATTGAGAAAGACCAGCCTTCAATGAGATTTCTCTGGCCCACCAATCACAGTTTGAAGCAATTCCATTACACCCGTCTCAGTTTTGGCGCTCGATGCTCACCATCAACAGCTATTTTTGTCCTCCAGAAAACGGCAGCAGATTTTGCGCCGAACCAAACGATTCAAAATCTTGTTAAAAATAGTTTTTACATGGACGATTTTGTACTTTCTTTCGAAACGGTGGAGATTGCACAAGAAGCCGCAGTGTCGCTGAAGAAAACCCTCATGAGAGCCGGCTTTAACTTGACAAAGTTTGTCTCCAATGAGCAAACAGCCATAGGCAATGTCAGCGATGGTGAAGAAAATAGCGAGGACTGTCACCGCGTACTTGGTGTTCAATGGAATAAATCAACTGACAAATTTTTCCATCAGAAACCATCAAAATTTGAAACCAACGCAGAGAATTACACTGTTTGAAAACTACTATCTCTAATCGCATGCCTTTTTGACCCGCTCGGGATTATAGCGCCCGTAATCATCACTCTGAAAATTATACTACAAGAGATATGGAAAGAGGGTCTAGCATGGGATGACAGCCTGCCAAAGGAGAAGATTAAATCAGTTCAAACATGGATAGACAATTACATGTGCTCTCCCCCAATTGAAATCCCTCGCTGCCTAACACTAGACGTAGCGACCAGAAAAGCCTATGAACTACACGTTTTTACGGATGCTTCTCAACTAGCCTACGATGCCGTTGCTTATGCCCGAATTATCTCTGAAAACGGCGTATCTTGTAGTTTCCTAATGAGCAAAGCCAAAGTTGCTCCAATCAAGCAGCTAAGTATACCAAAACTCGAACTTCAAGCCGCCGTCCTTGGAACCCGTTTAGCTCACTTCATCAAGAAACACCTGACTATAGAGTTCAAAGATACCACATTTTGGTGTGACAGCATGGCTGTCCTGGCTTGGATCAAAAACTCAGAGAAACTTAAAGTTTTCGTGGGCAACCGAGTAAGCGAAATTCAAAGTCAATCGCCATCCAGCAGCTGGAGACATATCAGTGGGAAAAGCAATCCAGCCGATCACGTTTCTCGAGGTATTCTTCCTGCTGACATTAAAGAGCATTGGCTAAGCCCACAAGCATTTTTGTTCAAACTGAATGAAAGCTGGAGCACTGTTCTCAACACCGAGAAGACAAACACCACAATGGCGCGACAAACAATTCAACCAGTGGTTGCAGCAAAAAGTTTCTCAAAATGGACGAAGTTGCTAAAAACAACAGCCCAAATGTTTTGGTTCATCGAAATCTTGCGAACTAAATCCAAAAGAGCACTCAACATCAACGATGTCGAAAACGCCAGGAACCACCTTATTCAAGTAACTCAGCAGAATTCATTCGGTCCCTCAATCGCTCTCTTGAATAAAAACAAGAATTTGCCATCCAAAGACAAACTTCTGCCGCTCTCACCCTTTCTGAAGGATAATATTTTAAGAGTTGGTGGCAGAACAAAGAGAAGTACTTTGGGATATAACACAAAGCATCCAATTGTCCTTAACGCAAAGGAATCAATCGCCCAACTTTTCCTGGAGAAGTGCCATGAAATCTGCATGCACTTTGGAACAGAGTATGTCAAAAACTTTGTACAGCAAAGTTACTATGTTTTTGGCCTAAGAGACTCCTTACGAAGCATTTCATACAAGTGCTTTGAATGTAGACGTTTTAAAGGACAAGGTCTCCAGCCACCTATGGCAGATCTACCTGATGCCCGATTTCCAGAAAACGAATCACCCGTAGCCTTCACGAATGTAGGACTTGATTATATTGGGCCCTTCACCGTTATTCAAAGAGGCAAAGAAGAGAAGGCCTATATCTGTCTTTTCAACTGCTTAGTGACTCGAGCAGTACACTTGGAAGTGACAGAAGATCTGACAACATCAGCCTGTATGACAGCCATCCGCATATTCATTGCTCGACGGGGACAACCACGGCTCTTACTCAGTGATAACGGAAGCAACTTCCTGGGAGCCAGAAAACAAATCAGAAGACAAAATCTGCAGTTGGACCACGACTTTATCAAGAACAACTTGTTGAACCAGTCAGTTGAATGGCGCCTCAACCCTCCACTTTGGAGGCGTGTGGGAGAGGCTCGTACAGATAGTAAAACGAGCTCTTCTTCTGAACTTGGGTTCTGCCAAATTGACTTGGGACGTCTTCACAACCATTGTCGCAGAAGCAGAATGCTTAGTTAATGCACGCCCCTTGACCCACGTCAGAAGCGACAACGAAGACGAAGATCCACTAACCCCAAATCATTTCCTTATTGGTCGAGCTTTCCCTAACATACCAGCCTGTGTGTTCAATGAGAACCCTTCACTGAAGACGAAAAATTGGACGCAGATCAGACAACGATTGGAAGCAATATGGAAGAGGCTGGTCCGAGAATACTTGCCTACCCTGAACACCCGAAGGAAGTGGACCAACCCAGAATCAACGCTTGAAGTCAACGATATTGTTTGGGTAGTGGAAGAGTGAACTCCCAGAGGAATTTGGCCCCTAGGACGCGTGACAAGAATGTTCACCGGCCCCGACCAAACTGCTAGATCTTGTGAAGTAAAAACCGCTCTAGGTCTTCTAACCCTCCAAGCTGTGAGATTAGCACATGTTTTCCCGAAACCAATCCAACCAGGTTAGGTAAGGCAGGCCCCGAGAATGTTATCGACATCGATAATCTTCTTATTGATTGGCGCTAATTATTTTACCGCAAAATTGTCATAATCCTTGTAAACTAACAAACATTGATTCATAACACAAGAAATTTGAAAGCAAAGGGGCACATGACAACAATGTAATTAAGGTAATTTTGAGGACTAAGGTTTTGAAACATCAAAGAACAGAGTAGAAAAATCCGAAAGAAGGCAAGTCGACGCCCCCCAACCGAGCACCAAACGATCCCCCCAGGAGGCATCGACATTGTCACACGGTGCTATTTTGTTTAATTGGTGTGGTTACCCTCCACCAGTTATACAGAAATAATACTCCACTAAAATATAACACTACAAAAATGCAGCACTTTCACTAATGTTTCAGTAAAGATTCATAATTCCTAGTAACATTTCTTCAAAAGTTTTCAAATATACCCATAAAGTGCCATGATTTTCCACTTTCTCAACATACGCAATATTTCAGCGTCTTTAGATATGACAAAAAGTTGCAACTGTTTGCTTCTTACCGAATCTTGCGTGTGATGTAGACATTCATAGACACTACAATAAGTAAAGGAATAAAAGAATACCCGACAAAGAATGTTGCTATTTGGTACATTTTTTCCACCATCGGATCAAACGGCGAACAAACAAGACATTGATTCCATTTCTCGTCTTTCTCGTACATAAACACGGTGGGAATACATAGAATGGCGGTTATTACGTAATTGATTTTTGTGCATCGCGATGGAAAATTCCGATTGTACATGTATCGTTCCTGGTACCTTGCTGGGTTTCGAACCGCGAAGAATCGATCGATAGTCAAAATTACCATTTGGTTTTGAGCGCTCATTCCTAACAGACGTCCCAGTAACTTGACTATCTTGCAAGAATAGTTTGAATATCCTGTCAAGTTCACAATTTTCCAATTTCGTAACCTAAAATGCACCTATGTTGTTAAAAAAAATGGTATGTGCTCAATTCTCGGCCAGCTGTTGATTGTATATCAAATTTTATTTCTCTTTTTTGGCGGGTTGAGTTTATTTTTCCTGTTGCTCTGCGTCTAAAATTCGCGTAAATCTGGGCCAAACTGTTGGCGCTATGAAAACGCAAAAATATGCAAGATTAGCAGTGAATGGTTGAAATTTTGTAATATCAACGCCAAAAAATGTTGAAAACTTAAGTTTTAGCGTTTAATTTGGATTTCACCTTGCTTAATTTTGAAGCCTCGATTTAAGGGTGGATATTGTAGATAATACATAATTTCAAAGCTTGAATAGCGTTGATCTTACTAAATGAGTCGTATTTTAGCGTTGAGCTTCGATGAAGTCAACTCTGACCTTGGGAATTCAAATTAAATGATTTTGATTTTGTTTAGCCTTTATAGTAGTTCAGATCACTATTGAAATCAGCACCAACCATAGCGCTGATGTTACATTATTTTACCTTTTTTTTCAGCAAAACTTCAGTTTGGCTTTAACGAATTTAATGCGCACTAAAAAATTTGCCTGAACCGTGTTCAGAAATTCGGGAGTTCAGGTGATTTTCAAGTGTACAAACATCTGAAAGACACCTGAACTATAGTTCAGGTAATTTTTTACCTAAACGAATTAAGGTGTAATTACCTGAAAGAGTGTTTTTACTGTATTCAGCAATGAAACAACCAAAAACTTTTTCAAATTAAATCAAACTAAAACAGAAATAAATTACAATTTCCAGGAGGATCAACAACATATTTATCTATCAACCTCAACATTTTTAATGTTTCGCATTGCTACAGATAGGAATAACTCAAAATTTTCTCACTCTTCAGTCCAACTGTTTTTTCTAGCTCAATTTTTTTTCCTGAATCAAAAAGGGGTTTCAGAAGAGAACACAAGTGGACAAACTTCAAATTCACGGTTTCAAAACTTTAAATTAACTTTTCAAACAAAACCAACCGGAAAAACTATGATTTTAAATTGGGTAAACTTAAATCCAGTAACTCTTCTGCACATTTTAAACCAAAAATCAGGGGACAATGGGTATCACCAGCATAAAGATATTATCGAAAAAATATTCACCTGAGTTGGGTCTGCAATTTTTCTAATTTATTTTGTTTAATTTGTTCTCTTAGCGCATTGGTCATATATAATCTCAAGAACCAAAGTTTGGATCTTTAAGGAGATTAGTTTTATTTATTTGAGTAGCATTGATATTGTCTGATTAGGGTTGATTGTATATAATATACATTCAACTTCCTTAGTTAGGTAGGCAAAATGGTGCTGTTGAAGGTGTGGAGGAGACTGTTTCGGGCAGAATTAGAGTTGAAGTTCTTTCCGCTGTGATTTCGGACTGATTCCAAAAGGTTCAAATCCTTTTATGACATGCAAAACAGTAGTGGGAAACCTATACAACCTGGATAAATATTTGGCTCATTTTCACCAAACGTGTTTGATCATGCGCGCGATGGAAAGTTCTGGGCAATTATTCTCTGTATATAAGGATTGTTGCTTGAATATGCAATAGACTTACCTTACCTCCATTTTGAAGCACACAGGTTTAATTCCTTTGTTTATAATTACACAAACATGTATATTGTAGAGAAAAGTGTATGTACGCACAGTCAGGGGAAAGAATGACTAGGGGGCATCATGCAATGAGTGTAATAAAGTGGAAATAAACATTAGGATAATAGGGTATTGTTTTTGCATGTGGATAATATGTTGTAGTGGATACATGTAGAGACACTACTTGGTAAATTCTGGAAATGCAAATTTACATTCCATTTATTGCATGGAGATAAAAGCGTACAGATTTTTCATACGGATAAAGCCTTTAGTATTTATTATCACTGAGCAGGTAAAAGAACGAAGATTTGAATCAGGACAGAAGGGATCAGAAATGCATGTGGGTAGTAGGGTAAGCGAAGTTTTGCCTTGAGGATAAAAGGGTATAGATTTCAAAATCTTCAAACGTGTAATAAGGTCCAGATTTGATTGGGTTGATAGGATAAAAATTTGAATGGCATTTATTGGGTATAAATGTGCCATTGGGATAGTAAGATATAGGTTTGAATATCTGCAAGATAGGGTTAATAGTTGAAAAAAAATTTTAGTATTCGAAATTGCATTGTGGGTTAATAGGATATAGAATTGTAATGGTCAGAATGTGGTATATCTTTGATTTTCTTCGAAAAATTATTTATAGCAAGTATTTTTAATATATTCAGGCGCGTAATAGAGTGAAGATCAAATTCAAAATTGTTGGGTTTAGTTTTGCATGGAGACAAAAGAGTACAGATCCAAATATCTGCACACGTGTAAAAAAGTGAAGATTTGAAGATTTGAATCAGGATAATAGCGTGTAGTATCATTTGGTAGTTTTCGTGTAAGTTTGTGCGATGCGGATAGTTGCGTATAGATTAGGTTGTCTACAAACAGGAAAAACAAAGTAAAGATTCAATTCAGTATACTAAGGTAAAGCACTGAGTGGGGTTAAAAAATAGTATTTATCATAAAAGTGGTGTAAAGATTCCATTACCTGCACGAAAGTTATATGAGTGATCATCTTAATCGCTATGGAAGAGATCAAGTTTGAATGGAGAGAAATAGTGTATACTTTTGCCATTAGAATAATAAAGAAATGCCAGATAATCAAAGGTTTGTTGTACTTCATTTATTTGTTTTTAATGTGCAATTCTTCTTTCTAAGGTAAAAGTTGTTTAATTATGGAAAACCAATACAAAATACTTACAAAAAGGTTAGTTTTTCTCATAGAAACTTCTTAAAATCAAGTTGTATATTTTTTGAAAACTAAAACGAAACTACTTGAAAAATTGTTAGATTAGTCCAAACAAAATATGTATGAATTGAAAAAGGTCAAGTGTACAATTTTTTTCCTCCTATCGTATAGGTCCCAGAGAATATTTTTTAAACGGAAATGTACTCCATTGGTGGAAACTAACACAAAACTGCTTTAAAAAACATCATTTTTTGCTCATACAAAGTAACTATTTGTATGCAAAAGTCATTTGTACATCATTTTTCCTTCCTAGAGTACAAGTCCCCAAGAAATTTTTCTTAAGTGGCTTAATTAGTGAAGATTAACACAAAACTACATAAGGAACTTAAATATTGCTAACATGAAGTAAATATGAGTCATCAAAGGTCATTTGTACTTCTTCTTTGTTCCTCTTATTGTACATGTCATAACAAAAAATTTCCTTTAAAAAGGGTTTTTCATCAGTGAAATTTAACAGAAAAGTATTTTCAAAATTGTCAATTTTGTCCATACAAAATTTACACCAGTTATCAAAGGTCATTTGTAAATCATTTTGTCCTCCTAATTTATAAGTCATAGAGAAAAGCATCTTATAAAAATTTGTTTAATTAGTGAAAGTTAATACAAAAAACCTTTTGAAAAACTTAAATTTTGCCGACCTAACATATATATGAGACAACAAATGTCAGTTTTATATCATTTTTGTCAGTCTTAAAGTACAAGTCGCTAGAAAATTTTTTTTAGGAATATTTGTTCCAATAGTGAAAACAAACAAAAAACTAATTTAAACAACTTTGCTCTTATAAAATTTATATGAGTCAACAATTGTTTTTTAACATTATTTTTTCCTCTTTTCGTACAAGTCTCAGAGAAAAATTTCTCGAAAAGTCGCTCCATCAGTAAAAACTAACAAAAAACTACTTCAAAAAGTTTAAACTCAAAATTTAAGAGACAGAGGAAATTTTTTAAGTAAAAGTTGTTGAATTAGTGAAAGTTAATACGAAACAACTTTAAAACTACTTCAATTTTGCTCGCGCAAAGTACATATGAGTCATCAAATGTCATTTTTACATCCTTTTTTCCTTGTACAAAACATTGAGAAAAAATTTGTTCCACTATTGACAACAAACTTAAAGCTACTTTTGTCAATTGTGCTCACATAAAGAATATGTGAGTCAACAAGTTATTTGTTTATTTATAATAATTTGCTCACATAAAGAAAAAATTTGTTCCACTATTGACAACAAACTTAAAGCTACTTTTGTCAATTGTGCTCACATAAAGAATATGTGAGTCAACAAGTTATTTGTTTATTTATAATAATTTTTCTCCTCTTACCGTATAAGTCACAGAGAAAAGCTTTTTAATGGAAAAGTTGCTCAATTAGTAAAAAAACAACTCTGCTTTAAAATTCCCATTTTGGCTTACATAACGTATATATGAGTAACCAAAGTTCACTAGTACATCATTTTTTCCCTCTTAATGTTCAAGTAATCGAAAAATTATTCATAAAAAAGTTGCTCCATCAGTTAAAACGGACACACAACTACTTTTAGAAAAAGTGAATTTTGCTCAAATAAAAAATATATGAGCCATCAAAGGTCAATTGTACATCATTTTTTAATATTAACATACAAATCGCGAAGAAGATTAGCTTAAAAGGAAGTTGTTTCATTAGTAAAAACTACCAAAAAATATTTAAAAGTGCCAATTTTTTTCCTAGCAAAATGTACATGAGTCACCATAGGTCAATTTTACATCAATTGTTTCCTCTTAAAGTACAAGTGCCAAAGAAAAAAGCTGTTTCACAGTTAAAACTAAAACAATATTTGAAAAAGTATCAACTTTGTTTACAAAAAGTATATATGAGTCACCAAAGTTTGTTTGTACATCGATGCCATCTAAATGTTCAAGACAAGAACTGAACTTCTCAAGTGAAAGTTGTTTCTTAACCTAAAATTAATAAAATTTTTTGTTAAACAAATGTTCCTTCCTTAGTGAAAATTAACAGAGTAGTTTTTCAAAATGTATTAGTGTTGGCCCTATGAAGTTTTTGAGAGTCATGAAAAACACACCTTTTTTCTCAATTTACTAGCCCCAGTGAAAGGCTTCTTCTGTAAAGTTGCTTTATATCTGAAAGATAACTCAGTAGTACCTTAATTTGTAAAAATTTTGCTCATACAAGGTATACTTGAGTTTATGTGTCATCAATGGTCAATTGTACGTCATTTGTCCTCCTAAGGAAGAAGACCAAGACCAAAGTTTCTGACGTAAAAAAATTTCTTTCATTTGTGAAAAGTAATAAAAAATTACTGTTAAATAAATTAGTTTTTATCATAAAAGATAATATTGAGTCATTAAAGGTCTATTTTACATCGTTTTTTTTTCCTTTTAATTTACAAGTCACAGTGAAAAAATTTATCAGTAAAAAACTCTTTCATTAGTGAAAATGAACAAAAACTTAATTTGTTACTTATTTGAACCTAATGGAATTAGTTTTGTTCAACTAAAATGTATATGAGTCATCAACGTCAATGTTCATCATTTTTTTCCCATTGAGGTACAAGTTTCAGAGAAAAATTCCTGTGTTATAAGTTTTTATCGTAAGTTAAAACTAACACAAAACTACCTTAAATTGTACGGAAACTAATTAAAAGACTCATTTTTCTCCTTTTCAATAAACAAGTCTCAGAGAGAAAAAACTATAAAAAAATAAAAATAATAATAAAAAAAATAAATTCTTGTAAAAGTGGCTAGAAGACACCAAAATTTAGGAGTTTTTATATGAAAGTTTGGTATAGTATTCCAAATACGGTAGACAACTCATTCGTTGTTGAGTGTGCAAAACCTTTTCTTTAACGTAATTTCAACGAATCACAGTTACGCATTTGCAACAAAAATCAATATTTTTTTTGAAAATCGGAACAATGAAACATGCATGCGCAGAAACCTACAAGATCGATTTCTGGATTTCTGAGTGCATGCATGTCTACTTGTTGTTTTTGAAAACCAAAAGAATTAATTATTTTTGGTGCAAATGTGTAACTTTAATTCTTTAAAATTACGTTACCAACAAAAACAAAGTTTTGCACACCCAACGTCGAATGCGTTGTCTACCGTATTTGCCAAAAAATACTGGAGTTTTTAATTAAAACTCTTAGATATTTTTAAACATTGAGGGAGATGTACTTCGTTTAATTCAAATTATACATAGTAATCAATAACACAGTTTCGTGTGAGTTCCTGCTGATCCTCCTGAAAATCCATTACTGCTGATCTTTAACTATTTTGGATATGAATTTGCAGACAACGTTGGTAAAACTTAGCTTGAGCGCTTGTGGCTTGAAGTACTGTTCCATGAGCTTTACGGAGTAAGGTATAAAAAAGAAACTACAAAAAAACTTTCCTAAATTTAGCTACTTTTTTCAATCATTCCCGGTTCAATTTTGCATAGATTGTCTTGGTGAATGTCCAGTCCATGATAAAAACCTTTATATCAATAAAACTGCTGTGTTACGCAAATAACACGGTTGCAAAATTTCATTTGTACAATTGATTCTTTTTTGTTGAACCTTATACGAGAACTTTTTCAATGAAAAATTATCAAGTGAAGAGATATCAAGCAATATATTTTCAACATTTGATCACTCAATAATAGTGTTTGCTTAAAAATTGAATCGCCTTCTAATGTTTCGGTTTAGGGTTATACCTCTAAGAAAAATCATTAGGTATGTTTTGTTGTAATAGTTGTACTTTGAGAGACATGAAACTTTAAGTAGTCGACCATTTGTTTCTCGAAAAAGATTTTTTTGAAATATTTCGTCCTAGATTTTACTTCAAAACAATTTTCGAGTAGAACAATTTTAAAAAGTTTGCTGTACCCTTGTATTTTATTTGATCTGAGATACTTTAAGTGCATAAATAGATTTTCAATTGGACATTTTATTCAGAAAACTAATTTTCGTTGATTATATTTCACTGTACTACATGTACATTAAATGATATATTAGATGATTATTTCACTAGTTTTTCATAAGTTATAGGACTGAATTTCATAAAACTTAAACTCATTTTGAAATAGTTTTTCCGTAATAATCAATTTTTACTAAGGAAAATTTTCTCAGGGACTTGTATGATAAGTGGATTAAAAATGACGTATAATTACGCCTTTTGATGTCGCATATCTAATTTACATGACAAACACTAACTCAATGTAACATGTTTTTGTGTTAGTTTTCGCTTATGAAACAAGTTTTTCCCAAGGATCCAATCTCTGGGTACATTGAGAGGTTAAAAAAGATTTACAATTGTTTTTTAATGACTCATTTACATTTTCGTGATCGAAACTGATAATCTTTTTAGTAAGTTTCTGTCTCATGATCGAGATTTTCTTGAAAAAATTTCCTCTGAAGATTTCTCTCTGGGATTTGTCTATTGGGAAGGAAAAAAATTCTTTGAGGACTCTCATAAAAAAATTTGTGTACATTAAAGGTAGTTTTGTGTTAGTTTTAACGTACGGAAAAATTTTCTAATTCAGATACTTTTTTTTGATATCTGTACCACAAGGGGAATAAAATAATGAACATCGACATTTGATGACTGATATACATTTTTTTGAACAAAACTAATGCAATTTGAAGTGAGTTCTAGTTAATTATCACTAATGAAACAGTTTTTTACTAAAAAATTTTCCACTGTGACTTGGAAATTAAAAGGAAAAAAAAACGATGTACAAAGGATCTTTGATGATTCAATTTTATTTTTTATGAAACAGACGAATTCTTTTTGTTTTTTATAGTTTTGTGTTACATTTCACAAATGGAGGAGTTTTTTTACTTAGGATAATTATTTGCTCTTGGTCATTTTCTTTAATTAAAAAAAATTATGTACAATTGACACTTAATAACACATATAATCAAGTATACCTTGTTTGATCAAAATCTTTTGCACTTTAAGGTACTTCTGTGTTATCTTTCAGATGTGAATCAACTTTACAGAAGAAAATTTTCATTGGGACTAGTGAGCTGAGAAAAAAAATGTATTTTTGATTACTCTCAATTACTTTTTAGGATCTAAGCTAATACATTTTGCGAAAAATACTTTTAAATTTTCAATAAAAAAGGAACATTTACTAAAAAAATTTTTATTAATTTTAGGATAAAAAACAACTTTTACTTGAGAAATTCAGGTCTTTTCTTGTTCATTTAGGTGGGGAACAATGAACAAATAAACTTTGTTGAGTCATTTAAACGTTAGGTAAAGTATTGTGTTAAGGTTATCTATGAAACAGCGTTTTTCTCTGAGACTTGCACATTAAGAGGAAAAAAATGACGCGCAATTGACATTTGGTGTTTCATACACACTTTGCATGGAAAAGGTAAGCAATTTTAAGCATTTTATTTATTGCTAGTTTCCACTCATGAAAAAACTTTCGCTTAGGAATATTTTCTTTGAGATTCGTAAGTTTAGAGTAAAAAATGATGTACAAAGGGCCTTTGATGATTCATATATCCATATGTGATCAAAATTGAAGTTTTTGAAAGTAGTTTTGTGTTAACTTTGACTAATAACAACTTTCACTTAAGAAAGTTTTCTTTATGACTTATAAAATAAGAGGAAAAAATGATGTACAATTGACCTTTGGTGACTCATATAAACTTTGCATAGACACAATAGAAAATTTTTTCTTATGTAGTTATGTGTTAAATGTCACTAATGGAGCAACTTTTCCTGATGAAAAATATCTCTGGGATTCTCACAATAAGGAAAAAAAAGTGATGTACAAATGACCTACGATTACTCAATTAAAGTTTTTGTGCGCAAAAATTAAGTAATTTTGTTTTAATATTCACCAATTGAACTTCTTTTTTAAAAAACTTTGTCTATTATTTATAAATTAAGAAGAAAAATATGATGTACAAATGATTTTTGAAGACTGATATAAACTTTGATTGGACACAATTTAAAATTGCGAAAGTATTTTTGTGTTAGATTCCACTAATAATATACTTTTACGTAAATACTTTTTTGCTATGACATTTAATTTAAGAGGAAAAAAATATGTACAAATGAGCTGTGATCACTCATACACAATTGACCATTTTTTCTAAAGTAGTTCTGTGTTAAATTTGACTAATGGAGAAACTTTTCCTGATGAAAAATGTCTCTGGGATTCTCACAATAAGAAAAAAAGTGATGTACAAATGACCTACGATTACTCAATTAAACTTTTTGTGAGCAAAAATTAGTAGTTTTGTTTTAACATTCACCAATTGAACTTCTTTATTTAAAAAACTTTATCTATTAGTTATAAATAAAGAAAAAAAAGTGATGCACAAATTTATTTTGATGACTGATATAAATTTTGATGGGAAACAATTGAAAATTTTGAAATCATTTTTGTGATAATTTCCATTAACAAAAAACTTTTACAGAAGAAATTTTTTGCAATGACATTTACAATAAAAAATATGTACAAATGAGCTTTGATCACTCATATAACCTTTTTGTAAGCAACATTAGAGTTTATAAAGTAATGTTGTGTTAATTGTCGCTAATTAAAACACTTATGAAATTTTTCTCAGGGACTTGTACTCTAAAAAGTAAAAAATTATTTACAAATGGTTTTGATTACCCATATTTACTTTGTATGACCACATAGTGATGTTTTTGAAAGTAGTTTTGTGTCAGTGTCCACTAATGGAGCAACTTCGTTGTAAAAATTATTTTCTGAGACTAAAACACAAAGAGGAAAAAAATGAAGTACAGTTGACTTTTGCTGACTCAATTATATTTTGTTTGGACAAATTGACAATTTTTCAATTAATTTGGTATGAGTTTTCACTAATTAGACGACTTAAATTCAAGACTTTCAAAAAAATAAAATTACTAATTTTACAATTTATTGTGTGTTGGTTTTAACTAATGAAACAGCTTTTACCTAAGAAAGAGAACTGAGAAAAGAAAAGGCGCATTAGAAAGAAATAAACGAGATACAATGAACCCTTGATCATCTGGAACTTCTAAATTTGTCTTATGGAAAACTATACACTATTTCCCTCCATCCAAACCTGTTCTCTACCATAGCGATTTTTATGGTCATTCATGTAACATTCCTGCAGGTTATGAAATCTTTACACCATTATCTTGATAAAAAACTATTTTTTAATTCCACTCAGTGCTACACCTTAGTATAATGATTTGAACCTTTATTTTCCTGTTTGCAGCTAATCTAATCTATACGCCACTATCCGCTTTGCACAAATTTACTCAAAACTACCATACGATAATACACGCTATTATCCTGAATCAAATCTTCAAATCTTCACTTTTTTACACGTGTGCAGATTTTTGGATCTGTACTCTTTTGTCTCGATGCAGAACTAAACCCAAAAATCCTGAGTTTGATCTTCACTCTATTACGAGTCTGCAGATATTCAAAATACTTGCTATACATAGGTTTTCGCTGCAATCCAAAGCTATACCACCTTCTGAACATTACGATTCTATATCCTATTAACCCACAATGCAATTTTGCACACTAATATACATTTTTTTCAAATCTTAACCCTGTCTTGCAGATATTCAAACCTATATCTTACTATCCCAATGTCACATTTTTAACCAATAAATGCCATTCAAAGTTTTATCCTATTAATCCAATCAAATCTTGACCTTATTACACGTTTGCAGATTTTGAGATCAATACCCTGAAGAAACTCATGGCAAATTTTCGATGGCCTACTACCCACATGCAATTCTGGTCCTTTCTAGCCTGATTCAAATCTTCGTTCTCCTACCTGCTCGCAGATAATCAGTTCTAAACGCTTTATCCTTACGGGAGAACTATAACCTATAATCTTCATGAAATAAATGGAATTTAAATTTCAATTTCCGGCATCTCTGCATGTAACCGCTACAAGCTATAATCCCCATGCAAAGACTATACCCTATTATCCTAATGTGATTTACACGGTATTAACCGCATTGCTTTATACCCTTTAGTCACTGCTTCCCTGACTGTGCGTACATACATTTTTCTCTACAGTATACAAGTTTGTGTAATTACTCCTTATAAACCAAGTAAATAACCCTGTGTGCTTCAAAATGGAGATAAACCTATTACATATTCAGGCAAAAATCCTATCATACAGCGAATAATTGCCAAAATCTCTAAAGTCTATTACTTTGTTTATACTTTATCTATCATCCAAAGATCAAAACGGTGCACAAATGCAAAAAATTGTGTTTAACAAGGTCTTCATGATGGGTCAGGTTTCTTGAAATAACAACAATTAATTCTCCGCCCTAATTTTTTAAACATGCCTGTATATTGGAGTGAAAAGGCTTAGCCTTTTCTCTTTTTTCCTGCTAAGTTTTTTGCCATTGAAGTTTTCGTGCATCAATCCCTCAAGCAATGTTTACTTCAGCCAAACACAAAACCGATGAGACTTACATGATTCATAGCCAAATTTTATGTTTTTGTGATAAAAAAGATTTTTCGAAGTTTTCAAGGATAACTCAAAAATAATGGAGCGCTTATATTTTCATTCAACAGAACAAAAACAGAGAAATTTTTACTAATTGATGTCAAAAACAGAACTGGCGGCAATACTTATCAATAGCAACAGAAAATTGGACAGATCTGTGCCTGATGATAGTTTTATTTTGTTTCAACCAATTTCTTTAGCACCTCTCTTATTTTTTTTTGAAACTTTTTTAATTCCTTCGACGCTTTTTTCGTGCCGGAAGGTTGCAATCAATATTATGCAATTAAAACTTTAAAAAATGAATAAAAAGTGAAATTCATGTCTTCTATGTAATTTCTGTGAACTAATATTTCTGAAAATCTGAATATTTTTTTCAATATCTGGCTTATATGGGACTAGGACAGGTTTTCTGATCTCAGCCTTGTAATCAACATTTAAAGTTTTAGCGAATTAATTATAGGCATGTCTTTTTTTAAAGAGGCTTCTTTCGACAGAAGTGGTTTGTCTGCTTACGAACATTTTCTTGTGCATTATATTTTGCAAATTTTCCTAAAGAAAACTACTAGATAAGACCAAACGACTGTAGATGATGCTTTATTAAAACCATACATTTCTAACTATTTGATTCTTTTTCTAGTTTTAGTAAAACCATTTGAAAGAAAAAAAAAGAAATTTGCGTTGGCAAGTTTTTTCGGCCACTGTTTTCTACCTACTGTTGCTAAATAGAGCCTGTCGAGAAAACAAATAATCAAATCGGCTTTAGTGTTGCCTAAATTTTGCATATATTGCAGACACAAGAGTATTGCTTTGAAAAAAAATTCACACGGTTGTTATATTGTTCCGTTATAAAACTGAAAAATAGGCTCGGCAAGTAGCGTTTACCCATAATATTTCAACCGTAGCAATAAAGCTCTCATTGCAAAGTAAACGCTGCAACACTAAAAAGCGATGAAGCCTGCCATTATTAACACTGTGAGACAACACAAAATCAAATTCAAAACAATATTAAACAATAACAAATTTTATTTACATCCAAAACTCAACGCCTATTTTTTTTTGAAAAAAACTTATTACCAAATTCCAATGATCGTCGAGAAATCTAAACTAAACCAATTAATCTGTACTTCTCTAGAAGAAACATGGAACCAATCCTTGTTTGATGACAAGCCGACAAAAATGAAGAACAACAGCACAATTAAAAAAGATTTAAAAAGTTTCAATTAAAGAACACGATTAGACAAAAAAGAAATCCTTAAACAGGTTCAAGTTCATTTGTATCTCCGTTCGCTTGACAAAATTCAGACCGGAGTTGCTGCTTAAAAATTCCTTCGTCTGGGAAAACAAACGACAAATACAGTCGAATAACAAACATTCATATAAAATCTGCAAGAAGACGGTGTCAAAGCCGTTAAAACCATAACCTTTTCCGTAAAAAATAGATATAATTAAATGCAGCTTATTTGGACGACTAAAATGCGATATGTGGCCTCCGAATAGTCTGAATCTAGATAACAAGTAGACACAAAAACAACAGTAATGGCAAAGTTAACGATTAACTTCATCGAAAATGATTATAGTCAAACTAAAAAAACATTAACCATCGAATGATATCACTAAAAAAGTTCAATTGTTTCTCCAAAGAAATCAACTGGGTTTTGTTTCTTTTCTGAATTTGTAATATATCTACAAAAAGCACGAAGAGAGGAACAGCAAAAAATAAAATTAAAAACTACGTCCGCAACTTTTAAAGCATTTGAGTCAAAAAAACTTTAACATTCATCTGAAACAAAAAATTAGGCTCGTTCAACTATCCATATGCAGACACAAAGACGGCAACAACCCATAAATTATCATTGGACTACAGAAAAAAGGACAAACAAAGGTAAAAAATTCCATTATTTTCTGCTAGGAGACGTTGTCGAATCCGGTAAAACCGTAATCTATTCATTGAAAAATCGATATGTTTCTTTGTTTCTTCAAATGCGGAATATGCTTGGTGACCTGTCAATAATTTGACTAGGCGGGAAAAAACTCAAAGATGGCAAAATGTCCAAACACCAAATTTTTTTGTGAAAACTCGTAGTATAAAAGCCGAAAAGCCATCACTTACACCATAAATCCACGCAAATTTTCAATTTAATATGAAAGACGACCAAAAAAGTGAAAATTGGCAAAGCTCAATAATCCAATAAACAATTGTTTTTTAAACAACTGTTTTCGAAAAACGAAACAATCATAAGCTTTGAAATAAAAAAATAGAATTCGTTGAAGGTCTCCGAGAATCCAATTGGATTTGTCTTTTTGTAGACGTTGATTTGATAGTTCTGTTCTGTTTTTAATAAAATACAGAGCATAAAACTTTTAAATGTTTAAAAAAAGAAGTTGATTGATTACAATCCTGATTTGTTTGGACTGTAACAAGCAAAGATTAAACCAAAATTAGCCTTGCTACTGCTGTTCGTCTGGTAGGAATACGTAATTGTTGATAACAATATGGAGATGGATCATTTGTCAAAAAATCATTATTTCAAAAACAAACTATGCATTTTGGATAATTATCGAGTTAAAAGAGCACAAATTATAACTAAATTTTAATTCAAGATCCTCAAAGGAAGCGCTAGTAAGCTAGCCCTTTTTGATATTAAAGATTATCGTGTTAGCAAGTTTTAGATGGGTTACTCCCGCAATTTTGAACAATGTGGACCAAAAAGAAGCTTATTGCGTGCCCTTTGTCATTAAAAAAGGCTGAATTTTGTAAACTTCGCAAAAATTATAGCCAAAAAATTGAATCAAAGCGTTCAACAAAACTCTTCTGTCTTCAGAGCAAAAACCGACAACACAGTCAATAATTATTTTTTAACTTATTATTGGCGAAAGTGACAAAGAAGTGCGTAAAAACACGGAAATTGTGAATAAACTCAGTCAAATATTCACAAAATTTCAATCATCGATATCTCAATAGAAAACTCGAATTTGGAAAAAATCTTTTTTATTGCGTAATCTACGCTAGACGGGCTTTCTATTGCCTGAGTAATTAGTTCCTCCCCCTCTAAAGTGGGTGGGAAAAAATGGCACAAGAGGATGAATGATACCCAACAACTAGGCCCAGATAAGTGAGATAGAGTGAGTCAGCTTTAGCGACCCACAAGAACAGTCGCATGCATGTCCTCTTCGCTCCCAGAAGAGAGACCAGTCCAATCAGGAACAGGTTGCTCAGTACACCCACACAGCAACTAAGAGGAACCACGATTGAGCCCAAAATATCCGCTACATTTCCAATACTGGAGTAGGTAGATGACAAATTATTTTCGATCACACCCGTAGCCGTTGAGTTAAGAGGCATGTTTTTGCTAAAAAAATGAATTAATCGAATAAAATTCAACTAGGTAATCAATTTAGAGTAAATTGCTGATAATGAGGAAAATATACTCAAAATTATTAATTGCTGTTGCTAGTTACTGCTTAGCTGTTGCGAGCACGGCAGCGTTCAGCGGATGCACAAAATAATGAGTTAGCTGGTTTATTTTCTCACCCATTAAAAATGAGAACTTAAGGATGATTTTTAATGATTAAAAAAATTAATTATATTGAAGGAGCCCATAAATTGAGATGCGAAAGCGCAAATCTACAGCTTCTAAGTATTTTGATGAGAATCAAAAACAGAGACTGCTCAAGCAAAATGGCTCTTAATACAGACAAATTTATTCGCAAATTTTGTGTCACAATGAAAGGGCACATTAAAAAATGATGACAGTTACAGTCTTCAAACTCTTCTTATTTTTTGTGGGTATCAGTATCTAAAACGATTCAATCTTTTTGGCAGTAATTTTTTTTTTGTATGAACCTTCTAATATGACCTAGTAAGACTACTGTGGGCAACACCGGTAGGAACCAAGCACTTACTATGTTTTGGGTTTGTTTGTATGACAATATAAAAGATTAAAAGGAAAGAATTTTTTGATTAAAGAAAATAAGGAAGAGATTCAAACAATACAATGAAGATATCAAATGCCGGGTTTTGAAAAGTTATCAAAATTAGTAATGAGAACAATTAGTAAAGTCGAAATAAATAGCTTTGTTCGAACTCTGGAACAGGGAACAATGCTGGGTTTTTAAACAATATAGTGAGCTGTATCGCCAGCTAATTTTGATGCTTTAGAAAGTCGCATTTTGGTTGTATTGTTCTACATCACAATAACAATTCTTAAGCCTTATTTTCAAATCAAGATTTTAAGATATCGTTAGCCAAATGAAGAAACTTATTGTGCTTGAAAAGAAAAGTTAAACAACTTTCGTTTTGGTTTCATTAGAATCCTATCATTACGACGCAGGGATATACCCAAATCGTCACGGGCAGATATGCACGATGCGTGTATTTCGTGTTCGTTTTTACTATGATAATGCATTGAAAGTGGAACAATATTGCGGAAAATAGCTACTTTAGCAGAAACCGTCAAAAAGGAAGGCAAATTAGCAACCCGTATTCGCAAAAGTGTCCTAATCCTAGCCGCGAAATAGAAGTACAAACTTTATAACCTAATTTTCGCACGGCTTGTATCACGCATCCGCTTCATTTATGTATCGATTTTTCGCACGCAATTTAGCTCGTTTTCGCATATAATCCGCAATTAAGCCTAATTTAATGGGCTCTGAGCATAAAAGTGATTATTAAAGCTTCATTACTACTTTTTTATTATTAATCAAAGAATTCCTACTCGGTTCATTTATTCTACACCAGTGCATCAACCTACCGTCATAGAAGTTCTTTTATTAATATTTCACGATATTTGTAACGAAAAACATTTGAAACGGAAAAATTTTTATTAATCAGAACAATTTGTCACGATGAATTAACATTAACTTAGGAGATTTTATATATATCTAATAGATGTGGCCAGTGAAAATAGATTCGGCTACCCACAAATTGACAAGCAAAGTCTTTTTTTGAGCGAGAGATTTTTCGGAAAAAAATCAGTTTTGTGGAACTGGGACGTACACCATTTATGTCACAATATAGATTCGACCAGTGAAAATAGATTTGGCCAATGAAAATAGCTTTGACCATTGAAAATAGATTCGGCCTCTCCCACATTGACAAACAAAGCCTTTTTTGAGCGTGGGATTTTTCGAGAAAAAATCATTTTTGTGGCACTGGGACGTACACCATTTTTGCCACAAAATAGATTCGACCAATGAAAGTAGATTTGGCCAATGAAAATAGATTTGACCAGTGCAAAAAGATTCGGCTACTCCCACAATGACAAACAAAACGTTTTTTGAGCGACAGATTTTTCGGAATAAAAATCAGTTTTGTGGCAAATTTTGTGAAACTTCATGGTTTTTTTAGTGCCCGCAGAAAGTTAGCGCCTCGATAACCATTTTTGTTCCATTTCTGAAATATTTGAAGCACGTTTGGGATCAATGAAATTTTTTATATGCTCCTGCATATCAAGGTAAAATTTGGATTAAAATTGTCGAAAAAATGTTGAAAAGTTAAAGAGTCCACAAAATGTTTTTATTTCAAACGTGCAGAGCTAGCACTACACTTATCAACCAGGAATTAAAAATGTCTCTTTTCTTGATCAAGAGAGAATTGGCTAATGCTTCGCAGCTATTAACGTCAATTTTAACGGATTTTTTTTTAAATACACAATATTCAGAAGGAAATTTTATCTCCTCTATTCAACGAATCAATTGAAACATTGAAAAAAATCAATCTTCCACAAATATTTGTTGATTTTTTCCGTTTGGATGTTAATTTGTTTTGCGTTGTTTCGGTTTGAAAATCGAACAAAATTTTTGCTTGATCGAAAATTGTTGTTAAGAATGTTTTGGCCCATTTTTCTTTGCTTGAAAAGACAAAATAAGCAAGTTTTCATAAATGAAACTTAGCAAATGAGTCACTGAGCAAAAGGCACGCATCAAAAAGCGTCTATAAAACAAAACGGTTGGGCATTTTACTGTCTCTCTCTCTCTCTGTCTTCTCAGAACACTGACCAAAAAGAAACAAGTTAAGTAAGTTTTCTTGACTTAACATGCAATTGTTTTAACAAGCACAAGCGGCATGGTTTTTTACAACGTGTTTCATCAATTGATCATTGAGTTTTTACAATCAATTAAGCGATAACAAAGCACAACGCAATATCGCTGCACTCAGTTTGCAAATGCCGTTTTGGAAATTGATTTCTTTACCGTTTTGGAAATTGATTTCTTATAAATTATCAATGACGTTAAAAATAGGGCTCAAAAAAACAATAATTCTGAAAAAAGTATGTACCCTGAATGAAGTATGTATGAAGCAAGGTGAAATAATACAAAACAAAAATTCGCGGGCATATTCACAGAAAAAAAACAGCAAAATTAGAGCAAATTTTTGTAACCCACCACGTTTTTGTGACAGCAATTGCTATTTAAATGATCTTGTAATGATTTGCAGACATTAAGAAAAAATTGAAAAAAATGAGCAGCAAAAGTTACTTTCTATGAAATATAAATTGGAAAATGCAGATTTAACTTGAAAAAATTGAATCTGATTTTCAATTTTTGAATTGAAAAAACTCTTTTAGGGAGAAACCCAATTTTGAGTGTCATACCTCCAAAAGATCAACTTTCATGTTTGCATATTGACATATTATAGGAAACTAGCATTGACAAGCTTCAAAATCACAAGCTTGTGTGATTTGCTTTTTAGTGACATAACTACTTAAAACGATATAAAACGATATATTTGTGAGTGTTTGAACTGTTTTTTGAAAAATTGTATAGATAAATGGGAATTTGATTAATGCTATTGTCGCTCGAAAATCCAAACATAAACAGGTCCAATGGGAGAATAATCTTGGACTCCCTGGCGCACCATCAGAATTGATATTGATATTCTGCGAATTGTCACAGAATGGCCTACTTATTGGACCCAAATTCTCCTCTTGTTGGCCATTTTGAGAAACAGTTGACGAGATTGCAAAACTTGACTTTATATAACACTAACCTTAAAATTTTTTAGACCATGGCCGAAGTTAGCTTGACACATTGTTTTCTTAACCTTTTGAATCCCCTACATCCAACAGTCGAGAAATAAGAAGGCATTTTACCTAAAAAAGATACGGTTTTTTTTGCGTTTCCGAACTATACATTTCTAATGTACCAATTTTTCAAGTATTGACCCCAAAGCAAAAGTTTTTGGTTTTAAACAATTTTCATGAACAGGAGATACTACGAAAAGAGTAAGAGCAATATTCTACATTTTCTTGACCCATAGGGTCACATCATATTTTCTAATTAAGGGACAAAATTTGAGGAATTTTTGATGAAATTGCAAAATTTGAGTTTATATAACACTAATCTTAAGTTTCTTTACATTATAGCCAAATGTAGCCTGACACACGATTCACATAACACTTTGAACCCACTAAACCCAACAGTCGACAAATAAAAGGTATTTTACATAAAGAACACACTACTTTTTTGCGTTTCCGAACAATATTTTTCTAATGTACCAATTTTTCAATTGTTGTCCCCAAATGACAAATGACTTTATATAAGACTAATCTTAAACTTCGTTACATCATAGCCAAATGTAGCTTGACAAACGTTTCTCTTATCACTTTGAACCACCTAGACCCAATAGTACAGAAATAGGGTCACATCATATTTTCTAATTAAAGGACAAAATTTGAGGAATTTTTGACGAAATTGCAAAACTGAGTTTATATAACACTGATCTTAAGTTTCTTTACATCATAGCCAAATGTAGCCTGACACAAATTTCACATAACACTTTGAACCCACTAGACCCAACAGTCGACAAATTAGAAGGCCTTTTACATAAAGAACAGACGAAATTTTTGCGTTTCGGAACAATATTTTTCTAAAGTATCAATTTTTCAATTATTGTCCCCAAGCAAAAGTTCATGGTGTAATACAATTGATATGTATATGAGATACTACGAAAATAGTATGAGCAACAATCTACAACTTCTTTACCCATAGTGTCAATACATATTTTTTAAATAAAAGATGAATTTTGAGAAACATTTGACGGAACCGCAAAAAATGACTTTATATAAGACTAATCTTAAACTTCGTTACATCATAGCCAAATGTAGCTTGACACACGTTTCTCTTATCACTTTGAGCCACCTTGACCCAATAGTACAGAAATAAGAAAGCGTTTTAAATAAAAAACAGACAAATTTTTTGCGTTTCCAAACATTACATTTCTAATGTACCAATTCTTCAAGTATTGACCCCAACGCAAAAAAAAGTTTAATACAATCACTATGAATAGAAGATACTACGAATACAGTATGAGCAACATTCTGCGGCTCCTAACTCATAAGGTCACCTCAAATTTTTTAAATAAGAGACGAATTTTGAGAAAAATCGGACGAATTAGCAAAACTCGTCTTTGGTGTTCAGAATCTAAAGACATGTAATTCGGCCACAAAATAACTACCAAACAAACTTTTTGTTTAATTTGCTAACTGGATTTTTTGTTCAGTGAATTGAAAACAGAATAAAGAATAAACTTAACTTTTTTCAGAAAAATCCCTCTATTTTTTTTGATGATGTTTGTCGGATTTTCAGGTCAGTTTTCCCTTCTTGGTAAACATAAGCCACTTGGTTTCTACATCAGTGCCCCAACCTATAGTTCCCCTGAGTTTGCCAGTCCAACATTGGTATATAAGCTCTTTTTTGAGCGAGGGTTTTTTCCGAAAAAAGATGGTGGCTCGGCTTTTCGACTTTGTCTTTAAAGTTGTTTGTATTTGAATCGCTTTAAAGCTTTAAAACCCGCAATTAAATTTTTAACAAAGTGCTTATTACAAAGTATTAAACCACTTTTGCATGGTGAAAATACGCGCATTTAATAAGGCTCAATTGCGGATTAGAGATACTTTTTATGCGAATAATAGATACCTAAATTGAGCGGAAACGTGCTACAAGACTTGCAACCTAGTTTTAATTCCGAATGTTCTTTTATTTCGCAAAATTGGCGGAACCCCTTTTGCGAAAATTAAGATACAAAGGATGTCTCCTAGTTTCGTTCATCGTATGTATCTAATTTTCGAGCCAATTTTACTACGGCGGAAATTTTGGGTGTATACCTCTGCGTCGTAATGATTTGGAGAGGTAAAAAGCACGCTAAAAATTTTTAGAAGTAAATTGTTTGAAATTTGAAAAAAATTTCGCTTTTTTTCAAGCCATCTACGCGCTCTTTCTCGCGCTTTTTTTAAAATTTGCCGTCTATTTTATGTACTACTTTCGAATGGTGGCTCCGAAAAAATTGGATGCTTAAATATTTGATACACTATCTTTTATTACATCTGCCAATAAGCATTCGGATATGTGTCCCGACTCACTCAGAAAGTTGGGGTTAGTTTTACACAATCACCTTTTTTGCGGATTTTTGCCGATCGGAAATTTTATTGTAGAAAATTTTCAAGCATATCATTAGAAAGACCATTCATCATATAACTTTAAGTTGGAGATTTTTTCGAGGAGTTCTTTAGGGAAAAATCGTTTTGGACACCTGAACTTTTATGCATTAATTTGCCCTCATTTAAAGTAATTACGAATACGCAACTACGCTAACTTTCATCGTCTTGTGGTAAATCGGCTTTGCAGTCCGCAAACTGAGCTTTCTCATTTAGTCTATTTGTATTTCTATTTTTGCCATGTTTGAGATAGCGTCAGAGGAGCTATTTTCAGTAAATTTTTCCCTTTTCAAGTCAGCTTGAAAACTAATAAAATGTTTTCGAGATTTGGATCTCTTCAACAATTGCCCCACCCTTTGGTACAATTGCCCCACCGCGACGCACGCGAAGCGCGCCCACCGACCCGTCAGTCGAAAACTCTTTTCGCTTTGTATTCGAATTCGGCTAACAGCCATAGGATGGCGTATTTTATTCTATTAAGTTTCCCAAAGTATGAACCTATGCGGAAAGTTATTCCTCGTCTCTGATTGGTTAATAAATTGCTCGGCTAAATTCTGTTCTAGAATAGCCTCCCCTTTCGGAAAAGGGGGTTCTGTTGAAAAGATCTTTTTCGTTCACTTAATTATAGCTATATAGCAACAATTGTAAGACATTCGCTTTGCTTTCTCTTCTACTATTGATACTTCAAGTTCCAGTGAAAACTGCTCTGTAACTCAATAGAATCAATTGTAGTTTCTTTATGTTGTTTTTTTTACAGGATCCATTAAATGCAATTTTGTAAGTCCGGTCAGAACACCATAAGAAGCTTAGAGTTCCTTCAAATTTTGATTTTGTATTTTTTTTGCACTTATGTACATTTGAAAAATGTTTCTCAATTAACTTATATCACTTGGAAAATTTACTTTGCTTAACATACGTCCAAAGTGTGAATCAATGATTTAGCGTAGGCTGATCAAATTTGAGTGTAGGCTGATTTTCACTACTTTTCAGTCGCATTATTATTACATTCTATTCGAATTTTAACTTAAAAATGAATTCTTTAAAAATTGTTATGCGTAATCTTGTACCTTTGTTTCTAAAGTCAAAAAATTTGATGAACAATTTAGTTTGGCATTTTTTCCGAACAGTTGTTAAACCTTTCAGACAATTTAGAGCTTCTGAAAAAACTGGAAATACAATTTTGAGGGTTTTTATTAGTTTAATTTGACACAATTCCTTATCAATAATGCCTACAATCTCAATTTTGTCAGTCATAAGAGGCTGGTTATGTTAAGCTATATTTTGTTCTAAAGACATCCATTTATTCGGCTCAATTCTACTACGGGTCTCCGATTGTCCACTTTCTTTCAACGCAGTGAAACGGAACTTGATAGTCACGATAAGAAACATGATGAAACATCGTATTACTTGCCAAAATATTGCCATGTTACATGGCAAGAAAACATCAATATATATACGAACTTGTAAGATTTTTACATGGCTATCATGCAACAGGATCTTGGCAAGATGTTTCAAGTTTTGCAAGAGTTATCAAGATCCTACCTTACATGTCAAGGTGTATCAAGTTTCATTTTCACTTAGAATTTTCTATATCATTTGAATAGCTGTTCTTGAAAATCTTCAAAAAAATTAGTTTGAGAATCTTCAAAACAATCAAGCTAAATTGTAACAGTAAAAAATTACAGACGAAATTGAATTAAAAGCTTAATGGAAAATTAGGTTAGAGTTATTACAAGCAGAATAAACAATAAGCAGCTATAAACGTTATTAAAAGCAATTTTACTTGGGCCGGTTGCGTATTTGATTAAGTAGTTTCTTTCTAGTTTCAACTTCAAATAAAATGAAATTAATTTGTTGAAATGGTTTGCCATTTATAAAATTAACCAATGCAAAAATTAATTGAATCATAAAATTAATGCAATACAATCGAAGCAACAAAAAATGAAAAAGAAAATAATAAAAGATTTCTCTTCCGGTCTGGTCGCCAAGGTTCTCTAAATTCTCACCGTTATTGCATCTAGAGGACAATTTAAAAACAAACAGTCAACGTTTGTGCATATTTGTTTGTCACAATGAAAATTGCGTTGAGACTTTGTAAATCAAGAAAACAGCTGAAATGCTTATTTTTAAAGGAAACACTGTTTTTTTCTGTTCATTTCAGCCCATTGACCGCAAATTTAAATGCAAGTGTCATATCCATAATCTAGAGGTTGATTATTTTTATACGATTTTTCAGATATATCATTTTGATTTAATCGGGAACTATTATTATCTTCTAAAGATAGACAAGTATTTTTATATTAATCTTCACTATATATGTATTCACGAAGAATTAATCCTTCTCTTCTGTAAGATTTGGCTCACTTAAAAAGAAATATTAATTATAATTAGTATTTCTTTTTAAGTGAGCCAAATCTGACAGAAGAGAAGGATTATTTCTTGATAAATACTTTTGTAGTGAAGAATAAAATAAACATACTTGTCTATCTTTAGAAGATAATAATAGTTCCCGATTAAATCAAAATGATATATCTGAAAAATTATATAAAAATTAAACAAGCTCTAGATTCTTGAAATGACACGAAAATTTTTTTAAACAATAAAATAAAATAAAATTAATTTTGGTTGATATCTTTGAAGAAATAATGGTTTTAAGTTTAGAAGCTTTTTAAATTAACAGTTGTTCTATATAATCAGTTCTTCTGGTTAAGTGCGGGTTATCATCTGTGTATGTAGAAAATCGCGTTTTTTGGCCAAAACAAAGAAGTTGGTGATAATTAAAGACTTTAGAGTTTTTGGTTTCTTTCCTTTACAATTCTTTTTACTAATCAAATACGGTTCAGATATTATCTTGCGATTTTAATGAATATATGTTGCAATTTTTTAGAACATTGCTCAAACTTGCACCATATATATATATATATATATATATATATATATATATATATATATATATATATATAAGGTGCTGACGATTCAGATAAAATTATCAGCTTTTTTCCTGATAAAGTAAAAGCTGATATCGATCAATTTACTGATAATCAAGGATTCCTAACACAAAATGAAAAAAAAAATCATGGAAAAATATATGCATAAACATCCAGAAAAGCTTCATTCAGGAAATCATGATAAAATGCGAAGTGTTATGAACGAATGTGAGAAAACAGTGGTTAAAAATTAACATTAGACGTGAAAATACAACTATTAAAGCCTTAATTCAGGTGGAACATTAAAAAAGACGATACTTTTTTTATAAAATTTGTTACGTTCCTTGAAGTATGGAATTATTCATTCGATGTCCAAATAGAGGAGAATTTTGTTATAGGTAGGAAAAAATGAGCATGATAGTTACATTGAATTAGCAGCTAGTGCTAAAAACAAACAACAATGTGGATAGTTAACAAACAGCATTGGTGATTATGTGGGAGTAGATAATGTGGTAGGCAATGTTAATTTAGAAACGATTGATGAATTCATTTGTTTTGTTTTAAAGGAGAAATGTATGAATCAGTATTTGTTTTTGTTAGTCTCAATTTGAATTTTTTTCTATCTTTTACTGATTTTGATGATCTCTTCAGATCAGATTCTCGCTCAGAATAATAGAAAAATAGAACGATGAATAGAATCGGACAAAATACTAAATTTTTAAGAATAAATTTTACTAGGGAATGAAGGATGAATTGCTCAGTGACAATATTAAAAATGCTGGTTTTTTGAATGCTTATTTATGATAATTTGAAACAGTTAAGTGCAACATCGCGAAAATGCAAATAGATAAAACTGAAGCTACTACTACCAAAGATCGAAAGATGGTTAAAAAACTGGTTTAATAGAATAAAAGTCAATTTGTAAATCAAGATTGCATTCAAACGCTCATGACGCCCCAAAACTCCTGGAAAACGCGACAGTAACCCCCCCCCCCCCCCGAGTGTGTTATGTTGAGGATGTTGAACAAAAATCTCTAATTAAACTTTGCAATGGATGTCCAGTTTTTTGTTATGGTGAAAACAAAATGGGAGAACATTTAGTCAGTGATTGCGTGATACTGTAGCCTGCAGCAGATACGAAATACAATTCATTGATTTCATTATCTTGGTGGAAATTAGTCTGCTTAGCTATTGCAAAATCTTGAGTAAAGCAACCAAAAAAGTCCTGAAGCTGAAAAAAATGTTATGAAGCTGATTACAAGAAGCAAATTTCTGTAGTGCCACAAAAAGTAATAACAAAATTTTGGCATCGTAATACGCTTTTTAGTTCTTCCCCATTGGATAAAAGACCAAGCGACAAACTTTTCTGTTTTCATTAAAAAAACTATCCATGCTATTATTGGAAAAACATTAGTCAACTGTGGGCAACTAAATATGGCAATTCTAAGCAACAAAAGCAATATATATATATATATATATATATATATATATATATATATATATATATATATATTAAAAAACTGCAGAACAGAAGGTGTAAATTACGAATAAACGATAACTTCAAGCAAATTGATGCAAGGAAAACGTAATAAATAATATGAACTAAAAATCAGCTGTTGAAAAAATCCGCTGTGGTTGTTCATGACCTTGATGCCAAATTCAGTATCATCAAGGAGAACATACTAATCGAAAAGTTTAAACTCTACAGTCAGGTTTAGCTAATGGCTGCTAAAAAAGAATTATTTCCTTTACTTTCTTTTCGTGCAACCTAGAAGTTGAACATAAGTATGAAACCAAAATATACTCAAGCTTAACAGTTTCATGCTCCTAGATGTTATGAAAGATAGCTTGATTCTAGACTTCAACACATTAAAACTCGTTTATAATAGAAAAATGAAAATTGCTTTTAGAAGATTTTTCGAATGATAATGAATAAAAAGATTATATCTTCTATTAATGAAAAAAGATTTGAATTATTGGAAAATATGATTAAAAATTAATTCAACAACATTTTCTGTAAAACGTAATGGTTCAAATGGCTTCTTTTAAGGCACTCAGTCAGTATCGAGGTTTCAGTCTCTCGTTTTTTCGATGAATATTTTTTCTCGTTTGATCAAAGAAATGCATCAGAACAGGTAAAAATAACAAATAAACGTTTTGCTGCAGCTTGTGAGTCATAAAAAAATTGAAAGAGAAAACGTTGGGTCAATCTTTTTTCTCTGACTCGTTTGCGGTCAAATGCGGATACTTTATAATTTTATGGCAATCGCTCAAACGTACGGGGCTTCCTGTTCGGGTCTCAGACGTACGGGGCTTCCTGTTGGGGTCTCAGACGTACGGGGCTTCCTGTTGGGGTCTCAGACGTACGGGGCTTCCTGTTCGGGTCTCAGACGTACGGGGCTTCCTGTTCGGGTCTCAGACGTACGCGGCTTCCTGTTCGGGTCTCAGACGTACGGGGCTTCCTGTTCGGGTCTCAGACGTACGGGGCTTCCTGTTCGGGTCTCAGACGTACGGGGCTTCCTGTTCGGGTCTCAGACGTACGCGGCTTCCTGTTGGGGTCTCAGACGTACGGGGCTTCCTGTTCGGGTCTCAGACGTACGGGGCTTCTTGTTCGGGTCTCAGACGTACGGGGCTTCCTGTTCGGGTCTCAGACGTACGGGGCTTCCTGTTCGGGTCTCAGACGTACGGGGCTTCCTGTTCGGGTCTCAGACGTACGGGGCTTCCTGTTGGGGTCTCAGACGTACGGGGCTTCCTGTTGGGGTCTCAGACGTACGGGGCTTCCTGTTCGGGTCTCAGACGTACGGGGCTTCCTGTTGGGGTCTCAGACGTACGGGGCTTCCTGTTGGGGTCTCAGACGTACGGGGCTTCTTGTTCGGGTCTCAGACGTACGGGTCTATAGTAGATCGAACGTTATCGTAATCCGAAGGGGTCTTAACTTTCCCTTTCGGAAGCTCACGACTCCGTTGGCTTTGGAATTCAAAGTCAGAGGAAACTTCGGCTGCATAAAATTGTCTTTAGAGACAGTTTTTAAAATCTTTGGCAAGTAGTAAGTAGCCATCTCGAGTGTATTGACATTTTTACATACCCGTTTGCTGCAAAAATATTTTTTCAGGAAATTTGGCACAATGCAACACTTTTCAAAATTTGCTATTTCATGCAATTCAAGAAGGGAAATATTGTTTATAATAGAGGAAAAAGGAGAGAGCAGGCTAGAAAATCTTTAACGATAAGCGCTTTGAAACATCGAATTTGAGAAAAATATTATAAGCAGAGGATCTTAGCTTCTTCGAATCTCGTTTTCCCCTGTGGAAAAATCTTTAGTCAAGCCACCAAAAATGTCCTGAAGTTGATTACAAGCTCAGCTTTTACTTTGCAATGAAATTCTCACTCATGATATTGGAAAAACATTTGTCAGCTGTTGGTAACCAAATATGATAATTTAAACGAACAATGGCAATATTTTTTTAAAAAAAATAATCAGAAAAGAACGAGTTATCTACGAATTAGAAATGACATCAGTGAAGTTGGTGTTTAATCGATGCAAGTAAAACGCAATGAACAATGTGAAATGAAAATTAACTGCTGAAAATTTTGTAGAATTTTCTTTTTATTTGTGCCTTATCCAGCATCATCAAATAAAACAGACTATTCAAAAATTTTATAATCTACAATCAAGCTTATCGGACAACTGAGCGGTTTTTTACGTTTCTAGGCTCATCTTAGGGAACAACTGCAAGGAACAACTGCAACCGACTCCGACTTAAATTGTGCAAACTAGAATCTGAACTTATAAGTAGTACTTGAAGTTGAAGTATAAAAACAAGTTATATTCAAGCTTGAGGGTTTTATGTTCCTAGATGTTATGAGAAATGTTTGATTCTTGATTGTATGTTTCATCAAACTAAAGTCGAGGATATTGAAAATTGCTTTTCAGAAGCTTTTTAGAAGTTTTTTTAATAAGTTTCAGTACAACCTTATAGTTGAACTTGCTGGTAAGGCACTCAATCAATATTGAAGGTTTTTCAGGGGCTCGTTTGATTGAAGATTTTTTTTCTCGTTTGATCGAAAAAAAATTAATCTTCACTGGTATAAATAACAAAAAAATTTTGCTGCAGCTTCTCATTCATAAAAGTTGCAAATGCGAACGTCGGGTCAGCATTTTTTTTCTCTGCCTCATATGCAGTCGAATGCGAACATTTTAACATTTTGTGTTAATCGCTCAATGGTATGGGGCTTCTTTTTGGTGTATATAGTAGACCCAGCTTATCAAATAAATGTAATAGCGTTAAAGAACCAATTTAGTCAGTGAAACTGAGCGATTAGTTATTGCGACTAGTTGACTATCAAGTAATGCAACGGTGATGAAATGCACAATACTGTTCACAAGAGTCAAATGCAAAAACTTACTATGGAGTGATTTGAAACGGCTAAAAAAAATTGTAAGGAATTGTGAAGATTTTTCTAGCTCAAATGTTGGGGAGCCTCTTTTACAAAGAAACTGAACGAACAAAAAAGTATCAACCAACAAAATTATTAGAAACTTATGATATCAATTTTACTTCGTGAATAAAAACATTAGGCGAATAAAGTAGCACACTGGTCGAAAAGGCAGAAAATTGTGAACTTTTATCTAAGCAGTAGATAGCTTGCCAGGCTAATCAACCAGACTGAAAAATTGCATGTCCAGAGTACAATGATACCACAAAAACGCTTCAAGAGTTTAAAACAATTGATCTTTTCCGTTTTAGCTCCCCGTCCTATGGAGAGCATATATGCATCCCCAACACAAGACGGACAAGCTATGGCTATGTTTTTAGATAAGGCATTAATATTTAATTGCACGGGCTCTGTAACTGGGGGTGCATGAAATGTTGGGGAGGGGGGGTCATTCATGCTTTCAACATTCTTTAACGCATGAATGCTTCGCCCAGTCAACTCTAGACTCATAAAAATTCTTTAAAAGTCCTTTAGCTTGGACCAATACTATCTATAAAACAAATAAATATCGGCTTATGATAATGATTGATAACTTTTTTTGGATCAATGGCGAACGAAAGTTTTGTGCAAACCAGACCTTTTGTTCGTTTATTCTCATCTTTTCCGTTTGTCGGTGGGTGGGCACAAACCTGGGGGGTGGGCACAAACGGAAAAGATCCGTTTATTCAATAAGGTTATTTTTATTATGGAAACGGAAGCACAAAAGTATAAAGAATGCAAGATTGATATAGACTTTTGATCAAGAAAGTTTGGTTATAGGCCTTTTGCGTCCGCAATGATCTGAGCATATAAAACTTCGACCGCAGGAAGAACGCAGGAAAACTGGATAAGCAACACTTTGGTCTGGAATGGCCTGGATTTACCGATTTTCAGTCTAGGACCTCAGAATGATATTTTTTCAAAAGTAAAAAGATTAAATAATTAAAAAGTCAATTGTGTAGCCTAGTTTAGCAAGTTTATCACAATTGTGAAAGCGCTCTGTTTTTTGTTGATAATTTGTATGGATAAAAAAATTTGTTCAATTGGTAATTTAGGCAACAGATATACAAGATTCATTTCTCGTGATTTTTTTTTTTTTTGGGGGGGGGGGGGGTTCAGTTTAGTTTTAATCAATATTTTCTGCAATTTAGTTTCAGTCCAACTTCGGCGCGTAGTTAATATATTTTTCGTGGTCACGTTGGAGCGGGTTGAGAAAATTGAATCGCGAGTTGAAGTCGAAACGATCTGTGCTGCGCACCCTCTTTTTAACATAATGAACATCAGGGTTGTAGAGCGAGTGTCGAAGACAACAAACAACTCCTAATGTGCAGGCACTCGTTACAATAGTGGCGAGTAAGACTAGAGACGGGTCTTTTCTCAAGTGGCCATAAAGATTACTCGGTTTCAAAATCCACTTTCTTCCACCTCTCTTTAGAATTCCACCGGTCATTTTGAAGTCCACAATTCCGCTTCCCGTCTGAAACGTGGTCAATTGTGTTTACTGTAACAGATTCAATTTTGAGTGACTGCTATAAAGATGCTTTGAGTGCGTTGAAATTATATAATTTATGAAAAATCAACTTTGGGGATTTCGGAAATAAATCGACAAAAAATGAGGACGGTTTGAGGAATGAGTGTTGACCCAGGTTATCCACCTCAGACGAAACTTTGAAAACTTACTAAGACATATGCGGTATCATAGAAAGTTTTCAAAACTTTTTACGGCGCAGCATAGGGCCGTAAAATTTTTCCACGGCATCGCACACATTTTTTTAATTACCAAATTTCAGTAACACCCCACCGCCGGTTAAACCCAAAATGAAAACGAGGAGGGAAAATTACAACAATTATATTGGAAAAAATATGAAAATCAGTTACCAACTTGACTAGAGAGTTTTTACCGACAGCTGTCATGCTATTTAGGACATCTTATTAAAATTGTTACGGCCTCAATACGGCTCCTTACTATTTATCATGATGCCATATAATCTCTATGCGGCCTTAAGACTGTAATTTAGAATCCTTAGTACGTCTTTTCTACGGGTGGTAGACGTTTTAAGATTTTTGCACGGTTTTTATTCAAGACATTTTGTGCCGCACTAGTTTTTTTTCTAATTTTTGAAGTTTGGGCGAGCCGGGGATAGAAAAAAATTCAATTTTGTTTCAAACGCAGTTTGGGTCTTATAGGAAATTAGGTAAAACGATTAAAAGCTTTTAATGAATTAAACGGATTTTGGAAGTTCACAATGCGCACCAAAAAAAGAATGCGCAACGATATTTTCGAGTAAAAACTGCATTTTCAATTGAACGGATTTTCAAAGAAAGCTTCAGAGCTAATCACACGTTATAAAAAAACAGGACATTCGGTTTTCTGAAAATCAGTTTCTTAGGCAAATTAGATGCCAAAAAATTGCGTTGAAATTGAGTTGATCTTTCTGTTGTTTTGTTTTTCAACAAACTTGATGTTTTTTGTCAAGATTATCATTTTTTTTGTAGTTTACGATCTTCCAAAGTCATCATTTACTAAGACAATTCTAAGAACTGACGAGGAAGTGTAAAGATGAGTTTAAATGGTAACCCAGAAAATCAACAGGAAAAAATGAAAATAGCTAGCATGCCAGATACATTAAACTCAATATAGATGTTGTAAGGCAGACCCAAAGAAAGATAGTTTCACAGCTTAAGGGTTAGGCAAGAGAAGTCTAATTATTTGTGCAATCAAATTAGTCCTACTTTTTTCTAAATTCCTTATATTAAGCGACCTCATGGACTCAAACGCTGAATTATGATTTCAATTATATCATTATGAAAACAGCGTAAAAGTAATTCAATTCATCAATTACGAATTGTTTCTGAAGTAAATTTTGGATGACAAAGAAAAAGAACAGATGAAAAACTTTCGATTTCGTTGAATCTCAATTCAAACCAAAAAACATCATTCTTTTATGTCAAAAAGGACAGCAATTGAGAGAGTTCAACCAAATGATGATGTTAAAACCAAGAAACAATGTTTATTTGAAAACAGTATAACCAAAATGCGCGAAACCAGTCTCACACATTAATATTTTTGGCAAGATATTCAAAAGCAAACATGTCGTCAGGAATGCCATTCCAGTTTAAACAATGTGCTGTAATCTGTTTCGACAGTAATCTCAAAAGATGAGGAGCCGAAAAAAGAGGCTACGAAAACACTGGCAGATTTTCAGCTTTCTTAAAAATACATGTATTTGATTTTTTTGGTGTCTCACTTATGTCAAAACGTAGAAAGATTTGGCAGCAAACAGTAAAAGGAAATCATCTCACTGATAATACTTTCTATAAACATTGACCTGAAGCGTTTTTTGAAATTGTTTCCAAAAAATTACCCTACATTTGAAAAAAACCAATCAACATTCCTAGAACGAATTTCAAGTCTTGATCAGTACTTCGCCATTGGAATACACGTCTTGAAATGACAAATCAGCACTGATCACGTCTTATTTTGAGTCTTAAGACTTGTGAAGACATATCAAGACTTTCTCAAGAACTGTCAAGTCTTGGCCTAGTATTTCAGAAGACTTGTTAGGTCCTGTCCAAGACTTGCTCAAGATTGTCAAGTATTGACCAAGACTTGACTCAAGACTTGCCAAGACATAAGATTTACCAATTCTAAAAAGTGACATGATCAGAGTTCTGATAAAGTACTGATCCAAGACTTGCAATTTCACTGCGTCAGTACTGATTACAACCTGACTTTCAGTCCAGGTTAAGATAACAAATTGAGTATTTGGTATATATAGTGGTCAGCACTGTAAGATAAGTTTTTCTGATAAAAAATTGGGGTACTTCATCAAAATTTTGATAGATTGCAAATCTGACAAATAATATGAAACTTCTGAGCTCTTATTACGAAACATCATTTTTCCATACTTAATGAGCCCTATATTTTTTCGAAACGCAAATGGCAAACAATATAAATAAACAGCTAATTATTGGATTGTCACTGCGTGTTTGTGGTACATTGGTCCATTATTTGATCGGGAAAACCTGAAAAAAATGTAGAGTCCTTCATTGAAACTCCTGGTTTCTTTTTTAACGCCTAGAACTGCTCTATTTCTTGGGATCAGTATAAAGGTCTGATCTTTTTTTTTATAAGTACTGATGTTTTATTATGAAATTCGAAGTCAATTTGTTATCATATGAACTCTTTTTTATTACTAAAACTCATTATGAGTTCTAATATTATGTTTCTTATGAAAACTCAAAGTTTTTACATTGATCCAGCAGAAATTTATTCGGTGGTCAAATTTTGAAAAACGGATGATGAAAGATCCGAACTTTTTACTTACTATGTTGTCTAAAGTCAGTTTTCCCCCTTTTTTCAAAGAAAGATTAGCTCGAAAAATTTGCTGATAAACCGAACTAGAATTTTCTAGAAAATCTGCTAAAGATTTACTTAAAAAAATACTTAATTGTATTCTGGTGTCTGACAAACAAACTTATGCTTTTGAACCAAATTTGTTTACAAACTGTATCAAGTGTGGTGCTTGTATCTGTGTTTTATATGAATTGTGTTGGTTTCAAAAACGTTTTCATGAGTATAAGTTTTTGCGAATTTAATTTACAATGAAAACTTACCAGCCTTAATCTGGTAGAGAAAGAGAGAGAATATCCCAATTTTGAAGTAGAGCTTCGAAAACTTAACAGGACAAGGCGTGATGTTTAAAATGATTTTAATAGCGGTGAATTAACAGCAACCAATAATTAATTGCGTCAGATAGTTTTGCAATTGAAAAATTGTGAAATAATATTGACAGAGTTGGCGACAATGAACTCATCTTTACATAATATTTTCAAAACCCTTCCTTTTAAAATTCCGCAATCAAATTTTTGCGAAAACGGCAATTCACTAAATTTGGTTTCACAAGACTTGATTTGTAGAATCGCTAGAAAAGCCAAAATAGCTCTTTGTCGAAGTAAATTAATGTCAATTCGTAGACAGGTTAGATTCTTTCGCCAGAATTTGCGTCAACAGTGTCCAAGAATTGGACCTTTAATTTATAGCGAGCACTAATATTAACTAAGAGTAAGCTTCTGTCGACAGATGGTATAAACTTCTCAGTATAATGAAATGTATCTATTGCCGAAATTGTTTGGATGTAAATTTTCGTTGAAATAGAGGATGTCAATTCAATTTCTACATCGTTGACTAGAATTTCTGCAGAAAAATCCCACATTCAAGCCGTTTCTTAAAAAAACTCCTCCGATTGCTGGTTTTATGTTGATAGTCACGTTTTTTTCAACTGCCACGTGCGTCATGTTTGTTTTTTTGTTATTGTTGAAACATTTCTACAAAATGGGGTGGGTATTTTTTGGTTTTTTCTTTCATAAGTCAATTTTTTCACTTTTTGGGTACGCATCTTAGAAAAAGAACACATCATGTTGTAGCTTTTATAGGCAACTTTTGATTTCACTAATAAGAAATTGCTAGTATTATCCCCGATTAAGAAAGGGCAGCTTCATAAATCATCTGTAAGAGAACTGGGAATAGAAAAAGAGGAAAAGCGTCTACATTGAAGGTTGTTACATTTGACTGAACACAATCGATAAGACACAGTAAAGATTAATTAAAACTTTATTCCAGACAAGAATTTTCAAGACAGAAAAAAATTAACGACTACCGTTTTTTTCTTTGCGTACTTCCTGTTTCTCAAGCTAGAAATCTAATTATTTTGAGACTCTTGGACTTATATATCATTCTTTAATTGGCTGACTTCAAAAAAATCAAGATTTTAAAAAAAATCCTGGCAACCATATCCAAGACCATAAAGTTTCTTGGGATCTGTAAGAACCATGAAGGAGCATGGTCTTCAAACATTTTTTAAGAGAGGAAGCCATAACCGGGATATCCACAAAATTGGCCTTCGAACGATTTAAATTTCAGCATATATGGTCATCCATGGCACCATGAAAGTTTTTGGTCATATATATGGTTGCCGAGAAACTATGAACTTGGAAATTCTTTCATAATTTCAACAGATACTTTTCACCACCAAAATGTGACAGAGGCACTTATTTCACATTTTTTTAGCCTAAGTTTGAAATTTTGTTGGGTCAGGTATATGATTGCCAAGTTGTCTTGGTCACCATATATGGCTTGGATATGATCACAAAGATTTTTTATAGTGGTCAACCCGGGTCTTCAGCCATTCTTGAGTTGAGACTTTTGGTCAAATTAAACATCAGAATTTGTTGGTGTTGTTGGTGTCTCTTCATCCTTATGCTTATTTTGACGGTTTTGCTGGTTTCTGTCGGTTTTATTAATAACAAGCGTTGGCTTTCATACATACGTAAAAATTGTCAAATTTCATCTGAAAAAGCATCAATTTTCGTCATTCTTAGAAATTAGGATGCTGACTAAAATCTACTCCGGTGATATTGACAATAACAAAGGTAAACATCATTTTTTTTAATTGCAGAAGCAAACGTCGATAACTGACAAATTTTACAGAATCCGACTTGCATCAAAAAATAATAACCGAGAGTTATTACAAAAAAGCGAAACCCACCAAAAAAGGACATAAAAAGAGTTTTCGTTCGTCAGTTATTTCACAGTTTTGCATCGCGAGTTGTTATTACTTGCATTCCCGGGAACTAGTCCCATAGCATATCAGTACTGAAACGTTCTTTTCCAATTGTATATCGTCGCCCCAGTACTGCATCAGTGTATGCTTAGAGTATATTTCTTACCTCACTCTATTGGCACAAAAACTTCTTTTCTGAAAATGGAATGTGCATTATTGGCTTTGATTCTAATGATGTTCGTAGGAAAATCATTAAAAAAATTGAAATTTTGATAAAATTTTCAAATTTTTGGCGATGCACTTCTTGATCTTGACGACATGATTACTATGTGAAAACATTGAAAATAATGTTTTAATCAGTACAAAAAATTCCCGCCAAGACCAAACCTGTGTTCACACAAACTCACATCTGTCAATATCTCAAGCAACAAAAAATTTTATTAAACTAAAGCTAAAGATGAATATAGCTCATACAGCTGTGCAAGCTTTCTGGTAAAACTTAAATATGATACCAATTTTTTAAAGCTTAAGTTTTTGCTCAACAAAAAAATGAATTTTACATTTGTCAAAAAAATAAACGGAAAAGAAACGAGTCATTTTTTTCCCAATCAAAGCACAAATTATATTATTTCTTCACATAATGAGATCCGCAGATTTTTTTTCAAACATTTTGAGACATACGATCAGTGCTGTTTTCAATAATTTTATCAATATAAACTTTTATCTGGATCATTTTAAGAAATAGTTTTCCGAATAATGCAATTTAGATTTTAGCTACAATGAAGAAAAAAAGGCAGTTTTACAAGACAATGTACTACAAGTGTGCAGTCTTGGTGTAATAAATCACATATTTAATTGTAGTGCTCCACAAGTTATGTTGTGACAAAAATCAGGACAGAGAAAAAGAAAACAGAACCCATCCACATCTTCTAGGAATTATCAAATAAAGAAAATCTAGCGCGTCAAATTGATACGTTTAAGAACATATCAGAAAATATAGGAAAAAATTGGACCATTTTCAGTAACTTAGCAGCCAGACTATACGAAAGACCTACTAACACATTATTAGTAGTAGTATAGTAAGTTGCCTAGTGCTTGTAGGGGGGGGGGGGGGGTCCGGACGCCCCCTACAAGAAATTTTACCTCTGAAAAAGTGATTTTCTCTAAGTCAAATCAAGTTTTTTGGCTAACTTTTGCCAGCCTGGGTGCATTCTCACCCACGCTGGCAAAACTTAACCAAAAAAACTTGATTTGACTTAGAGAAAATCACTTTTTCAGAGGTAAAATTTCTTGTAGGGGTGGTGTTCGAACCCACCACCCTACAATCACTGGGCAACTTACGGCTGTTCCTATATTCACTAGAGAGAAACTGGATAGATCCTAAACTCATAGAACATCATAACATGATTTTTTTAAAAACTCGAAGAACCCTATATGAGACACCTGATGCCTACAACTTGGAAAAAAATTCAAAAATTTTCAAAATTTTTCGAAGTTTTTCAAAGTCCTAAAATTGTCTGAAATGGATTTTGCGCTATGAAAGAGCACTCAAAAGTGATTTTTTGTTGACTTCACTTTTTTTCACCTATGAAGTATGGGGGTCAAAACATAAAAATTTCGAATTTTTTGGAAAAAATTTTCAAAATTTTTAAAAGTCCTAAAATGGTCTGAAATGGATTTTGCGCTATGAAAGAGCACTCAAAAGTGATTTTTTGTTGACTTTATTTTTTTCACCTAAGTAGTATAGGGGTCGAAACAAAAATTTTGGATTTTTTTCGAAAATTTTTCCAAGTAAAATTCGATCCTAAAATGGTCTAAAATGGATTTTGCGCTATGAAAGGGCACTCAAAAATGATTTTTTGTTGACTTCTATTTTCTTTGAAATAGTCTACATAAAAAATAGCAGTCAAAAACTTTCTAATAAAACAATTTTGTTAAATTGATTTTTTTCTTATATGAAAAAGCAACGAACTTAAGTTCATTATTTCATTTTATCATTTGCAAATCAGCATGACAACAATTGCAACGGTAGATTTGAAAAATATTCATGAAATTTATGATCAAATGAAACTAGACTTTCCGGAATACAGTGAATGGTTTGTATATTTTTTGGCAGCATGTCTTTATTTGGACCCAGACATCAACCTTGAAATTGATCTCAAGTTGAGACCATATGGTGGTCTTATAGGTATAGACAACTCTTCACTAGACAAATACCTTAAGTCATATAAATTCCTTCGATTACATGCAATACTTCATGACGACTCGGGTTTTATTGCAGAACACAGTCAGAAAGGTCCTGGTTATTCATACGTTTTACCGTGTCCAATCACAAACGCCTACATTGGTCACATGACTGGATTAATGTTTTGCCTCTTCGTGAAAACATTTAAACGAAATCTATTTTGTTTGCTGGAATGTTAAAGCCAGAAATTGTTGTCTTAGATTTTGAAGGTTTTTGTCATAAGAAATCGGGTTTTATAATTAAGGAGTTATCGATTTGCTCAAACAACTACACAGACACAATCTTGTTCCTTCCACCAGTTTCTTACAACTCACTATCCGCTAGTGAGAGAAAATCTCATCAGTGGGTTAGTAGGTTCTTACACGGTTTGTCGTGGAATAGTGGCAATTATCCTTACTGGTTTATATCTCAAATTTTTATTGCAATTAAACTTCGATTTCCTTCAGGAAAGTTTTATGCTAAAGGGAAAGAGAAAACTGAATCACTGCAAACACTTTTACAGAAAGAAGTGATAGATTTGGATACCCTTTCATGCCCTAAAGTTGAGAAAATTGTTACCCAATTAAACATTTTACTTGTGCTCTACACTCTTTACTTGCCTGAGAAACAAAAGAAAAGACATTGCGCTAAAAGAAAAGTACAGTTGTATTTCTATTGGCTAACATTCCCCGCCAATGAGCCGTCGAGTGGAGAAGGTAGCTCCTTCAGTTCTTCAAGTGAATTTATCTCCAAGTTTGACAGTATGCAGTTGCATAACGAATGATAATCAAATAAATCTATCTTTGGTCAGAGAAGATAAAGTAGAATCACGTGGGCAATCCATTCTGAGGAAACAACAGATTATTTGCAACTTATCGGTGATTGAGACACCGAAAAAATATCTTTCACTGCTTTAATACTTTCATATGTACCATGTCTTTACAAGAGAAGATGAAAAGACTGAAACTAACCCCTTTCCCTATGCACAAGTTGCCAACCCCAGTTCAAGTGAGCCTGGACGACGAAAGTCTCCCTGATGAAATCAAGCAGGTAGTCAGCAAAGAAAACGTGGAGTCAATTGTCTACTACGCAAAGGATTGTGGCATGCAATCGAACTACAAAGTGACTTACAAGAAAGAAGACAAAAACTCTAGATATACTACATATGAATTTTTTCTGGTTGAGGGAGTTACTAACAAAATAATGAGCTAACACAAAAAAACTGATGTTTTAATTCATTTTTGATGAAAACGTCTTTTAAAATGAGTGATAAAGAAGATCAGATAGATTCCCCTGCTGGAATAGGTTTGAATGATTTAGTTTTCAATGAAGAAAATCAAGAGAGAAGCTCATGGAAAATTTGTAACTCTAGACTACCACGATCAGAAGTAATGTATTTTACTCAAATCGTAATAATACTGTTTCTTATTGGTGTGTCCTTGATCAATTTTGTGTTTTTCCATCTTGATTGTGAAGAGTCAACATTTTGGTTTTCATTGCTTTCATGCACAGTTGGCTTCGCGCTTCCAAATCCGAAGCTATGAACAAGATAATTTCAACAAGCGATAGATTATTCATGGCTGTTTGTGGCCCATCATGCTGTGGTAAAACTGAGCTTATATTCCAAATGCTACTGAGAAACACTTTTTACCCAAAATTTAAATCTATTTACTACTTCTATCAACATGAGCAACCAAAGTTCAGCTCTATAGAGCGTAACTTGAACATTTTTTTCACAAAGTTTTCTGGATTTGAGTTCATTTCGCAGCAGGAAAACTGTTTGCTTGTTTTTGACGATTCTTGCGAGGAAATTTTCAATGACAAAGAGTTTTCTAAACTCGCAACTGCTGGACGTCATAGAAATATTAGCGTCATTTACGTTAAACATAACTTATTCCAACAGAGTAAATAGTCAAGAACAATTGATCTCAACATAACCCACATCATTTTTTTCAAATCACCTAGAGACATACAGCAGATCAACTATATTGGCAAACAGTTAAACAACACAAGTTTTTTAAATCAAAGCTACGAGTTAGCAACCAAAATGCCCTTTGGGCACTTACTCATCGACTTGGATCCAAAAAACTTCAGACTCCTTGCGTTATTGTTCAAATATTGTACAACCAGGTCCTACTATTTTTTATCTACCTTCCTCCAAAGCGGTCATAACTAATTTAACAGATGAGAAAGAAAGAGTTATGTATGCTAAAGCAAATGCTCGAGCTGTCTGATAGTAATTTCAGAAAGTTCCTCAAAGAAGCACCAAATAGTTTTTTAAATTTTCTGTGCGAGTGTTTGCTCAATGTAATCAATGGCAATGTTCCAGTCAACAAACAGTTACTAAAAAATCAAGACGACTCGTTTCAGCAGTTATTATCAAAGGAAACAAGTCTGAAGAGAAAGCGATTTATTTTGACGAAAAAATCACAACTTATCAAGGCAATAGCATTCTGGTGCTATCTTTACTTAAAAATCAAATAATGCATGCAGAAGAATTTGTTTTGGTCCCCAAGAGGATGTTCATATCAAAAAATCCAACCAAGGAAGAAATTTTTGAAAATCCAATATATCAACAAAAAGCCACTCAGTTATCGCTACTACAAAGATCTAATCCAAATTTTGAGCAGAGCAGTGGAAAAAAAGATGCTGAGACAAGCACTGATAGACGTATCACAAGAACAAGGAGTATCGGTGATGGAACAAGTGATCCAGATGACGCAAAATCAGAATTATTTGTTGGTGATGACAGTGAAATCGAACCCGTAGTGAAAAAACGGAAAGATTCAGCCTTTGACTCAATAATGCTGGAGCTAAAACTAATGGGTGAAAATAAAACAAAAAGAGCGGCAATAATCCTGAATAAATTTTTGATTCGGATGCTGTTTCTATTAGTGAAGAGAATAATGTTCTCCATATTGAAAATGAACCTCAAGGAGTGAAGGTGACAAATTTCTGGTACAATTTACAACAACCTACCAAAAAAATTGACGTGCAAAAGTGTTCCAAAACATTGAGTGAACTTGATATAGCAGCTCACTTGGTTTACAATATACTTGCAAAAAAGTTCTCGATGAGTTTTACAGCGAAGAAGAGGAAGAACAACCGACTCGAAAACAAAAGAAGCAGCAACAAAAACAACCAAGAGGAAGATCTGAGACAAAAAAAAAGTGCAAAGCCAAAAGTCGATGAGAGCAAAAAGAAGACAGACAAAAACACGAGTAGAAAAGACTGGGCTTTCTATAGATGATGTGAAGAAACTTGATAACCTCTATTTAAAAGGACCTGCGTCATTTGGAAACGCAAAACGACTGCAAAATTTGAGTAAATTATCAATGAAAAAAGTAAAAATGTATCTGGAAACGAAACCATCCCTCACCAAATATCGTTCACGTCACCTCAGATTTCCAAAGCTTAAAGTAATTGTTAACGACCTAAATGAGATCTGGTTGTAGTTCTAGTATTTGTTGATAAACTTGCAAAGTACAACAGTGGTGTAAAATACCTTCTTGTTGCAGTTGGCTGTCTGTCAAGATATCTCAGAGTTGAACCACTAAAAACAAAATATGCTACAGAAACTGCAGAGGCTTTCAAAAAGATGATCAAACATAAGCAACCTAAAAAAGTTTGGGTCGTTGATGGTACAGTGTTCCTCGGTGCTTTCAAAGACCTCTGCAATAAACGCGGAAATCATTTATACAGTACGTTCAGTGAGAAAAAGTCTGCTTTTGCTGAAAGAAATATACGTTCCCTAAAAAATATAATATACAGATACTTAGAAAAAAGTGGACCTATTCATATCTAGATAGACTGGATTCATTTGTTAAAACTATCAATTCTAGAGTTAATCGAACAATCAACCTTGCTCCAAACAAGGTCACGAAAACAGATGTTCGGCGACTGGTATCGTTGATTGCGAATACAACATATTCTAAAAAAGCAAAATTCTTTGTCGGTGATCTTGTACGAATACTGAAAAAAGAGGAGACGTTTGGAAAGGGCTACAAACAGTCATTTACAGACGAGGTTTTTGAAATTTCGTCTATTCCAACATTGAACCCTCCAACGTATTCTCTTATCGATACCGATAAGGAAATTATTCAGGGTAAATTCTATCAACCCGAACTCCAATTAGTGCAAGAGTCGCCTGTGCAAAATGGCAAGTAAACGTTTTGAAGATGAATTTACGGTACATGTAATCTCCTCCGCTTCGATGAAGATCTTCGATAAAAACACATTGGCTTCATTCAGGAATTTTTTCAATGATGAAATACAGCTGTCGGGAGACTTGGGAGTAGCTTTGAGTGAAATTATTTTTCCAACAAAAATAGAGCACATCACAAACGGAGTCCTAATTTCTTACAGTTTAAGCGTATTAGAAGATCACCAACGGAATAGCTCTGGAGCTAATGTCATATCACGTCCATACAACGGTGAGCGATTAGCTTTCATGCCAGGAACTTTTGATACTGTGCCACAGTTGCTAGCTACCATTAAAAGAACTGTTGGTTTACCAAGTTTTTCTTTCAGAGAAATTAAAAGTTTCGGTAAATTTGAAATTGTCTTTGGAAAATACGAGGGAATTACGTTTCCAAGCGATGAAATTCCTAGCATTATTGGTTTCAAGGGCACTCCTGATGAACGAGGAACACACATTGGTTATAATATGGACACAATTGCAAATAAACTGATGAAAAAATTTGATACTAAGGCTTTTATGGGTGACTTTCCAGCTGATCTGTGCGCCGGGAAACATTTGATATTCTTTTATACAAACATTATTGAGTATCAATACGTGGGCGATGCGAAAGCACCTTTATTACGAGTCATTGATTCAAAACAACGATTGAAAAACGGTAGCGTCTGCGAGTTTGAACCAACACACAGAATAGTTTTTTCGAATTTGGACTACAAAAAACTTCTTTCAAATACAATTCAGTCAATTTCTATAGAATTACGCACCGAAACAGGTCAATTAGTCCCTTTTTCAGGGACCGGAAAAATCATTTTGACGTTACAGTTTAAAAAATTTGGAGAGTAAAAGCAATGGATTCTTACTACACCAATCAAGCATCTGCATTGCCTTATTTTTCTGGGCACTATAGGCAAAGAGGTAGCGGCTTTGGAGCTTTAGCAGGTGGTATCGGGAGAATCGCTCTACCTATTGCCAGAAAATTTTTTTTACCAGCAGCAAAATGAGTTGGAAAAGAACTTCTGTTACAGAGCGTACCAGAGTTAATGGACGTTGTCTGTAAAAAAAATCTCCAAAACAAGCGCTGAAAAACACGATATCAAATACAGTCAAAAAGCAAACAGGACGCTCATTGGCACTGCGAATAAGACCAAAACGAATGAATCGTAGACGATCTAAACGTTCAGGTTCAAAAGCGAGAAAAGGTAGCAATAAAAGAAAGGTAGTCATTTCAAAATACAAACAGCCAAAGAGAAGTCGGTCGGATTTCTTTGCCAAAGTTAAAGATGATCGGTAATATGTTACCAACAGAGGCAACACATAGTTCCTTGGATTTATTCGAAAAACCAGCGCTTCTTGTTACTTTTGATGGGAGCTTTTGTCAAAAAGTAGGACCAGTTTACAGTCCTAACGGATCCATGCTTGAGTTTGAGGTTGCCTGAGACAGAAATAATTTTATTGATCTGCAAAAATTTTTCCTGGAAATCAAATGCAAGATAGTTCAGGCTTCTGAAGCTGATTTAAAATATGATGCTGGAGCTGCAGCAGATGTAACCAAAACAGACGCTCCTTAATTTTGTAATAATGTTTTACATTCACTCTTTTCTGACTGTACAGTATCTGCCAACGGACTAAAAACTTCAAATGCAAATGGAAATTATGCTCACAAAAGTTTCATTGAAACCGAATTTTCTCACAACAAAGACGCAAAGGCTACTTGGTTGGCTTGCCAAGGTTATTCGTACGAGGATAATCCTGGAGCGATAGCAACAGCTGAAGTTAACAGACGAAAAGCTTTGGTTAGACAACCTCCTGAATGTACTTTTTATAGAAAAGTGGCAGTAGATTTTTTTACATGTGATCGACATCTTTTGAGTGGAGTAACATTGCAAATTTCCTTTCGAAGATCTATAGATGTTTTTGTTGTAATATCTGACGATGCTGGAAAATCATACAAAGCGAAAATCATAGAAGCTAATTTGTATGTGAGAAAAATGACATTGAACGACGACGTCGTTTCTGCCATTGAAAAAACTTTACTAGCAAGCCCAGCGTCCTATCCTTACTTGGAAACTATAACAAAAACATTTCTGGCTTCTACTGGTTTGCAAAGTTGGAAACAGGAAGATGTTTTTAGCAGGGAGCCTATTCGACGTCTTGCCATTTGTCTTAACACAAATGAAGCTTTCTTAGGAAGCAAAGAACTCAATCCATTTCACTTTCGTAAATTTAATCTGGAGCAGATATGTATTTATCGAAATGGACTCCCCGTTGCAGACAGCCCCATAAATACAGCTGATGTAAAATAGTTGTACTTCAACACAATGTCAGATTTAGCCTATATTGACAATAGACATGGAAAAAGTTTGTATGAATACCCTAACCATTTTATTATGGTGTTTGATCTCACCAGCACTCAGCGGGCCTCACATGATTTTATTCACCCTGAACTTACCAATTGTTCAATTTCAATTGAACTTAAGTTTTCAGCCGCGTTGCCCAGTAATATTGAAATTTTCTTAATTGGGGAAAAAGCAAGTACAATTTTTATCGACTATGCACGAAGAGTTTCGAAAAATCATATTCTTACAAATTGATGGATGAAGATGAGATAAACAACCTCGTTCAAGGATGTAAACGTTTGAAGTACAAATTTCTTGGTGTGTTTGCAGCTGACAATTTTCCGCTGCACTTATCTCAGAATTGTTTCATTATTGTGAATGTGTCAACTTCTCAATCAATTGGAACACATTGGATACTTATTTGTCGAAGGAAAGGAGATTATATTTTTGCGGATCCCTTGGGACAAAATCTAACTTCATATAAACATTTGCAAAATAGACTTGTTTCCTCTGCTGGTAATATACAAACTGTATATGAATTGCTAAGAAACCAGCCAATTCAAAAACCAAACTCAATATTGTGTGGTTTTTTTTGTATTAATATTGCTCATTATCTTTTTGGTTGAAAAGAAATTGTAAAAATGAGTGATGCTGATTGATTCGTTTTGCGCTTCATATGATGCTCTAACACTACTAACATGATTTGATGAAATAAATTTTGTTTCAAAACTTTATTTTTTCTTCAAAAACTAAGCGTACACACAAGACATCATTGTCAATATCTAACTTTCCATAGCCACTCACAAAAATATCCATTATTTGACAAAAAGCACCAGAATGAGGACCATAGAAAGTGTTTTCAAATCTCTTTAGAGTTTCAGTTGATATCCTGTCAGTTTGTAATTGCTGATTCAATGTTTTCTCAGCATCATCCAGAGATTTGTAACCAACTATTCCACTTGGGCGGTAATTTTTGCTCAGGGCACTGCTCAAATTTGGTAAGCGCTTCTGAATGCTGGTTGCTTCTCCTTTTGTCGGCGGCGCTGAACCATTGTATCCCACAGCTAGTTTGAGTTTTTCGAAACTCTCTCCAGTTGTCTCCACTGTGGCTCCGTTTGAAAAAAAAGTTTTGAAGGTTGTGTACAAGCAAGGAACTGCATAAAATTTATTTCGTTTTATTATTTCCGTAGAAACGTCAGACACATCAAACAACACATGATAATGTTTAGAGGGTAACAATTCACAATAGCCGTTTTCAAAATGCATGGAAACAGCGTAATTCCGGGCAAACATTGAAGATGGTTTTTTTTCTGAAACGAAAAACCTGAAGCTATTTGAAATTGTTTAAAGTAAGCAGGTGAGCGCTCGTACATAGCTTCCACCATTTTCTTTACAATTTAATCTTGATCAGATAATTCGTGTTCGTCGTCTTTTTGCTTTAACTTTGGTCGTTTTGCTTGGGTTGGTTTAGTTGTTGAATCAATGCCATTTGAGTTTTGAGCAGCCGCTCGAATTTTTGGAGTTTTCTTTGACAACTTTTCAAACTCTTCCAAAGTCAGGGTTATTCTTTGTTGAAGTTCATAGTCATGTTCACCCTTTTTGAATAAATTTAGAAAGATATAAGGTCCTGTTCTTTCATATGTTTTGAGCGTGACTCGAATCAAGCGTTTTTCATTCTTAGAAACGTCAAAATAAGCGTCTCCAAACTCGGCGTTTTTTCAGCTGTAAATGGCATTCTTATTTTGTTGAAATATGAAATTTGTTCAACTGTTCTTCTTCAAGAAATAGTGTATAATGTCTCCCCTGGTGAAAGTAAAACTTAACAATTTTTACAGGGTGCTAAAAATAGAATGGTTCAACAGATAAGAGTTTTGTAAAGGGCGAATATTAAGGAGAATAATTGTTTCATGGTACTGATCAGCGTTTTAGAACCACATGTGCTCTTTCACACACATTGTACGTAGAGCAGTCCGCTTAAGGTCATAAAACAGGGTCAGACGGATTACATGTATGTTCAATTCGCCATTCAGCGCTAATGTTTAATGAAAGACACTTGTAACCTTAGGTTTTGAACAGTAAACCATGGAGCAAAACTCTTTTTTAACAGCTCTAACTAAAATAATTTCATGTGTTTACTTTATTATCAGTCATAAAACCCATGCCAAGACCACCACGACTAAGACAAATAAAACTTCTGTAGTTTTATGCTTTTCCTCTTTACCTACTAAGTTAATCACATGAGTACAAACTTCCAACTCTTTAAGTTGTGAACCAAATTCTGGTAACCCACTCATTCACTTTTTTGCTTGCGATTTAAAAACAGCAAATCAACTGCTCCATTTATCTCTTGAATTCTTTGAACTGTTTGTTTCAATTTCTGATTTTCCCAAAAATATAAAATTCACCAAAAGTGAAATATCTAGAAATGTCTTATTATATTCTGTGTGAAAGCGAAGGCTCCTGGGAACGGACAATTGCATATCAAAGTTTTTACTAAAATTTTATTGTCCTCATACAACAGAAGAAGTTCAATGAGAAGGATGTTTGGAATACCCAACAACATTGAATGATTCCAAAAATCTTTCTTATCTTTCTATCTCAACTTCCTGATAAACCGTCATCAGATTCGATCGAAGGATCGCACATCACGTCAGGTGGTATTATTCCTCCCTCGAAAATGGAGGATCCTCTTGTGGCTTACGATATAGTTAATTTACCTGCTCCGGTCAAGAAAATTTTGTACAAATACGACTGTGATACAGTTCCATTCTTTGTGAACCAACTAGAAGTTACCCAAGCTTGCGATGATCTTGCTGACTTATGGGGGCTACCTCGATCACCTGAGTCGCCCTCAGCACCAACACCAGCAGTTACTCCAGCGATTGATCCGAGTCCAGCTGTATCCCCAGCAACCAGCCCATCTCTCTTTGAAAATATGAAAATTTGCATTAGCAGCTCTCAAGAAAATTTCAGTGGTGTCTGGAGAAACCTGTCAGGTACTAACTTTGAAACTCCAGTAAAAACTCAACACAACCAAGAAAATCAGGATACAGCCAGCACTGTTGAAATTACACTGGTGAACACAGAGAACCCGGAGACCATCAATGCTCCAAAGAAAAGAAAATCATCGACCCGTGTGAGAGAGCTGTTTGAAAACTCAGACTAACAGAAGACTTTCTTAAAACTGGAACAATTTCAGTTAACACAGTTATCTCCTACTCTTTGGCAAAAACATCAGAACGTTATGTACAACACTGTATAAACTACTGGATTTTGTGGGTCAAAAAAAATTTGATTTTTATACAAAGTGAAAAGCAATAAATCCAAATGTGAGCGTGTAATTGTTTTTAATATTGGAAGTATTTCATAAAGAATTTGTCAATATATTAAAACTAAATGGTTCAGTAGTTTCCAAATCTAATGTGTGTTGTGTTGAAGTTTCCCAAAAACTGCTTTACTTGATCTCTGATAAATTTAAATTTCTTGTTTTTGGTTTTATAACAACAGAGTTTTAACCAAATTTGGCTGAATGCAGGAAATCCTTAAATCTTCAAAACAGAAAACTTAAACGTACAGGTTATGGAATAAAGTAGAATTGTTTAAAACTAGAGTCAATCGGCTCACTGTGAGCGAGGTTCAAACAAACCATTTTAATGATAAAAGAATTTGAAGAAAGAAGAATGAACAACAATAAATTTTCATTACTTTGAAAAAAAATATCAAAAACCACAGAAAATATGTAAGTTATTCCATTTTTGAAATACCAAATAATCCTCGCTTAGAGCCTTCTACTGAAACACTTTGATTTCAATCAAATGACTCACTACAGACCAACTAATATTATAATAATTTTTGGGGAAATTTTAGTATTTTCGAACATTTTTTTGTGAAAAAAGTCAATTTTTGCATATTTATGGTAAATTCTCAAAAACTTGATTAGAGATTTTGGAAATTTTCTCTGAGCGCTTATGACATTGTGTTGGAAGTCGATTGGAAGCAATTATTTGTTCATAAGAAAAACTTTTTTCATAACAGACCATCAGCTGATTGTAGATTTTTATGAAAAAATCAACTTTTTTGGCAAATTTTTGGTAAAATCTCCAAAACTTGGTTAACGATTTTGGAAATTTTCTCTGAGCGCTCATGACATTGTGTTGGAAGTCGATTGGAAGCAATTACTTGTTCCTAAGAAAAAATTTTTTCACAACAGACCATTAGTTGATTGTAGATTTTTTATGAAAAAATCAATTTTTTTTAGCAAATTTTTGGTAAAATCTCAAAAACTTGATTAACGATATTGGAAATTTTCTCTGAGCGCTCATGACATTGTGTTGGAAATCGATTGGAAGCAATTATTTGTTCCTAAGAAAAAATTTTTTCATAACAGATCATCAGCTGAAAATTGTTTTAACTTTTTTCGTTGTATACAATTCATTGCAGACAATTCAACCTATTTGGAAACTTCGTTGACCATTTCGGTTCCCCCCTAATAAGATACGGTTAATATTTTGTTCTTGATCACACCTTCTTTAATACTTGGGCAAATTTTGATAATCTTGTCAAGTAGCGCAGAGTTTTATTCAATATTTGGGATATAAAACATTATCAAATCTGGGAAATAAACAAATTGTTCATTGCAAAGTGGGCGTTGGAGAGGTCAGGCACAATTTCAATTGTATACTTGATCAACAGGAGTGTTCAAAATGTTTGGGAATTATACATAGGTTGAATATTCAATAAAACATGCAGAAATTCAACTTTGGTTAAATGCTTAGGGAAACTAAACAATAAAATTGCTCAAGTTTATCATGTTTTGCGCCAACCCATACTTATAACTGAACCAGATAAGATATATAAGAATCTGATTTCAATGATTGATACCGAAATGCAACAAAACGAAATTCACTGGTACAATTTTGAGCTAATGTATTGGTAATTTCACTATTATTGACCTTTCAACGGAAGATACTGTTTGACATTTGATCTGTTTAGGCGTTACTGGGAGCAGCGTGTAAATTTGTATTTCTATAACTTTCACTTTGCTCCGTTGACTGTCTCTAAAGGTGTTTGCGAACACTTTCTCAAAATACTTATCAAATTTTTGCTAAATAAAACTCAAACTACGAGTCTTGAATACATTGGATCTTTAACAATTCCTATTGCTTCTGAAACAACCTTTCTCTAAACATTTTCTTTATCAAATTCAAACCAACTTTTATAAAACAATTTTCTATCATTATTTCAACTTTTATAAAGCAGTTTCTAGTTTTATTACCATTTCTTACAATCTTGATCAATTAGCTTTAAAAAACAACATAATCCCAAAATACAATCAATTCTGTCAGAATGCCTCTGCAATGCACAAACTGTCCGGCTCAGTTGTCTGATAGACGAGCACTGAACAAGCATTTGCTAAGGAAGCATGACATTCATCCAAACGTGCCCACGTTCAGCTGTTTCAGTTGTTCAGAACAAGTGAAAGGTTTGCCCTCCCTACGCAAACATTCACAGGTTTCTCATCACCCTCCTATTCTGAAAGTGTGTTATGCATGTCGTATGGGCTTTCAGTCAAAGTTTGACTTTGCTCGTCACATAAACAACGAACACGGTCTTCCAGTCTACGAAATGGATCCAGTTGAATCGAGCCCCGCAACGCCAGTGAACTTCATCCTACCAGTAACGATCTAGACATCATGGAATATTTGTTCAGAAAATGAGACGAGATTGAAGAAATCATCAGAAAACACACCAATCAGTACCCTCAAAAAAATGCAACTGATGGTTGAGATGACCCTTCAAAAACCTGGAGAAGAAGAACCAGAAAAAGTCAGCGTCTACTTCAACACGAATACAACAACGGTATATTACACAGGTATAACTGATACCGTTTTTGAGGAACTAGTGGACAACATAGTTTCGAAGCTGGTTTCTTTTTCAAGCTATGGAAGCGGATGGCAGCTGCAGACAATTGACAAATTCACGGTCAAACTGGTGCGTTATATTCCAGTGAGGGGGAGCAGCTTCATACCTTTTCCAGATAACCATCCATTGAGGAGAGACTCCAATCTCCTGAACATACACAACGCAAATGATGACAAGTGCTTTCTGTACTGTTTCACTGCTGGGTGTCATCTTGTCTACTTGAAAGAGAAGTTGGAACCGCCCAGACCCTGCTTCAGACCCAGGACATATATTTTGACATATAGCAGCGAGAACTCTTCAGCAAAGCAACCGATTGGTGAATTTGATATGCCGATGAGCCTGTTGGACAATTCGAAGTTCGAGGATTTAAACGAAGTTCAGGTCAACGTTTCCAGGTAACCCCACTTCTTTGCAATAGTTATCGAAAAATCCACACAATAAACTTTCTTAGAAAAGAACCAGCTAATGAAATTAATTGATGTAAAAAAAATAAAAAACCGTGTTCACTAACAAAAGCTCTCCAAAAAAATTGTTTTTAGATATGAGTCAAAACAACTGCTGCCTTTGAGACTCTCCGCTGGAAAAAAATTATCCGTTTCTTCTTGACTTACTTCTACTCAGCAATGGAGAAAATCACCATTATGTTTTGATAGTAAACTTACACAAACTCATCTCAAAAATTAGTGGAAAAGAATATCGTGAAAGAAGTCATCTGTGTCGAAACTGTTTCCACATTTGTTCTTCCATTGAATACTTCAACAAACATCAGCAAAAATGTCTCGAACGAGATTCGCTACAAATAACTATGCCTAGTTTAACGAAAAATAAAGTGACAATCAAAATTTTTGCTGCGAGGTGGTTTTCACCCTTTGTGATTTACTTGGACCTTGAATCATTGATAGTTCCAGTAGCAACAGTGAAAAGTCATCCAAATGTCTCCAATACTCATGCTTTAGAGAAACATCTACCATGCATTTGTTGCTTAATGGTCATAGAGCGAGGATACCCTGAACCCATACACTTTGACATCTATACAGGTCCTGACTGCATGGAGAGATTTCTGTCCAAGATCGAGAAGCTAGCATAATTTTTTTATCATCAGAAGAGAAAGTATCCCATCTTCATTGGAACACCACCTTCAAAAACATTTCATACATGTTGTTGGATTTGCGATGTTCCCTTTGAAACTGATGATGAAAAAGTTCTGGATCATTGCTACTTTCGGGGACAATTTCTGGGTTATGCTCACAATGAGTGTAACTTGAAGCGCAGAACACTTGATTATACGCCAGTTATTGCTCATTATATGACGAACTATGATCTTCATCACATTGTTAAAACCCTGCACTCCGCAACAGCAAATTTAAAGATTGAAGTGATACCCACGAACGATGAAAAGTTCATTGCTTTGAACTATGGCGTATACATTGAGACTAGAGGGAAAAAACGAGGCGAGGTTGCTATCTATGAGTACTTACGATTCATTGACAGTTTCAAATTCATGCCCAGCAGCCTGAGTAAATTAGTACAGACTCTGCCACATGACAAATTCACAATCTTGGATAACTTTTATCGTGGATATAGTCATGAACAACGTGAGCTGCTAAAACACAAAGGAAACTTTCCCTACTCTTATGTAGATAGTTTTGACAAACTAAACGACCTCGAACTTCCTGGAATACGACACTGGAAAAACATCCTGAAGGATAACAGCATCGACATAACGTATGCGGAACTTGATCAGCTGAAAAAAGTTTTCAGAGAATTCAATTGTGAGATTCTAAAGCAATTTCTAGAGCTGTACCTCGCTGGAGACGTTCTGCAACTGGCATGTTGGTTTGAAGAGTTGAGGTCTGTATGCTATAAAACATACTCGCTTGACTGCGCGCAATTTTACACCACCTCAAATCTCTCAGGCAGCGCATGTCTAAAAGTGTGCCAACCACAACTTGAGCTTTTGACTGACCGCGAGCTGCTTGATGTGACTGAAAGAATGATCCGTGGTTGGATAGCATCAGTATTCAGCTCAAGGCTAGAAAGGGCTAACAGTCCTTCACTGCCCAACTATGATGAGTCAAAAGAACTGGCATCGATGATTTATATCGATGCAAATAATCTTTATGGCGGGGTTATGTTCAACTATACACTACCTGAGAAAGCGTTCGAGTTGGTAACCGAAATAACTCTTGAGGAAATTCTCCAAACGGACGATAATGGAAGGATTGGGTTTGTTGTTGAAGTGGACCTGGAATATCCGGATGCGATTCATGAGAAGCATTCGGATTTCCCAATCCTTTCTGACAAACAACCAATTGACCCGTTGGAGCTCAGTGAGTACCAGACCCAAATGAAAAACATACTGAAGGTTTCAGCAACAAAAAAAACAAATAAACTCAGACAAACAATTCATCCTAAGTCTCATTACGTTACCCATTTCAGAAACCTGAAATCCTTTCTTGAACAAGGAATTATAGTAACAAAGATTCTTAAAGATATCAAGTTCCATCAATCAAAGTGGTTATCAAGTTATGTTGAATTAAATACCCGGAGGCGACAAGAAGCAACATCAAAACTTGACCGGGATTTCTTCAAGCTAATGACGAATTCGACATTTGGTAAACTTTGTGAAAGTTTAAGGAATCGAGTTACTGTAACTTTTGTCCGCACTGAAGACGAACTTTTAAAAGCTACATCTGAAGGTGTCATTAGGACTATAAAAGTTATTGACGGAAATCTGTTGCTCATTACCAAAAAGAAACAGAACATAATGTGGAACAAGCCTACCATAGTGGGCGCATATATTTTGGAACAGTCCAAATTTTTCATGATGGACCTCCATTATAATGTGATGAAAAAAAAACGTCATGCCATCTTTTATACTCTGACACGGACAGCTTTATCTACAAAGTACAAACGGGTAACTTTTACGATGATCTATCAAAAAACCCAAACCTAATTGCACACTTTGATCTCTCTAATCTCCCAAAAAACCACCCCCTATATGATCGGTCTAATGAAAAAGTGGTGTTAAAGTTTAAGGATGAATTAGCTGGAGCACCAATTGAAGAGTTCTGCGCACTCAAATCAAAACTTTATTCTTTAATTGCTGGCGGTTTCTAAAAAATGTCTGCTAAGGGCACCAAGAAATTTGCCCAGTCAAAACTCCACAATGAGCTGTTCAAAAAAACCCTCGAAACCGGTGAACTTCTCAGACTCGAAATTGTAAAAATTGCTTCGACAAAACATCAACTAGAAACTGTATGTGTGAACAAAATTGCCTTGAGTGCGTACGACGATAAGAGACACATAAATGCTGACCGGAAAACAACATTGCATTTTGGACATTTCTCTCTTCGAGATGAGTACATTTCAAAGAAAATAGGTGATGAGCCCGATTGGGGAATCGAATCAGAAGAGGATATTAACGTCTTCAATTTACCCGAGGGTGGGGAAGCGTCTGGATGGGGAACCCCTGATCCGGGTTTCAATCAGCGCACTTATTCAAAAGAGGAACTTGAAGACGTTGTTGACTTAACTAACCTCTCTGAAATGAGCGATGAGTCTGACCATGAGACTCCCCATAAACCCTTTATTTTGACAGAAGCTGAAGAAAGCGAGAGAGCTGACACCAGTCCCTCTACAAGCAACGATTACGCGCCTTTGTCAGTATTCAAACAGAGAAAAAAGAAAATCAAAAGAAGAGAGGAGAGCAAAAAAAAATTACCCAGCACTAGTCGACCACAAATAATTGAGGAGGAAGAAGTTCAAAGTAATAGAGACTCCCCAGTTATTTCTGCTAAACGCCAACGTATTGTTATTTATGATTCTGACTCAGTTTAAATAATACTGCTGCTTTGTATAGTTTAATTAGTACATCTTTAAAAGAAAGGAAAGTTAAAAATATGCAAAGTAAAGTGTTAAGAAACTGTTTTCTTCAATTCAAAAGTTAAAAAAAGAACCGTACTTTAGAATCTCTGTCCCGTTTTCCTCCTGAAGAGGCTTCGCTCCTTGTCACCCAAGCACTTGTTTTTTAAATGGTGCTCTTCCAATTCAAGTTTATAATAAAAGACCTCCTTACAAAAGGGACAAGTTTGATCGGGAACTTTACCAGTTGCAAGAGAACGATAGTCGTATAAAGGGTTGGGCTGGAGGTATGACTTGTGTCTTAAATGGGCTTTCAGTTCTGGGAGGAAAAAAACAGATTTGCAACATAAAGTACAAAATTTTATGTATATATCATGGTGATGATGGGAAAAATGGGCGTTTTTTTTCTTGATTTTTGTCAAAATAAATGTCACAAATTTTGCAAATATGCATTTCACTGAAGCATTGAGCAAATTGTATAGATTGAGCTCGTAGCGTTTTAAGTAGAGACTTTAAAATGGAGATTGAATATTTATAACTTCCAAACCTCAAGTTTCAGGCCCTCATTTCTTTACTGAAGGCAAATAGAAATAGTTCCAGACATTCCATAACAAATTATTCCTCACCACACTGACTCAGACAAGTTAATTCGGTCCCCAAATAGCCCCCTTGAAGTCTTCCATTCACCGACACAATTTGTCTTTAATCGTAATTTGAACATTTTCCCTCACTACCGCAATATAATTTCAAAGCCCCTAAAAACATTCAGATTTGATTTTGTCAAACCATTAAATTGAATTTCCACAAATTTAATTCCCTTTGATTCCGTTCCTCGTAAATTCCACACCGTAAACAAATCTTTGACAAGTCCAAACATTTACCCGCTCTCCAAACTAAATGAAATCCCAATTTAAAGTTTTACTCTCAATCGCGCACAAAACATGAATTCAAAACCACCAAAACCCAATTCTCATGTTTCAATTTACATGAACCATAAAAATGAAATGGAAATAGCTGAAAAGTATAGTGATTTGCCTTACACTCTGAAAAAATTACAAAGATTTCACTTTTTCAGAGGTAAAATTTCTTGTATGGGGGGGGGGTCCGGACCCCCCCCCCTACAAGCACTAGGCAACTTACTATACTACTATTAGTGGTAAAATGACCATTTGCACGAGCAAATTAACTCAAATTTCGCACTTTCCGCGCTAGCTGTTAAAAGTTAAAAACATGTCAATTAGACACAAATGAAAGAAAGCCCAATTATTAAATAATTGTAAAAGTACCTCACTTCACGCAAGACCAATTTCATTTACTAGATAAATTCCGCATTCGCAGTTACCTGTATGTTGGCTCGCGTTTGTTTGGTTTCATCGTGTTTTAGTCTAATTGAGAAATTTTCCGGCTGCGAAAAAGTTCTACTGAAACTTTTACAGTCCGCCGTAAAGTTTGATTCAGTCATGTTTGTTTCTTTAATCTATGGTCAGTACCGGATTTATTTCCGACTAGCAAGAATACAACCCTATCAAATGGTTTTCACAAATAGACAATCTGGTCTTACAAAATAAAAATTCTGCCCTACGTGAAGTTTAACCGTATAAGATCTGATAAGATACTTATCAGATCTTATAAGATAATAACTCACATTTGCTTAATGGTTATCTTATAAGATCTGATAAGTATCTGATCATATTTTATAAGATAATGATTCAATTTTGCTGAATTGTTGTCTTACAAGAACTGATAAGAGTCTTATCAGATCTTACACGATAAAAGTTCACGTATGGCTATTTTTTTAATTGATTAGGATCTGATAAGACATGTTTCAGTGATTTCAATATAACCGTATAACGTAGTCAAGTTCTTATGAAAGTAAAAAAATGATCGGTCAACTAACCAGTTTAGAAACAAAAATTGTTTGTTAATTCTATTTTGACTGCAATATGTTTCTGAGTATTAACTAGGTACTATGGCTAAACTTAGCAGTCCAAGATAGTTCTGGTCTTTGAAGAATTTTTTACAGCCTATTTTGATAATTACTGCCTCAGAAAAAGCCCCTAAAACTCGAATAACTTTTTTCACAATATCTTATATGTCTCAAAAGACAAAATAATATAATTTTCTCTTCGTTGCTCTGAGTCTTAAGTGTTGCGTGCTGTAGCTTTTCGGCTACTGCTTGATAGCAACCCTTAATTGTCTTTAATATGAAGAACATGTCATAGTTAAAGAATTTTTATCGTATAAGGGCTGATAAAAATCTCATCAAAAAGATGAGCCATAGGTTTCCGAATGTTTATCATGCAAGATCTTATAAGATTCTTATAAGATCTCACACAATAAACTTTTTTGTCAGGCAGTATTTTTATCGTGTAAGATCTTATAAGACAGAATTTTTATCGTGTAAGATCTTATCAGACCTGATAAAAAAATTTTATCGTGTAAGAGCTGATAAATTGTCTTACAAAATCTTACTCAGGCGACGCATAATATTATAATACTTATAAGACAATTTTGTTACAAATTTGTAAGATCTTACACGATAAAATTTTTCAGATGTCTAGTGATCTGGCGTTGTTGCGTTTTTGCTTCAGCATGTGCAGAAATTTTCAAAGCTATACAGTACCAATTTTTTTTTCAAAATCTACTTCCCATTTGTGTTGACACATGGACAGACCATGCCAGTCTTGACCCCAATCCCAGGAAATTTCAGAGCTGAATTTTAATGTTCACTTAGTAATTGGAAGAATCAGTTCTGAATCAGTATATGCTTAGTCCATTGCTTAGCTTTTTATGAGCATGACAAATTAACCGTCACCGATTACTTTCTAGCTTTGACGCTTTAATCCAGCTTTCACCCAGTTAATCCAGCCGGCCAGTTACCAACATCCCGGAACCCCCTTTCCGAACTGCAGAACCGAATACTCTATTGCCCCACCTCTACAGTAGTGCAATATAGTGTCACCCCACCCAACACCAACATTAATGGGGGGATGAATTTCAACAGGATGAGAACTGCAAAATGGCCAGTATAATTAATGAACTGAATATTTAATGAACTGAGATATTTTTATTTATTTGTTAATCGCATAGTAAATTCAGAGTAATTATATGCTGAACTTTTTTCTGAGAATTATTTTTCAGGCTGATATTTTTTCTGAGCAGATAAGGCACAGTATGAGTTTGGCATGCGGTTCAGACCAAATTCAGAAGAGAAAGTTGTTCAGATTTTTTTCTGATCATTCTTATTTTTCTCATGATCGTGTTACTTTACAGATTATAAAACAGAATAAAAGTTGCTATAATTCAACGCTCAAAACAAATGTGACCTCAGTCCGGGAGAAAAAAATTGCTAGATTCATGAAGGGACAATTTCACTAGAGACTTGAGCCAGATAGCTCGAACATTTTTAAATATAACCTCGATGGCTAAATAAGATGGACAAGTTTGAAAAACAGTACAAAACGAAAATTTGATGAGAGATTAAATAGCATTTCCCCAGGTCTAGACCTCGACTAATGAACTGACTTTGAAAGTCTAGTAAGGGGGTGGGGGGTTATTGACCATAATTCCACGACCCAACAAATAGTAAAGTACTGCTAAGGTCTTTACTAGGGTCGAGCAAGAGTCTTTTCATGGGCCCACCATTAGTCTTTTCATATGTTGTTTTTTTGCACATTCGGATTTTATTTTTTTTTCTGTTTCTCCGTACATACAGAAGCAGCACCGGAGCAAGGCTGAACAGCTTTGCACCAGAGCAGTCAAACGAAAGAAACAGTAGGATAACTGCCGGAAGGCTTAAAAATTTTGCCAACTCTTAAGATAAAGCATTATGGCAGCTGGATTATATTACCACCTTACACTGCTGAATGAAACCAGGTGACCTTACTGTAACTGTCCTGTTCCCATTAGTCATGACAAAGTAGCATTTTTAGGTTTGTTTTCCCTTCCAAAATTATAACCTATTTTTGTAAAATTAATGCAGGTTTTTGAAGGATATGTTGTTCTTCAAATCGTAAAAAATACGCGTTGACTGCATTATAAGCAAAATTGAACAAAAAAGTTGCACGTAGAAATTTAGAGGCAAAAAAGCAGACTTATGAAAAGACTAATGATGGACCCATGAAAAGAATTAGCTCGACTTTAATTGATTGGGAAAAGACTAATGGTGGACCTATGAAGAGGCCTTAATTCGTTTCGAGTCTAGATAAAGTCTTTTGTGCAAACATTGGGTCGAGTTTAAGTTCAACCCTGAGTTTGGGTCGATCATAAGTCTTTATAATTTTGGTTCAAGCCAAAGTCTTTTGATCAAATTTGGGGTCCTGTTAAATTCTTTTGTGAGAAATGTGGGTCGATCTACAGTCAAGCATGATTTAAAGTCCGGCTAAAGTCTCTTCATAGCTGACGTGAGTTAAGTATGGCCTTTTCATATTACTTTTTGGTCGAGCATTGTCTTTTCAGAAGTCTGTATCTAGGCCTGGGTTACATTAAACGAAGTGCCAGCGAGCGGGTTATAAACAATTTTCTGAAGTCGGTTACAAATGGGAAACGAATTATGATTATAAATAACTTAATGGATTATCATTATAATGTATTATCATTGATTTAAACCAGATCAATTAGTTTATTTTGCGTATCCGACAAACTGAAAGACCATAGGACGAATAGTCGATTTAACTGGCACTAAACAGCAATGAGCAAACAGGAACAGATTTCATTTTAGGAAAAAGTTTTAGGACAGTTTTTTTTGTATTTTCAAACCTCAACCAAAGTTACACTTGACACCACAAGCATACTGATAAGTACCATGAGTTTTCCGTTTTGGCATGTTTTTTATTTCATTGCATTTTGCTTTCAATCCAATCAAGGAAATAAGGAATACGGGTATAGTAGCTGAAGTAGGAGCAGTTCCACCACCCATTGCTCATTATTCCATAAAGACACAATGGGTTTCCATCACCATCCAGAGCATATGCAGGTCCACCTTAAATACGAAAAAAACAACAATATCGACGATTTCTTATGTGATCAGACTCTAGATGTCATCAAACATGTTGATTTCTGCGCCGTGATGTTTTTTTGCCCTATTATTGTTTGCGAACAGGTATATCGGCGCATCAATAAAAAATTTCCCAAAGGTATTGATTTTTCATAACTTTTCAGAAAAATTTTTGTTTCACAAGTTTCAAAGGATACTGCATAAAATGTGATTTCAAGGAACACTTTTTGTAAAGGAACCAAGTCCCTTTATATTTTATCTCCCCCACACCCTCATTTTCCTCCCCCCACCTACACTTTCGTCCTCCAAAAGCCAGTCACTTCCTGATTTCCATTCCCCCAACCTATTTCCATTGAAGCTATTTTTTTAAGTTGATTTTATTGAAGAAGTCAGAAGTGGTTGACATTCACTTTCAATATTATTTATAGTAAGGGATTTCCCGTTTTTAACCAAAACTTGTGTGCCAATGGCCCGAATTATGATGTATTTCAAGAGCTTGATTTGCCATGGTTGCGACTTTCAGAAATACAAATATTAATGAAAAGTTGTCTTGGTATGCAAGACTTAGGTCGAAGAGCACAAACATTTCTGGCGTATCCTAGGGTCAAAAAAGGACCTTTGAAACTTGCTCGACTCAGACTGGGGAATTATTGATTTCATAGGGGGAACTTAGGCATTTCAGACTTAGCACAATATAAACTCTGGTTTTGATAACTTCACAAGTTTTAATCAAAACATCACAATCACAAAAGATCCGCTTATTTTTATCTGTCCCTAGAAGTGAAGACTGATATTAGAGTTCTCCTGAGAAGGATGCTTGCGTGGGATGCATAGTTACGACAGATGGGCTAGCCTTACTTGCAGAATTGAAAGTCTTCATTTCGAATGCTGGATTTTAATAGGCGTCTAGTTATCGTTGGATCAACATAGTATCTTTCCGCATTAGTTTTGAAAGGAGTAGGTCCTCCTCTAGCTGAAATTTAAAGCACCACTAACACACACACACACATTAACTTAGGATTAGTTGCAAGGCCTGGTATGCCCTTGCTACCTTAAGGTTTATAGGAACGTGAAGTTATCCCCCCACCAGGTTAGGGCTCTTTCAGTGGCGCTCGAAAAACAAAAAGGCAACGAAATAAACATCACATTTATCTAAGTTTGTAATAATTTAACAGATTAGTGAAAAGGTTTAACTTTATACAACTTCTGCTTAGCATCATATCTGTATCAAGCATCCCTGATTAGTGATTGCCACAAGCATAAACATAGCAAATAAACATTAAACAAAAAAGCATTAGCTAAGCACAGTAAGCAACAGCCTCATTTAAATACCTTTAACATAACAAAAAAACTAGAATAGGGCTGTTAAAACTGTGCAATATAGTGCAGTAAGAGTGCAGTACAAAATTTGTAAAATAAGAAAAGTCTTCTAACACAATCAACATGCCAAACAAGTCTAAAGCATCATCAACAGCAAAGAACAGCCTCAAGCAACAACTTCAGCTGAAAGTGATAGAGTGGAACGCAGTAAAAGACCTCTTCGAAGAACAAAGCAATAGTAACGAAGGTCTGAGCATACTTCGTGAAACTTTGGAAATTTTGAGGTCTCTGGAAGATCAGTTGGACAAAAATTGCAGTGAACTCATGAAGCTACAGCAAACAAGTGAAGAGTTGACAACACTTGCTAATGAATCTGCTGAAAGAAACAAAACCATGCTGAAATGCAAACAGAGAGCAAAAGCACACAGAACGGATGCAAGTGACACTGAATGTGCTTTTAACACATCCGCAGCGCCTTCCCCTATTCTACTGAGAAAACAGTACTCTCTACGCAATAGAGGAATGAAACATCAGTTGGCAAGCCGCAACAATCAGGAAACAAACAACGCTGACTCGTCCGACTCAGAAGACCCTGATAATTCTCAACCCGTTTTGAACATTGAAGAGAGAGAAAGGAGCAGGGAATTTCTCGCAGGGGCTTTGAGAATAGATGAGGGCTGGCAGAATTCAAGTCGACCGAGAGAAGAGAACAATGTTCGAGGACAGAACCGACATGAGGGTGAGGATAGAGCAGGGCTTTTGCAACAACCATTTTGTTTTCACATCAATAGCCAAGCTGGTCCTGCCATGAGCCATAGGTACACACCACAAAATCAACAAACACTGAACAATTGTACTGGACCTGTTGCACACAATAACAACGCCTATAACAGCAACCTAAACAATGGCTTCCTGAGTATCCCCATTTCTCCACAAGACTGGATGCAACACCAGCCACTGATGATACAGAACACAATGAGTTTTCCCAAGATATCATTTGATAATTTCACAGGTGATCCTTTGAAATGGCACCAGTGGTTCAGCTTCTTCAAAGCAACCATTCACAACAACAGTGGCCTATCAGACGCCCAAAAAATGACATACCTCCAAAACTCTGTAACACATAAAGCAAGAGATTCCATAAGTGGATACTCCTACAATAGGGACTACTACCATGAAGCCATCGCTGAACTGACCAGAAAGTTTGCAAACCACAGCACATTGTCGCTGCTTACCTGGATCAATTGAAGAAGTGGCCGAAACCCAGACTGTACGAACCAAACACTTTTGAGAGCTTTTCAACTTTCTTGAGGAGATTGGTACAAACATTCAGGCTTCACAATTTTGAGGCTGATCTCACGTCTTCAGCCGTCTTGAGAATGGCCGGAGACAAAATGAACGCTACCATGATAATCAGATGGAATCAACACACAGGAAGCCAAGCCTTGCTGCAACCTAACCTTACCCACTTTGCTGATTGCCTTGACTTCTACGCAGAGGCGTGCGAGGACATCTCCCCACAACGGAACCAGAGAATCAGAGTGAATAATTCTTCTAGAAGGTGGCCTCCAGATGTGTCATTTCAATTCTGCTCACAAAACCACAACCTTGGTCGATGCCCCGAATACTTGGAAAAGTTAGTGTATGACCGACAGGGTTTTGTGAGGAGGTCTAACTGTCTAAAAGCTCACGAAAAGGGTCTCTGCCAATCAATAACAAGCTTCCTCGTGGACAGATGCAATGGCTTCCATCACTCAACACTCCATAGGACTGATGCAAGGCATCAGCAACCAAATGCACAACCAAATGGGAACTGGAATCAAAGCTCACAAAACAATAGCTTTAGAAACCAAACAAACGAAAACCAGGCAAACTATGGACGTAACTTTAATAATGAAAACCACAAACTAAGACCAACAGAAAGGAAACATGAACAGACGAGCTGGATCTAACAGCAGCACTTCACCTAGGGGCAACTGGAACAAAAATGGTTTTCACCCTAAGCCGATGAACACGCAGAACAACAACAACAACAACAACAGACAGCAGAGTAACAATCAACGCACTGTGGCTCAGCAGCAGGCAACTACTCCGCAACAAAACTACCTTTGCATCAACCAACAGGAAACTTCTTGGATCAGACCACAGATACAGTTGCAGGCAATACCAGTAACACTTTTCAACAGAGATCTTTGCATTGAAACCTATGCTCTGCTGGCCAGTGGCAGTGACACCACGCAAATAACACAGAAGGTTGCCGACGCACTTCAAGTTCAACAACACAAAGATGTAACCCTACCACTAGCTTCACTTCATGGTGAACACTCAGGTAAAACAGCAGATGTCATGATCGGCATAGAAGCTTTGTACAGCAGTTGTCCTGTGGTCAGAATTCTCGTGTACGCAACAGCAATGGAGGAGTTTCGGATGCTAAGAGTTCAAATTGAAATGTTCAATGAGATCTGTAGAGACCATTTTCACCTCCAGAGCATAAGATTCCCAACAATCGGGGACAACCGGATCAGAATACTGATTGGAGCAGATGCATTCACAGCAACGGTTCCCAGACAGTTCACAACGGGACCCATTGGTACCCCATAGGGAGTCAACACTCTGCTTGGCTGGACAGTTACAGGGCCAATTCCTCAGAAGTGCACACAAAAGAGGGCCGGACAATCAAACAGCACAAGCATAGCACTTTTCAATCATATCAAGAGGCGACAAGACGATCCAGATCAAGATCTTCTCCAGCTCTTCTGGACAATTGAAGGAGTGAACTTCAATCAGTTTTCTTCAAAGGCACAGTCTTCAGATGACAAAGAAGCTTTGTCCATTCTCAATGACACAATAACACATGGGTGACAGATACCAGATTGGACTTCCATGGAAGAAAGACATCACACTACCTAACAACTACTTCAGACTTCATTTCCAGACACTCTGTCTGGTACCTTCCCCATCACCCACTGATCAACAAACAGAAACCAGACAAAATCCGCAGAAAAACAAACGCTGCTTCCAAATATAAGGGAATCTCACACAATGATGCATTGCTGACAGGGCCAGATCTACTCTCGAACCTGCATGGCCTCCTTTTCTGCTTCACACTGTACTCAGTGGCAATCACAGCTGACATCAATTCTATGTTCATTCAAATTGGCATCCAACCACAAGATCAGGACTATCTCCGTATTTTGTGGACAATGGGTGGCAGTGAAAAGATCTTCAAATAAAATCGACTCATTTTTGGAGCCACATGCTCACCTTCTTGTGCCATCTTTGTTCTACAGAAGTGTGGAAATGACCACACAGAAGAACATCCAGAGGCCTACACACCAATCATACAGCAGCTCTATATGGATGGTTTCATGCACACCTACCCTTCTGAAGAGGAGGCCCGCAGAAGTGCAGATGAGATCAGAACTGTTTTGCATACTGGAGGATTCAATCTGACAAAGTTCCTGAGCAACAGACCAGCCGCATTAGATAACCTACTGGAAGAAGACAAGGCAAAAAGAAAATCCAGAAGAATCCTTGATCAGACGTGGGACCCCAGAACTGACAAGTTGATGTTTGCAAAACCGAAGCTTCTCTACACAGGACAACAGATGACTCAAAGAAAGGTGCTTTCAATGCCAGCTTCTCTGTTCGATCCAGTTGGACTGATTTCACCCTCTGCCATCAAAATTAGATGCATTCTTGAAAAACTCATTAAAGATGGAAGAAACTGGGATCAACCTGTGTCAGATTGCTACCAACAGGAACTACAGGAGTGGATGGATGAGTTTGACAGCATGACTTCAATCGAAATTCCTAGAAGCTTGATTTCCATTACCAACGGTACCCATCAACTTCACACGTTCACTGACGCCGCAATGAGTGCAATTGCTGCCATAGTTCATATGAGGACAACCAAAGCAGATGGATCTTCCACATCCCGATATGTGATCAGTAAAACAAAAGTGGCGCCGATCAAGTACTGAGCATCCAAAACTGGAATTGGAAGAAGCAACACTTAGAACAGAGCTAGCTGGATTCTGTGAGAGAGAGATGACAACAACGACCAGTTCAAAACACTTTTGGACAGACAGCACCGCTACACTTGGATGGATCCAATCCAGTCAGAGACAGAAAATGTATATTGCCAACCGATTGAACAAAATTCACGAGAATTCCAATCCGGACAATTGGAGACACATCCCTGGAAAGATGAATCCCGCTGACCACGGCACACGAGGCCTCAACCCATCAGACATACCAAAGCTTGTGGCTTCAACCACCGGACTTTCTGAGCACACCTCCAGACTCCTGGATTTTTGCCGAAGACAGTGATCCCCACATATGCGCTACACAAGCGACACAACTTCAGACGCAAGTCGTTGAGGTTGAAAAATTTTCAACATGGAGTCGACTACTAAATTCTACCAGAATATTGTTCCAGACAATAAGACGCTTCAAGGCAAAAGACCGAACCAAAATACAAAACGAATCACTTGAGACCTCCAACACTGACATTTTTGCAACAGATGAGAAAATGGCAAGAAACTACCTCATCAAAATGTCCCAGAACGAGTTGTTCTCCGGAACAGTTTCTGCACTGTTGAAGGCAGACAATCTTGAGAAAGGAGACAAGCTGATAAGCTGATGACCTTCACACCCTTTCTAGATGACGACGGACTCTTGAGGGTAGGAGGAAGACTCAACAAGGCACCTCTAACCTACAGTGCGAAACATCCTCTTGTTCTCCATAGCAGGAGCAAAATTTCAAGGCTGTTGATTGAAAAGGCGCGCCATGACTTTGGCCATCAGGGCGTGGAGCATGTGAAGGCTTGCCTGCAACAGACTTTCCTGATGATTGGATTGAGAAAAGTGCTGCGAAGTCTGGAGAAATACTGTTTCTTTTGCAGACAATGGAGGGCAGACACTGTGATACCGAAGATGGCCGATCTTCCTGAATTCAGCTTTCCGGATGTAAACAAGCAGTACCCCTTCGTCAACACCGGAATGGACATATTTGGACCTTTCTACATTGAGGACAAGAGAGTGGGCACCCAAATGCACTACGTCTGCTTGTTCACAAGCTTGGTCACAAGAGCTGTCCACCTAGAAGTATGCCATGACCTCTCAACCGATTGTCTTCTCATGACCATCCGCAGATTTGTCTCACAACGTGGACATCCTGACCTCATTGTGAGTGACAATGGCAAAACTTCATTGGAGCCAACCAATCAATAAAGTTAAAGTTCCAGAGAAACTACAAGCCAAACAACGAGTACATCAGACTGCGATTGGCTCAACAGAACATTCAGTGGACTTTCAACCCTCCATTGGCACCACACTTCGGAAGAGTCTGGGAGAGGCTGATACAGACCGCGAAGAGGAGTCTACTAAGAGTGCTGGGCAGTCGGAAACTAACAATCTCGGTTTTCCAGACAGTTGTGGCAGAGGCCGAGGCAATTTTGAACTCCAGGCCATTAACTCATGTGGGCTGCAGCATCTCAGATGAGGGACCCCTTACTCCGAATCACTTCCTCCTTCGCAGACCTCACATGTGTTTGAAACCTCTTGTGAACAGCAACCAGTGGTTCTCCACTAAGGACTTCAAATTGACGCAGACACTACTTGATCACTACTGGATTAGGTTGCTGAAGGAATATGTTCCTGAGCTCAACAAAAGAGTGAAGTGGCAAAAATCAAATGAGGAGCTGGATGAAGGTGACATTGTGTGGGTGCTCAAGGACTTCACAACCAGAGGCATCTGGCCTCTTGTGAAGATTATGAAAGCACACATAGGTTCAGACGAGATAGCCAGGAGTTTCGACATCCAGACGGCTACAGGAATGGTACAAAGACCAGCAGTAACCCTAAGCCCTGTTTTCCCACAATCGTCAAGTGCTCCCGGGGGTCAATGAAACAAGTTCATCGAAACACACACTCACACACACACACACACACAAAAAAAACTCAATGTCAGAATGAACAATTTTTTTGTTTTATTGTGTTTGCATTTTCATATCAAATACTTGCTTTTGTTGCCAGGAATGTAAAGGAATCAAGTTCCTTTATTTTTTATCTCCCCCACACCCTCATTTTCCTCCCCCACCTACATTTCCGTCCTCTAAATCCCATTCATTTCTCCTGATTTCAATTCCTCCAACCTATTTCCATTGAAGCTATTTATTTAATTTGATTGTATAGAAGAAGTGGTTGACATTCACATTGAATTTTTTTTAAAGTAAGGGATTTCCCGTTTGTAACCACAACTTGTGTGCCAGTGGCAAGAATTATGATGTATTTATAGAGCTTGATTTGCCATGGTTGAGACTTTCAGAAACACAAATATAAATGAAAAGTTGTCTTGGTAAGCAAGACTTAGGCCAAAGAGCCTAAAGACTTTTGAACTCTCTCAGGCCAATGTGGAAACGGCCCGTAGCGAACGCCAAGTTAATATCAGTACTGTACTAGTCTAATTCCAAGTCTCGGTATCAGTACTGATTCAGAGCTATTATCATAACACATTTAAGACTTGTCAGACTTGGCCCAGACTTGCCAACTCTTAATCCAAGTCTTGGCAGGGAAAAAAACTCAGAAATAGACAAAAAACGTCAAAAAATACCCGCAAAGACGTCGAAATTTGATCCGAAAAACGTCAAAAATAGCCGAAAAAACGTCAAAAATCCGGGTTGATTTGTAATTCTGGCACTTGTTCAGGCTGAATTTTAATTCAGGTACTTTGCACCAGAATAGGGTCAACTTAGTGCCAAACAATGGGACATCGGACCATCATGGAGACCCTCATAGTTGCACCCTTTTACACAATTTTGCCTCGGATCAAAACGTTCGACATTTGGTTTATCTGAAAAGTACAAAAATTTGGTGATTTCGGCTATTTTAGGGGCTGGAACGGCTGAAAAATTGCTGAAAACAGCCCAGAACTCCTGAAATACCCTCAGTTAATACCTAAATACCCTCAATAGACCCCCCGAGATGCTATTATACAATTTGGTATGCCCACGGCATCTTTTTATAGCACCCCGGGAAAGTTCCCAAAAATTATTGCAAAAATTGTGGCACGTTGCAAAATTTTTTTGAATTCGAAATTTTTACTCGAAAGTTTTTGAAATGTTGGTTTTTACTTGTGAATCAGCTTGCGAGTGTTACCCAAGTCTTGGCAAACGGAAAACGAAATAAGACTTGAATTTAGACTTGCCTGGTACTGATTTACACTTGTAGTTCGGTACCGTCTGGAACAAGCTAAATTGGAAAGAAAAGCTTCAAAGGCAAAAATGAGCACTTCTAAAAAGATACCCTTTTTTGCTACATAATTTGCCTACCCTTTTTCTCACGTGTTTTTTTTCTCGGAAAATAGCATTATAGCATAGCATTATAAACAAGTATCAAATAAAACAGCCAAAATTGAATAAAATAAGCTGAACAAGCCCAAAAACTGTGCTGAAATGAGAAACTGAATATAAAACTTTAAATATAAGGTGATTTTTTGAAATTGATTTAGAATATAAAAGGCAGCCGCCATTTCTCATAATTTTTAGGGCAGCAGAACTAAAAAAGGTCTAAATCCGGAGAAATACACCTGAAAAAATGGTATACCTGAGTCGCCAACACAAAAGTCGCCCGCTACAGTGGATCCGTTCATGCAAATCTGACTTTTCTCGACGTCTGAAACAGTCGAAAAACTGGGTAACTCACTCCCAAATTAATTGCCTTTTTGTTTCAATTTTGTTGAGATGACGGACAGTTATGTACACGAAATTAATGAAAGAGCTGCGATATTTGAGTTTCTTATACGGAAAAAGGTCTAAATTTGTAATCAATTATTTCACTTTTTTCATTGTTCTTTTTGAAACACATTATTTGCGCTTTGTATAAAGCGTTATCGGGATTTCCTTAAAAAAATTTTGAAAATTATAACTTTCATTTTATGAAAATTTCTGGATTACAAATTTTCACAGATGACATCATGGCAATTTGTACTTTTATAACTCTTTGATCATGAGGTCAAACCGGAATGGATTAAAAGAGACGACCACTTCCTATGGTAACTGGAAAAAAGCTAAATTTCGTAAGTATAAAAAACTGTCAAAAACGACCATAATGATCAATACACTCTTAGGGCTTAGAGCGGTTACCCCTAAGAACAGAACACTGGTGAAACAGAATCAATTCAAATGTTATTTGGACAAATTATCAAGTGAACGTCACTCTTAAATTCACTTCTACAATTCACTGCTTTTCAGTTAATTTACAAGAGTGCAACGTATATAAAAAAATTTAATGAGTCGAGTTGAGACTGTTTTTGTAAGTATGAATATGGCTCAGATTGCATCAAAATTTGTGAACAAGCATTATATAATCAATGTTAAGATTATAAGAATTTTGAATCAGATCATAATGAGAGTTATGTTGTTGGAAGTAATGATAATGTGAAGTTGAAATTACAAAGTTTTGTACTCGATGCTGTCAACATATATGAAGGAGCCCAGGTTGAGGTGCCAGACCGAAAGTCGATATGTCCAGACCGTCCCAGACGGAAAGTGCCTATGTCCAGACCGTCCCAGACGGAAAGTGCCTATGTCCAGACTTTCGTGCGTTCACCAGACTATCGTGCGTTCACCAGACTTTCGTGCGTTCATGTCCAGACTTTCGTGCGTTCACCAGACCTTCGTGCGTTCATTTCCAGATCTTCGTGCGTTCACCAAACTTTCGTGCGTTTATGTCCAGACTTTCGTGCGTTCATGTCCAGACTTTCACGCGTTCGACAGACTTTCGTGCGTTCACCAGACTTTCGTGCGTTTATGTCCAGACTTTCGTGCGTTCACCAGACTTTCGTGCGTTCATGTCCAGACTTTCGTGCGTTCATATCCAGACTTCCGTGCGTTCACCAGACTTTCGTGCGTTCACCAGACTATTCGTGCGTTCATGATCAGACTTTCGTGCGTTCACCAGACTATTCGTGCGTTCATGTCCAGACTTTCGTGCGTTTTTCCTTGTTTCCAGACCATGTAAATTTGAACGCACGACACCCCCGTTGTGCGTTCATCTGGGTCTGGACATATCGACTTTCCGTCTGGGACCTCAACCTGGGTGATCTAAATTAAGATCTTCTTTGTTTTTTGTACAGACTTACGGCGGAATTTATTTGGCCAGCCAACATCTTCTCATAGGGGCAAAACAACTTCAAGCTGAACTTTTTATAGCAAAGATGTAACTGACTGGTTTTCATAGTAAACAGTTGAGAATTAGTCAATTGAGATATGGCGTGAACTCAATTCGAAAAAAATGTCACAAGATATTCGGTTTATGAGACGATGCCTCTTTTAGGGGAAAAATAAACAGTCATTTTTAATCTTCAGCATTGAAAATGCCGCTAAACAATAAAATGGGAGTTTCCTATTTTGTGTTGAAGAAAACAAAATAATGATATGTCAAATGTATGATTTAAATACAGCCAGGCAGAATTTTTTTTCTTGCTGAATTGTGGCTTAAAACAATTGGCAAGATACTGTTTTTTTCGTATAGATTTTTTTCGTTTTTTTGGCTATATAAGGGTTGTAAATAATTTAAAGAGGTTGTTTTAGAAAGACTTGCTTCAAACTGGTTGCGATAACAGGCAAGAATGATCTGAATGAAACGAAAGTGTGTCAAACGCGATAATTAATCATTGTTGAAGTTGATCTTTGTCAAATAATTAAAAGCTGAAATTGATTATATTTTAATTGAAAATTAAAGAAAATACTTAAAATTCAGATGCAAAGCAGAGCGCTAGCAAATTCATGCAATTTGTGAAAAAAAAAATATTGAAAAATCAGTTTCTTCCTGAAGAGGACAATTGTGACATTAGAGTCGAATCCTTTGACGCTAATTTTATAGTAAAAACAAAAAAATCTCTTAATTGATGTGTTTAATTGTAACTCCAAACGAAGTAATTAATTTGTAACACTTTACGGTCTTGTAGACAAGAGTTTAACTAAGTTTTGAAAAATTCATTATGAACAAATTGCAGATGTTGCGTTACGGTTTTTTCAGATATTTGCAAACAATTTGATAGTTGTCATAACATATTGCAGGGAATAAAATGTCATCTCTCTCAAAACCAATTTTTTAATGTCCTCTAAAACTGTTTCAGGTTTGAATTATGTGAACTTCCGATTGGGCTAAAGAACATTTTATATGTTAGTAACTAGAGCTGACTTGAGTGAGTTTGGCCAATTGTTTGTAAATTTTTTTATTGCATGAAATTAAAATTACAATACTTTGCAAAACTTTGTACATTTTGTTTACTGAAGTCCAAAAAAATTGTAAACTAAGAATTGTAAGGCAAACAATTGCAAATAACTGCAAACTTGACTTTAGTGGTTTCTTTTAACAATTTTGCAACTTGGATACTAAAGCGTTTGATTTAACCAATAATAATCTGGCAAATGTCTTTCCAAGCTTTTATAGTTCAAAACTAACTGAGCTTGCGTCGCAAAAAACAAACATTAGAAAAAAACAAACAATAAATGCAATTCAGTCATGATTTTTGTATTTAATTGATATGGATAATTTTTTCTCTTTTCTTGATACGCATCAGTTTATTTTTTGCTATTCTAGTTACGTTTCGTTAAACTCGGTATTTTGTTTTTGTTGGATCTGGCTGCATTTTCTTGGAACGATTCAAACAGTTTTATATTCGCAGTTTCTGAAATTTTGCTTTGCCCTTCAAAACAAAGATACGATAGCAACAAAACTGCAAATAAAGGCTGTTTTTTGCACGCAGAAGAACCTCAACAAAAAAACTTTTTACGTAGTAATTCATCTCTTCAAAAATTCTTTATATATCAAAATATTAACAGGATTTGAATAAAGGGCACAAAAATGTTTTTGCCACCAAATGGAACTTATCAATCTTTATCCTTGACTTTGCTTAAATGAAATAGACTGGGCACGGAACTGTTGAATAGCAGCACTACATTGCTATTTAACTGTTTAATTTAATGTCTTTGCTCGATCCTACTTCGAAACCAAAGGGATCACATAAGATTGTTGTTAATCATTCAAATTTCTATATAGAATATCTGCGTTTGTCCCAAGCAATCTCATAAATCAACAATTCATCCCGAATCGAGCTCACTGAAAAATGACCAGACAAACTAAACAACTTCCAGACAACCGAGACAACTAAATGTTTATGTCAACACCAGTAAGACTAATGACCTGAAAACTAAGACAACCCAGACAACTCAGGCCTCCGAAACAACCCAGACAACCTAGCCAGCCGGGTCAACAAGTCTTTGTGTACAGACAACCCAGACAACCCAGCCAGCCCGATCAAAATGTCATCAAGTCCAGACAATTGAGACTGTCCCACGGTGAGGTGGTCGAAAATTGAACCGGATAATCAGCCAATAATTGCTGATTATCCATTAGCCAATAACTCTTCCAGACCATTTATAAAAAGATCAATGTTTTTTCCCACCCCAGACAACCTGTTGTCTGGACAAAAATCTGGTACCCCGACTCGGGTATTCAACGATTCACTCTCAGTAGCAGTGATTGAACCCTGCATAATAACAAAGATCTGGTATAGGCCTTTTGAGAGACGATCATTGCAGGTTGAATAAGGATAATTTTCATACGATGACACTGAAGAGGCCGTGTTGATACAACGCAGTATTTTTGGCAACCCGCCCAAGGTTGTAGTCTTTTGAGTTAAAAAGGAATTCATTATGTCTAAAACTCAATGATGACGCAGGGGCGATGAACATGTTTCAAGGACAAAATACAAGTTATTCTTGGCATACGGACCACATTTGATCGAAATTTTTTTTGTCGAAATTCCAAATTGAACTAACCAATCAGAGACTCAGAATTCTCTGTTAAGTAATAAATAGTTAATGCTCGATATTGTTCTCTCAAATCTCTCATATAGATAGTTGTACCAAGCGTACTTGCATGTCTCTCGTATGGTCGCAAGTTTAGGTCCAGACCCAAATTGAGCTATGATCAGACTATCCAGACTGAAATGACCTCTTATCTGACCTTCCAGACCAAAATGATCTCTGATCAGAATTTTCAGACCAAAATCTCCTCTGGTCGGACCGAACCCAAACCCAGACTATTGTGCGCTCGAACCGCTTTCCAGACCCTGTAAATTCGGTCTGGGAACACACGGGTGCGCGCTCGATTGGGTCTGGTCATAGCTCAATTTGGGTCCGGGCCTAAACCTGGGCTATTATGGTGTCGCTATAATTGAGGTTTTTGATGATGTTGACTCAGTTGGTGATATCAAAGAGTCCGAAAACCGTAGCTGAATGTTACAAACCTGATTGTTAAAAACCACGGCTTTAGAAACAATTAGCACATGAAATTGAGAAAAGACTTTTACTCGACAAATGAAAATACGTTTGCTAAAACTTTAACAGAGCGCTCGCCTGTGTAACTTTGGTTGGTGGGCAATATTGACCCCACTAGACTTTCTTAGTCTTTCAATAAGTCGAGTTCTAAACCTGAGAACTGCCCTGGCCTAGATAGCTTCCAAAAGCCGCGACGGCGCTTTACTATAGAATAACACATCAAATCGTTTTTTAGCTTACCGTAAGGACAGTTGTCCTCAGGCAACTCCGTGACCTTGAGTTCCTGCAGAACCCTGGCGTATTCCCCCGTAGTTATATTCGTCACACCCAATCCGCATATTGCAATTTGGTACTGACCTTCATTGTCACTTTGACACAGAGGAAGAGGCAATTCTGATTGGGTTGACCTTGATAATTTCAGTAAAGCAATGTCGTTCAGCTTCTAGAACATAGAAGTAGAAAAAGTCTTGCCAGGGAATACAGGGTTCTCACATTTTCCGACCGGAACTCAGAATGAGATACGGAAGCAAGTACGTGGAGACCGAAGATGAACTCATGAGGGGGCGTCGTGTGTTCAAAATTAGAAAGTCTGAAAACATCGAAAGGCGCATAAAACTCTGGACATGAGCGCACGAAAGTCTGGATAAGAAAGCAATACTATTTGGAAATGAACACACAAACGTCTATACATGAACGCACGAACGTCAGTTAAAAATGCACGAGAGTCTGGACATCAAAGCACAAAGGTCTGATCATGAACGCACGAAAGTCTTGTAGACGCTCGGAAGTCTGGACAAGAACGCACGATAGTCTGGTGAACGCTCAAAAATCTGGATATAAGATTTTTCTGTATGAGACGGTCTGGATATACTTGCTTCCATCTGGGACCTCAGACTGGGAATCTTGCAATATTTTGAAACCATCTTGCAAAAAAATTTTGAATCATTCATTTAAATGATCGATTTCGACTCTAATTATTTTCCTGGTAAGCTGGCTACTTTGACGGTTGGTTGGACAAAGTACATCCAATTTGAATTGAAAAGTTATATTAATAATCTCAAACAGAACCAAGCGCAGAGAATCTGCTTCATAAATTTTATACAAACAACCTGCACTGAAAGGACCTAAAAATTGATAATTATATTTAAATGATATAGAACCAATTCAAATAAAAGATATATTTTCTTGAGAAACCTCACAAGAACGGAACAATAAGTTGGGATGCTAAATTATCTCGAGAATTTGAGTACAAAGTATCGTTTTCCAGGTAGTGAACGCTTTGTGCTGAAACTGTAATTTTTCAAATCCTGTGTGCATTTAGCAAGTCCACCATAAAAAAACTTCAAGTACTATTTTTTTAAAAAAAAAACTTGAAACGAAAAACCGAAAAAGAACTACTAAAAAAATCAACCCGCTCAACAATGCTTTTGGAGTCAATTATTCTGATTTTGTAATAACGCTATCCAGTTTAAATCCAGATTAAATCCAGATCCAAAAATGATTATTGCGAGCACTACGATTCTAGACAACGCTAAGGAAAAGGTATCCAAATAACTTTGGTTAATTTGGGGAAGTTTTTGTCATGGTCAATTTTTTGGTTCAAGAAATGGCTATTGTTGAAATTACCCGGATCGTGGTAACATAGTGACTCAGCGCTGAATCATAGTATTTCAATTCTGCAATTTTACCCTGCACATTACTATGTTCATGTCATTTTTTACACTGATCAAGGTAAAAATACAGTACAAAAAAATGTTACTCTGAACTTAATCTGTGCAGATCATTTTTACAGTCAGCTCAGCCGAACTTTACAGACTGCACAGCCGAACTTTACAGACTACACAGCCGAACTTTACAGACTGCACAGCCGAACTTTACAGACTACACAGCCGAACTTTACAGACTGCACAGCCGAACTTTACAGCTTGCACAGCCGAACTTTACAGACTACACAGCCGAACTTTACAGACTGCACAGCTGAACTTTACAGACTACACAGCCGAATTTTACAGACTGCACAGCTGAACTTTACAGACTGCACAGCCGAACTTTACAGACTGCACAGCCGAATTTTACAGACTACACAGCCGAACTCTACAGACTGCACAGCCGAACTTTACAGACTGCACAGTCGAACTTTACAGCCTGCACAGCCGAACTTTACAGACTGCACAGCCGAACTTTACAGACTGCACAGCCGAATTTTACAGACTTCACAGCCGAACTTTACAGACTACACAGCCGAATTTTAAAGACTGCACAGCCGAACTTTACAGACTGCACAGCCGAACTTCACAGACTGCACAGCTGAACTTTACAGACTGCACAGCCGAACATTACTGATTACACAGCCGAACTTTACAGACTGCACAGCCGAACTTTACAGACTACACAGCCAAACTTTACAGACTGCACAGCCGATTACTGATTACACAGCCGAACTTTACAGACTGCACAGCCGAACTTTACAGACTACACAGCCAAACTTTACAGACTGCACAGCCGAACTTTACAGACTACACAGCCGAACTCTACAGACTGCACAGCCAATTTACAGACTGCACAGCTGAACTTTACAGACTACACAGCCAAACTTTACAGACTGCACAGCCGAACTTTACAGACTAAACAGCCGAACTCTACAGACTGCACAGCCAATTTACAGACTGCACAGCTGAACTTTACAGACTACACAGCCGAACTTTACAGACTGCACAGCCGAACTTACAGACTACACAGCCGAAATTTACAGACTGCACAGCCGAATTTTACAGACTGCACAGCCGAACTTTACAGACTGCACAGCCGAACTTTACAGACTGCACAGCCGAACTTTACAGACTGCACAGCCGAATTTTACAGACTTCACAGCCGAACTTTACAGACTACACAGCCGAACTTTACAGACTGCACAGCCGAACTTTACAGACTGCACAGCCGAACTTTAAAGACTGCACAGCCGAACTTTACAGACTGCACAGCCGGACATTACTGATTACACAGCCGAACTTTACAGACTGCACAGCCGAACTTTACAGACTACACAGCCAAACTTTACAGACTGCACAGCCGAACTTTACAGACTACACAGCCGAACTCTACAGACTGCACAGCCAATTTACAGACTGCACAGCTGAACTTTACAGACTACACAGCCGAACTTTACAGATTGCACAGCCAAACTTTTTAGACTGCACAGCCGAACTATACCGACTGCACAGCCGAACTTCACAGACTACACAGCCGAAATTTACAGACTGCACAGCCGAACTTTACAGACTGCACAGTCGAACTTTACAGACTGCACAGCCGAACTTTACAAACTGCACAGCCGAATTTTACAGACTGCACAGCCGAACTTTACAGACTACACAGCCGAATTTTACAGACTGCACAGACGAACCTTACAGACTGCACAGCCGAACTTTAAAGACTGCACAGCCGAACTTTACAGACTGCACAGCCGGACATTACTGATTACACAGCCGAACTTTACAGACTGCACAGCCGAACTTTACAGACTACACAGCCAAACTTTACAGACTGCACAGCCGAACTTTACAGACTACACAGACGAACTCTACAGACTGCACAGCCAATTTACAGACTGCACAGCTGAACTTTACAGACTACACAGCCAAACTTTACAGACTGCACAGCCGAACTTTACAGACTAAACAGCCGAACTCTACAAACTGCACAGCCAATTTACAGACTGCACAGCTGAACTTTCCAGACTACACAGCCGAACTTTACAGACTGCACAGCCGAACTTTACAGACTACACAGCCGAAATTTACAGAGTGCACAGCCGAATTTTACAGAGTGCACAGCCGAATTTTACAGACTGCACAGCCGAACTTTACAGACTACACAGCCGAACTTTACAGACTACACAGCCGAACTTTACAGACTACACAGCCAAACTTTACAGACTGCACAGCCGAACTTTACAGACTGCACAGCCGGACTTTACAAACTGCACAGCCGAACTTTACAGACTGCACAGCTGATCTTTACAGACTACACAGCCGAACTTTACAAACTGCACAGCCAAACTTTTTAGACTGCACAGCCGAACTTTACAGACTGCACAGCCGAACTTTACAGACTACACAGCCGAAATTTACAGACTGCATAGCCGAACTTTACAGACTGCACAGTCGAACTTTACAGACTGCACAGCCGAACTTTACAAACTGCACAGCCGAATTTTACAGACTGCACAGCCGAACTTTACAGACTACACAGCCGAACTTTACAGACTGCACAGCCGAACTTTACAGACTGCACAGCCAAACTTTACAGACTGCACAGCCGAACTTTACAGACTGCACAGCCGAACTTTACAGACTGCACAGCCGAATTTTACAGACTGCACAACTGAACTTTACTGACTGCACAGCCGAACTTTACAGATTACACAGCCGAATTTTACAGACTGCACAGCCGAACTTTACAGACTACACAGCGGAACTTTATAGGCTACACAGCCGAACTTTACAGACTACACAGCCGAACTTTACAGACTGCACAGCCGAACTTTTCAGACTGCACAGCCAAACTTTACAGACTACACAGCGGAACTTTACAGACTGCACAGCCGAACTTTACAGACTGCACAGCTGAACTTTACAGACTGCACAGCCGAACTTTACAGACTGCTTGTCCGAATAAATCATCAGTCAAAATTTTTGAATCAACGAAAAGAGCACAAAAACCAAACAACATGGACGCATTTTGCTAATTAAACCATGTTAAACTGCACACATGATCGCTTGGCTCGGATCAATTCAATTTGTCCAATGAAACAAGGATCTTAAAGTTTCTTCCAATGCGCTTCACTGATAGGCTGTCATTTTTCAAACTTTTTCTTTCGAGCCAGAAAGTCTGGGAAATAAGAACCAGAGAGCAAATTCGGGATTAAAGAACCCAATTGCCGTCAGCTAACAGAGTACTAGAACCTTAGAACTCAATTGCAGGCAAGTAACCTCATTGCAGAAGGATCACTTCTAAAACAGAGTGAAAAACTTTAAAAAATGAAAATACAGCATCAAATTAAAGTATTAGACATAATAATAATCGTATAGCATGAAGATGGTCGGCCACAAACAGTCAAGAGATTTTTATTCTAGTTTTTTCTTTTTTAACGTTCATTTTAACAATAATTGTTTTAGAAAATTTACATAAAATGTCAAAAACCAATTGAAAAAAATTATTGGTTTTAATTGAGTTGCTAATGGGGAAAATATTAAATATTGTTCACAAAATTTTAAACCTCGGTAGTTGAAAAAATAATAAAAATCCAGACTGATTTTTCAAAAAAGTTATACTCTGGAACAATATAGTAATCTAAATTGTTTTTGCCAGTCGACTTTTTCACTTACCAGAATTCTGTTCAAATTTTTGTGAATTGTCACCTCTTGCACTGGAATTACTGTTGTATTAGGGTTTTCTTTGGTGAAGTTTCCGATCACCACCGAAACTTCGTCGCAAATGTCCTCAACTACAACAGAAAATTTCAAGACAGAAAATCAAAACCATAACCGACTAACTTTGGGCGATATTTCTTCAAACGACTGGCAAGCGGTTGCCTTTGGCACTAACTAGTTGGGTTTGGGGATGCTAGCATTGGGAGAGGGTTTGAACGGTGTGGGGGAAGGGATCGAACGTTGGAGGGGTATGAGGATGTCAGGCGATGGGAGGGGGTGGGGGGACTGCGAGTGCTTGACTAGAGGGGGTTACAATCGCCAGGGTGACGAGGGTGGACGGGGGACTTTTGTAGGGTTCGGGTTGCACTGGGATTGGGGGGTGACTAAGTGGGGATCAAATTTTTAAGATTAAGTAGACCAGTCCATAAAACAGTTTTGATGAATCGTTTATTAAGAGACTAGTAAAGCGTAGGGATCTAAGATAGCTGCTCACCCACCTACTGCCCTCCGGCAGTAGGTGCGTGAGCAGCTATTGACAATTTTGCAGCTGTTTATTGTAACCCGATACCTGACATAACCTCAGTACTGATAGAAAACTAACCTCCACATCTCAACATCTGCTCTCAACATTATAATTGACAAGTCTTGTGGCGTGTGTTAAAAAATGATATCAATAGCAGATCTTATACCTGGCAAAACTTTGTGTGTTCCCCAGTGATTTCTGAATTTTATCATGTAAAATCCGATAAGATGCTGAACAAAAATCTTTATCGTGGAAGACCTTTTGTGGTCTTACGCGATAAAAATAATGCTGCCCTACGAGAACTTTACTAATGTAATATCTGATAAGAAACTTATCAGATCTCGTAAGATAGTTATTCAATTTTGCTGAATTGTAATCTCCGAAGATCTTATAAATATCTCATAAGAATTTATAAGATAAAAAATCAATTTCCGAACTGTTATCTGATAAGATCTGATAATTATCTCAGCAGATCCTACACGATGAAAGATCACGTAGGGCAGAATTTTTGTCGTGTATAATCTGATAACACAAATTTTAATGATATCAATTCTGCCGTATAACGTAGTAAACTTCCTAGCAAATTAAAAGATAATGGTCAACTAAACAATTATCTTACAAAAAATGTCTAATCAGTTTTTTTTGGAGGAAGTTTTATACTAAATATCAACTAGGTACTATGGCTCAACTTAGCAGCTCATGATAGTTTTGATCTTTGGAAAAAATTGCTGCCTGGGTTGATAATCAGGGCTTCAGAAAAACCCCTAATACACGAATTGCCTTTTTCACAATATTTTATTATCTCAAAAGACAATACAAAATAATTTTCACGTTGTTGCTCTGATACTTAAGTGTTGCATGCTGTAGATTTTAGGCTGTTGCTTGAAAATAACTGAGATCTGTCTTCACTTCAATTTGAAAGACATGCCACACTTAGAGAATTTTATGGCATCAGATCTGATAAAAATCTTACTAAAAAGATAAGTCACAGCTTTCTGAGTGTTTTTCTCTCAAGATGTTGTAAGATTCTTATAAGATTTTACTTGAAATACAATTTTTGTTAGGCCGATTTTTATCCGGTAATATCATGTCTGGCAGAATTCTTATCTTGAAAGAACTGACAAAAGTGAACTTTTAACGTGTAAGATCTTATCAAACTTTTTTTATATTGTAGGACCTGATAAATTGCCTTAAAAAGTCTTTTTTGTCTTTTTCAGGCAACACAAGTATTAGTGAAAATGCCGGTGTTTTAACGGTGGGGACCTGTCCCCCCGTTACAATACCGGCATGGCCCTTCTTAGGTGCTCTTGTCGAAAACTTGTAAAAATTTTTGAAATTTTGTTTCTCGTGGTTGGCAAAGACTTGTAATTTTTTGTGAATTTGCTGTGAGAGTAGTGGAACTTGTAAAAATTTTGGAAACAAAGTTGGTGCGGTGAATGAGTGAAACTTGTTAAATTTTTTAAAAATTTTGCGATTTTTTTTTAAAATTCTGAATCCCTTTTCTAGTCTAATGAGATTAAAGAAGGACTGAAAAGCGAAAGTGACTAACCTGATGGAATACTGAGGTAAGGAAAGAAAACGATAATTTATATTTGATAAGTTTTTGTTCCAATGTAACAAACTTAATAGTTTTTCGAGTCTGAGACCGCACAAGTGGTATTAATTTTACGGGTTTTAATGCCCATATATTTGAATTAAAAAGTAAATGCGAGTTAACCAAACCGGAAGCTGGTTGAATTTCAAGCTTGAAGAGAAGTTTCAAGGAGAGATTTGAACTGAAAATAGCGCATGAGAATGAATGGGGGACAAAGTATCGTGAAAATTTACTGAAAAAAAATGAAGAAATTGATGTCTAAAAATTGTCTGAAAATTGGTTAAAAAAGTGATTTTATCGCTTCATTACTGTGTCGGGAAATGCTCGATATGGGGCCCAATTGAATTTTGGTAAAGTTGCGGGTTGAAAATAGTTTGAATAGAGCTCTTAAGATGTAGTTTTGAAGTCATGTTGCACTAAAAACAGACAAAATTTTGAAAAAGTTTGCGAAATTCGTTGTGCTTTGAGGGTAAAAAGTTAAAAAAAATGTTTTTCGCCGCCAACAAGCATTTTTATGCATTTTGAAAAATGTTACAATATGGTAGGAGAAATACTGTTCAGGAATCGGGTTTTTATTAAATATTATTTAGTGATAACTAGTACCTACATTTTTTGTATTTTTTGATGAAGAAAAGCTAAAAATGTGCAAAAAATGTTAATTTTTGAGGTGAGAATGTAGAATAAAATGTTCTATGCTAGTTATAATGGAATGGGCAACAAAGTTTCATATAGTGAAAGATTGCTCGAAAAATTAAAAATGAGTAATTGGGTGTTGTTTGCATGTAACTTTTTGTTAAATTTTTGTCCTTTTTCGGCGTTTTTTGACAAAAAAATGATCAAATTGATGTTTCTTTGGCAAAGAATGTAGAATAAAGTGATGTTTCTTAGTTGAATTGTAATTTGCAGTGAAATTTGGTCATATAACATTTTGTCGAAAATATATTATTGATTAACTGGGTGCTGAACTTATGTTTTTTGTTACTTTTAATGTTTTAGTTAAAACTGACACTATTTTGCAAACCAAATGTTACAAAAGAGCAGTCGGCTAAAATAGATGACAACAAATTGTATAGTATTCATTGTACAAATGCACTTTAATTATTTGTGCTGAAATTGTGGATAAATGTGAGAGTGATTAAGAACAAAAAACGCATGGTTTATGTTTCTATGAAGACTTCTTTAAAATTTTCAAATATGATTCCACTACATGGTAGACAAAACGTGGGTGTGGCAACGAAAAACTAGGCTGAGTGTGAGTTTGAGTTCTATTGGTGTTATTGGTATCGCATTTTTTTACTACTAATTTCAATGCAAGCCGCATTTCTTAAATTCCTCTTACAGCGTGTTGATAAACTTTAGTGTGTTTCTTGTCCACAACGGAACCAAAGTTATGACTCAAAAATTTTCCTTTCAAGATAAAAGTGACTTTTAGCAAAAAATTTCGTACTCTAACAAACGAATTGTTGTTGCTTCAGTGAAAAAACACGAAACAACGGAACACATATTACTCTACGGTTATTCGAAAAAATTAAGAGGAATTTTGTGTTTTCCAAAGAATAACACTCTGTCAGCTGCTGATTTGATCTTCTCGACCAGAAATTAAAACAGATTCAAGATCTATCGTCCCCAGGGACTGCAAAGAAAAATAAACGAACGCAACGATCTGGTTGTGAAAGTGATCTCGAAGAAAGACCTCAGTACGAGGGAAGAAGAACAAAAAAATCACGACAAAAATTACAAATAAAGCAAGTGAAAGTGACAAAGAAAATTAATTACCAATTTGGTGGAGGCAATGGTTGAGCGCACACCGGAATCTTTTCGTCAGTTTGCCAAACTAAATCGTTACTTTATATTTCAAAGTGAGTCTTAGTTGACCAAACAGTAACAAAGAACTTTGCCTACAGCTTGCTCATGAATGAGGATTTTTGTAAAGTACATGGATTTCATTATCTTGTAATTGCCTCAAACGATCAACTTCCTGATTCTTTCAGGTCTACAGCATCCAAACTGTTTAGTATACCTTGTCTCTTCACCTGTTTCAAACTATTTATTTAAAAAAGTTAACAAAGACAATGTTTTGTGGAGAAATAATGATCAAAATTGACGAAGCGGTGAACTACAACGAGCAACATCAATTGAACTTTGCAAATTCTGAGCGAATAATACTTAATGTTGATTGTGTTTTTACCAATAGTGTTGAAACTCAAACTGACTTTTTGCCTACTTTTACCATTGATAGATTCTATATTAATTATAATGGTGTTTTGTACGATAAGTTTTCCAGAATACTTGATTTATTAAATACTTGCCATGTTTGTTTGCATGTTGACATTACTTTGATTTTGATAAATTTTAAAAAGGATTCGTAATCTTCTAAATAATAATTAATTGTGTTCGTTCTTTGTTGTTTTTGAAAAAAGAATTGAGCAGAAAAATTTAATTTAAAATGTTAGAGCATATGATTAGCAAAGCGTAGCGAATCATGATCATTCATAATCATCATTAAAGGATATTCGTAACCAAACATCACATGCGCAATATAAATGCAAAAAATTCCACTGATTTTTGAGTTTTGATTTTGAACTGGCTTAAGTTTGATTACATGAGTTACTTCATTGTAAAACTGCACCAAACGGGAATACAATGTTTGGCAGTTTTTTACCGGGATACCGGTCAGCCAAATAAACATTGTTTTCGTGAAATAAAAGAACATCCGATTACTTCCTCCAAATATCGCTGGTGAAACATTTACTATAAAAAATCCTTCTCTTGTTAGCTTTGGAAAATTGTCCGCTGCAAAAACTCCATAAAAAACAACATTTCAAATGATTACATTCTCTCAACAAATACCGTTTTTCATCACTATGCATCGCTGGGGTAGGTGATAATTGAGTTTTTTTCAACATTCGTTCCGAATTAACATAAAACGTTGAGCTTTTTTCGCACAAAAACAAAATTTCTACATTGGCCGCCAACGCTCCGTCATTTGTAAGTTGGACCGAAATTGAGCAATTTGTATGTTGTGGATGAATGAAATCATGAGAAGCTTCTTACGTTGATGTTAAATTAAAAGTTAGAATGAAGTGATTGGGATAATTGTCCAGAGTTATGCCAAGCTCACCTTTGTCACGAAAGTCCACGTCTTCCAAGGTATGGAACCAAATGCCGTGGTTAGAAGTTGTTGAGACTGGAGTTCCAACAATAGGTTGACCATTTCTATAAAGAAAAATTTAGCTCAAATTGAATTTCTGGTAGTGAGAAGGATTAGGGGAATTAGTTCCGAGATATGCTTGATTTGTTGCCATTGCAATTATCATACGTCGTACAAGTTCTTTCGAGAAAATATCCCCATGGCTCCATCTTCTTATTCCAGTCATAGCTAGAAAAGTTCGAGGCAAAACCTCTGTATAGTGAACACTGCAGGTGTTTTTAGAAGAGTTTTCTCAATTGCCGTCAAAACATGATCCGCTATTGTCATTTTTGGCATCAATTAACTTAGCTTTGCAATGTTTGTTTGTCTTTATTTTTAGACAGCAAAATTATTTTTAGACCTTCTAAATGAACTTCGCAGTGTAACACCAATAAGTAAGTGTTTATCAAAAATTAAAATATTACACGCCGGCTTTCCAAAAAAATAGTTTTCCTGGGAATTAGCAACAAGAGTTTTTCTGGCCGCTACGTGGGCCGAGCGGTTGTCGGTGCCATCTATTTCAGCTCGCTCATCCTCGTATTAATATCCCTGACAAATTAGCCAAGAGTTTTTTGCAGTTTTTCTTGACGATAACTTGTTTTTGAATTGTTTACAGCGTTAGCAGATACTGTGCGTTCTGAAAACGAAGAATGTAGTGCGTTATTGCTCAGGTATGGCGCGTCTGTGTTTGCAGCGTTAGTGCCTGTCCTTAAATCGCCGTCATTGTTTCGGGAGATTTTGCATTTAATTTCAAGAAGAAGTTTTTGTAATTCTATGAAGGTGTTGCTATCACCTAAAACTTCAAACTCAAGCATTGCACCGCCCGGAGAAAATGATGGTCTGACTTTTTGAGTAAAAACATTGTCAAAACTAATAAGCAGGGAATATGTTTCAAACAAATAAAGTGTGGTGTGTGTTGCCTCTTTGGGCAGTAAATTATTAATCATTTCGAAGTTTTGAAAAGAATTTTGACCCAAATCTTGTCAAAGGTTTCTTCTTACAAATGCCTTGTTTTGGCTTTTCACCTCTGGTTTTAGTTTACGTTTTCTTCTGTTTCTGATCCGCCCACTTGTTTTCCTACAGTTTTTTGCACATTCAACTTTATTGCTTGTTTTGGAGACTTTTTCTTTGTAGCTACCTCTACCAATTCTAGAGCTGCTTGAACAATTAGTTCACGTCCAATCTTTGTGGGCACAGGCCAAAGAAACTTTCATGCAATCTGCAATGTGTCTCTGCCAATACTTGTTGCTAAGGCACCAAAACCACAGCCTCGTTGGCCATAGTGTCCTGAAATGTATGGTGACAGCAATTGCTGTTGATGGCAGGCTTTCATCAAGTCAATTTTTCTAAATTTCAAAGTGAAACTAACTTTTCCTGTTTCTGAAAATTGAATTTTTGATAAAAACTTTCTGTATTTCAAGTGGCTGAAATCATTTCTATGTGTTGGCTCTATTTTGCAAAGGCCACCCTTTTAAGACGTTGTTTTGAATCAATGACTCGAATAAGAGGAGCTTTAGTATCACCTACGTATTGATACTCAATTATGTTGAGTTAAATAAAAGTCAGTTGCTTCCATGCAGAAAAATCAAAAGGATATTCGCCAAAAATTTTCTTTTTCGGCATCTGCCATGGTCAGATTTTCAAAACTGTCCAACATCTTGTATCCAATATGATAACCAGACCCATCATGAAAACCGTTGAAACCTATTATGTTTGGAACTTCGTTATCCTGAAAAGTAATTCCTTCGTTTTCACCAAAAATGAGGAATAAAACTCCGTTGATTTTGATAAATTGAGAGTCCAAAGCAGTTAATTTGGTAGCTATTTTCAAGGATCTCAAAATGATAGCTCGTTCTTCTCCGTATGGTCCGGAGACAGCATCAAATGGAATACTTTTCTCATAAAATTCATGGCCTTCAGAAGAAAATATCTTTAAATCACTTTTTTTCACTTGATTTATTTTTGCCGCGAAGATAATTTCACTCAGTGCAACTCACCAATCCCCCTCCAAAATAACTTCATCATTGAATTAATTTTTGAATGAGGACAAGATGTTTTGAGGAAAAATATTCATAGATAATGATGAAACTAAGTGAACCGTGAATTCATTCATGTTTTGTTATTTCACTACAATTGTCTCTAAGTTTGACCAACTCTAACTCATAGAGTTTTCCTTTGACTGGCTCTTGGGTTGCGTCAATGAGACTATGAGTATGGGGATTTGTTGTATCAATATCGTAAATCTCAAAAACTTCTTTGGTAATTGTTTGCTTGTATAGTTTTCTAAAAGGAAGATCAGCTTTTGATATTTGCACAAAGTACTCAACATAAAATTTTGGTCGACGAACTAGTTTTGCTGACGTAATTAAACTTTAGGATATCAATTAAGGAACGTCTTTCTTTGTCACTTTATTCGGCGTCAGTTTCGCTACTCTGTTGACTCTAGAGTTAATGGTTTGTACAAAGCTCTGATGTCCTCTAAATACTTGTATATCAAATTCTTAGGGCGATCGTATATTTCTTTCCGCAAATGCTGATTTTTTCTGGCTGAAAGTTTTATGAAGTTAAATTTCATTTTCTTGAAAAAGAATGCTGGAGGAGACCTTAAATTCGGTACCAGCAACTACCCTAATTTTTTAGGTTGCTTGTTCTTTATCATTTTCCTAATTGCCTCTGCTGTTGTCGTGGTGTACTCTGATTTTAAGGGATCAATTTGTAGATAACGTGAGAGAAATTTCACCGCAACCAACAAATATTTAACATCTTTGATCTCTCTTGCTAATTTATTCACTTAAGCCAGGTCTAGCGACCAAATCTTGTTTACGTCGTAAGCAATAACTTTCAGTGTTAGAAATCTTTTTCTATACTTCTTATTCTTTGTGTGGGCATTTTTGCCCTCTAGAAACTATTTCACTTTACTTGGTTTCAAATTTGTGCTTTTTGTAGAGTTTTTATGCTTCAATATGCTGCGGGACCTTTCGTATACCTTAACTCCAGCAATTTTTTCTCATTCGTCGAAAGATTCCCAGTTTTTCTCCCCTTGCTGAGTTCCGTCTTCCTTTGAGGTTTCGAAACCACTTATGGCGTCTGAGGTCTCCTCTGTAAGTAATTGACTGGTTTCTTTGTGCTTGATTCTTTTTGGCGCAAAAAATTTCTTTTTCTTTTTCGTTTGGTATCTCTTTGAGTTCTTTTTCGGATTGCAATTTTAGCATTACTGTTGATCACCAAGTCTTCTTTTATGCTTAAAGCCTCTAGAATTTTGAAATAATCTACATTACTTAGTTTTTTTAGCGTGTTGCTGCAAACCATGGAGAAAAATGGGACATTTATTCCTGTCGCTGTTCCCGTCAACAATGAAGTTTTCACTTTCGCCTATAACAACTTTTTTTGAATCTTTATTGAGATTAAATATATTCTCGGTCCTAATAATTTTTGGTGGCGCCAGCATGTTGAGATTTCGAAGAATTTTCTCCGCATGTACTTTAGACAGCTCAGTAGGATCAGTTCGTTCCCTCGTATCCAAAATTTCTTGGTACTCTTTGTTAGTGTTTTCATTTGGTCGCATACGGTTCAAAAATGAAAATTGAGCACCTGTATGCTGAACTCTTGGATCAATTAGAATTTGTGAGGAATAAGGTTGCTCTTTTATAAATTGGTTTTTGGGAATCAAAATAAACTCTTTAGAAGTTGACCTTGCTTCACTCAAATGGATGAAACAAAATTTAATAATGAGTTGAATCAGTTTGAAACCGGTTTTTGTTAGTAAAAGTGCTCGTCGTTTATCCGTTGATGAATTTTCTTGAGAAAGCCTTCGAAAATGTGTCTTTAATTTTTTAGGTCTCTTACTTTTACTCTAACAACCATTAAAACACGGCCCAGTAAAACATCTCTAACGGCCCAGTAAAACACCTCTAACAACCATTAAAACTCGGCCCAGTAAAACATTGTGAAGACAAACACACAAAACCAGTATAACCACGCAAATATTTCCTTAACTGTTTTGGCTGCAAATATACCATTTGCTTCAGTTTAGACAATTTTTTCTCTTTCATGGTTTAGAGGAGTTGTTTCTTCTTTGTCAGATGGAAGATAGAAAAATGTAGGATATGGCTCAAAAATTTTTGAATAGTATCGTAAACAATCAGAAGTTCTTGGATCAAGATCGATAAGCAAATGCCCAAAGGGTTTTTTCGTTGCCAATTGATACCATATTTTTAACGAGGTTCAATTGTTTGCATAAAAATTCGACTTGTTGAATATCGCGGGCTGATTTGAACAAAATGATGTGTAAAGTGTTCAAGTCTATTGTGCGAGTCTATTGCTCTGTCGATAAAGGTTGTGCTTTATATAAATAACTTTATTATTTTTGTGACGCTCTGAAGTGGCCACTTTAACAAATTCTTTGTTGATGTATATTTCTTCACACGAGTTGTCTATTATCAGAAGCCAATTTGCAAGGATATTCAAAAATTATAAATTGGCGTACTTTTTAAACTCAACACCAAGTGGATTCTCCATTTTGATTTATATTTGTTGCCTTTCTCTGTATAAATATATAATATTGTTAAGTTTTAGGTACTGTTTTGTGTAAAGTAGTTTACAGATATCGAAGGACACTCAAGTGAAATCAGATCAATGATAGAGCACTCGAGCAAATCTGACAAAAGTTTTACTTTTTTCCTCTCCCTTAGCGTAGAAAATTGCACCCGGAGTCCTCAAGCGCACGCTTTGAAATATTTGTGTAAAATAAAGATAGGGATAGTTTCCTGTCCCACGCAATACCGTGCAACTTTCTTGTCAACCAACTGAAAGATTGCTTTTTGAGTTGTTAACTAACTATAACGCGGTTAACATGACACGCAATCAATATAATCCTCGGTACAAAAACCAAGTTCTTTAACAATAAATTTTGTTTTTCTGTGACGAAATCCTTCAACGTCTAACACAACTGTTTTGCTGCTCATAATTCCAAATGAAAAAGTGACGGATGCAAAATCTTCATATATAAGCAAAACAATATTCCAGACAATTGACCACTAAAACAGTTGCTGCTTTTCCACGGAAGCATATAAGCGTAACCAGGCTCTTGGTTATATATTTCGTTGATGAAACCACCTGCGTTGTGTAAATTAGCGTGCAAACTTAAAACTCGAGATTTTCAAAAATTTATCTCCTGAAGAACTATCTAGGCCAATAATACTACCTTAGGGCCTCAATTTTAGCGCTATTTCAAAGTCAAACTCTTCAATTTCACTAAAATATTCTCTTGTGGCCGGAAAATAATTTAAACTTACACTGTTGTTCGGCTATTTTGATGAAACCGATAAGTAATTTTTGTGGATTTTGTTCAAGAGTTTCTGCATACAATAGGTTTTTCAAGACGCATAACCTTCTTTTCGCTAACCTGGCTGCGCATTAAAATAATTGGAAATAAACAAAAAATGGAATATTGATCATTGAGTCGAGAAAGCAATATATTACCAACAAACAAAATGGTATTTGGTTTATTAAGTGCATACTTAATTTTGATCATACAAAAGCAAATTCCTTTGAAACCGTCTTAAGATGAAGAAGCAATTAAAGAATGTTCCTAGCATACACTGGTCATATTTGTATGTGTTCCCGTAAATAGTTTACACAATACACTAGTAACCACACATAGGCACACACACACACACACAAAATGTACACATATAATGTTAACAACACGTTATACTGTTTACTACCATTGATAAGAAAGTATTAAATACGTTCGAGTGGTATGCAGGTACAACAGGTAGCGTAAAAGCAGTAAGGTCAAGTTTTGTTCCGAAGTTCAATAAACCCGAGTGTAACAAAACTGAGCTCAATATCTGTTGAAGTAAATTCGTCCTATCCAAAAATAGATATTATTGCGAGAACGCATGTTAAAACCAAGACATTAACAACTTACAAAGCCTTATATATCTTTCGCTCTATATACCATTCCTGATATCAATGCTGTTTTGTATATGAACAACATACTGCTTTCACTAATTGCTCTAGATGAAAGCGTAATAAAATTCGGTGTGTACATGCGACATATACGGAAAAGTTGGAAACGTTAAAACGAATAGTATACTGAGTTTCACCTAAAATACAAGGATTTAAGTGTAATGAACTTGTGTGTAATAGCTATTTGAGTAAACTTCTCCAACAAAACGGAAGGAATTGATTGAACACGTCTTAGTTTAAACATATATCTGAACTATTATTTTCCTATTTTTGGCCTCGACCTTCATTTGCTCAATTGCAAATTTTGTTTAGCAGAACTGTTGCTGGATTTTGGCAACAGATTCCTTTTGTTCAATTCAATTACCAAAATTCTGTTATAAACAAAGAGTTTAATTCTAATGTCTCCTCTAATCATCATTCTAAAAGCGGAATCGACGCCTTATGAGACATAGAGATAACAGACTGTTATCATTGTACAGCAGGATTATCAGTTAGATGAGTGGGTTACAGTAAATCACATGGCTGTGGCTTTAGTGATATTTGATTTCATTCAACCATTTCGATTTGAGAAAGACCTTAAGAAAGGAGCCCAATAATTGCTGGATTTTGTAACGTCTTATGTCAGATAAATTGTTTTTGACCCAGACACATTGGACGAAGGAGTACGAAAAATTTATTCCGATTATGATGTGAAAAAGATTCCGCTGTATGAGAATCAAGAGGGCTACTGGAGAAATCTTGACTGGTTGAAAGCATTTGGAAAATGAAACCAGATATTGAGAGCCTACAAACTTTTAGCGAACCCCCAACTCCTGTCATGGTTCATTATAAAATTGCCTGTACACCTGAAAACAAGCCAGATGATGGTTCGAACAGTCTTGCCACCGCACCCGTGAACAAGTGTTTTACGCCAAAGAAACGAAGAATCGATCTCAATTATTAAAACTAAATCAAACTTATTCCATTGCTGATTTTGTTAGTTGTGTGTGTGACATTCTTTTGTAAAGCTGACTTTACAAATGTTGACTACTTTATAATTGAATTCTCAGACCTTTCAGTTTGTTTCAAGTATCAGACTCTAGCAAAAGATGCACTCCATATTATTCGTGGTAAAAGTCACTATTATCTTGAAAGGAAAACTTTTCATTCGCAGCTTTGTTTCCGTTGTGGACAAGAAATACACTAAATGATATCAACACGCTGTAAGAGGAGTTTAAGAAAAAGGACAAAAAACGGAGAAAAATGACAAAAATTTAACAAAACGTAACGTGCAAATAACACCAAATTATTCATTATTAATTGTTCGATCAATGTTTTACCTTATGAAACTTTGTTGCCCACTCCATTATAACTAGCATAGAACATTTTATTCTATATTCTTATCTCAAAGATTAACATGTTTTGCACATTTTTGGCCTTTCTTCATAAAAAAACAAAAAAGTAGGTACTAGTTATCACTAAATAATATTTAAGAAAAACCCGATTCCTGAACAGTATTTCTCCTACCATATTTTAACATTTTTTATCTATTTTAGCCGACTGCTCTTTTATAACATTTGGTCTGCAAAATAGTGATAGTTTTAACTAAAACATTAATAGTAACAAAAAAACATAAGTTCAGCACCCAGTTAATCACTAATATATGTTTCGACAAGCTGTTATATGACCAAATTTCACTGCAATGCAAATTAAAATTCAACTAAGAAACATCACTTTATTCTACATTCTTTGCCAAAGAAACATCAATTTGATCATTTTTTTGTCAAAAAACGCCGAAAAAAGACAAAAAATTTAATAAAAAGTAACATGCAAACAACACCCAATTACTCATTTTTAATTTTTCGAGCAATCTTTCACTATATGAAACTTTGTTGCCCATTCCATTATAACTAGCATAGAACATTTTATTCTACATTCTCACCTCAAAAATTAGCATTTTTTGCACATTTTTGGCCTTTCTTCATCTAAAAATACAAAAAATGTAGGTACTAGTTATCACTAAAGATATTTAATAAAAACCCGATTCCTGAACAGTATTTCTCCTACCATATTTTAACATTTTTCAAAATGTATAAAAATGCTTGTTGGCGGCGAAAAACATTTTTTTTAACTTTTTACCCTCAAAGAACAACAAATTTCGCAAACTTTTTCAAAATTTTGTCTGTTTTTAGTGCAACATGACTTCAAAACTACACCTTAAGAGCTCTATTCAAACTATTTTCAACCCGTATTTTTACCAAAATACAATTGGGCCCCATATCGAGCATTTCCCGACACAGTAATGAAGCGATAAAATCACTTTTTTAACCAATTTTCAGACAAATTTTAGACATCAATTTCTTCATTTTTTTTCAGTCAATTTTCACGATACTTTGTCCCCCATTCATTCACATGCGCTATTTTCAGTTCAAATCTCTCCTTGAAACTTCTCTTCAAGCTTGAAATTCAACCAGCTTCCGATTTCGTTACCTTGCACTTACTTTTTAATTCAAACATATGGGAATTAAAACGCGTAAAATTAATACCACTTGTGCGGTCTCAGACTCCAAAGACTATTAAATTTGTTACATTGGAAAAAAAAACTTCTCGATTTTAAGCTATCGTTTTTTTTCCTTGCCTCAGTATTCCATAAGATTAGTCAAATTCGCCTTTCAGTCCTTCATTAGTCTCAATAGACCAGAAAAAGGGTTCAGAACTCAAAAAAAATCGCAAAATTATCTAAAATTCTACAAGTTTCACTCATTCACCGCACCAACTTGTTTCCAACAGTTTTTCCAAAACCACTTTAACAACACCAAATTTACAAAAAATTAACGAGTCCTTGCCAACAACGAGAAACAAAATTTTCTTAAGTTTTCGACAAGGGCACCTAAAAAAGGCCATGCCGGTATTGTAACGGGCGTGGGGGGGGGGGGCAGCCCCCCGTTAAAATACCGGCATTTTCACTACTACTAACGCATAGTCCTATAAGTATTTGTAAGGGAATTTTTGTAAGAAATGTGTAAGATACTACACGATAAAAAAAATCTCAAATGTCTTGGGTTTGAAAACTTTTTAATGGCCTATAGGGAATTTGTGGAAAACCTGATGTATAAATTTGGAGCATTGATTGTCAAGTTGTGGAAGGAATTGTCGTAGTTTGGTGTTATAAACTTCGCGATAACAGAAAAATAGTTCTCTTGCAAGATTCTGGTAGAAATCTTGCAAGATAACCATTCGGTTTTGGCTGGGGCGCCTTCAAAATGGACAAGATCAGAATTTTCAGGGATACAAGCAGACGAACATGTACTATTTTAATAAACAAGCAAAGTTTCAGAAAGCACAATTAAGGCTGTGCGATGCAATTAAGAAACTGCATTTAGATTGCATGAAGTAATTATTAGTCCCAGAATATCCGAAACACTTATTGTCAGATAAAATTTTCAAAACAACGGTCTGATTTCGACCTGATCAGTTGACCACTGATCAGGTCAAAATCAGACCATTGTCGAGACTTTTGTACAACCCTGCCCCACAATTGTCCAGATGTTTTTGCGCTCAACATTACTTCTGACCAGACTATTGTGCGCACGAAACCGCCTCTGATCAGATACAATTGTGCTGATCAGAGAAAGGCTTTCACTGAAAAAATATATTTAATTTGCTAAAATATGTTCATTTAATAAAAATTGATATTTGACGCATTACTTTCAACTAAGGAATAGTCAATTCTAAACTTATTGCTAATAAGAGAAAAAGCCAAGTGTTGAGAAAAAAAACTGTTTTTTAAGTATGCCATTAGTAGATATTTCTGACTCAATAGATGCACATAGACAGCTTTCCAGAAGACACGTGACCTAAAGTTAATCAAAATTTCTTTTTAACAGGACCGGCATTTGCTATCAGCTGGACTTCTTTGGTTCTGACAACAGCCATCAGACTCTTGATGAGTCTCTGATCATAATGCCGATGTTTTGTTGCCTCTTAGAAGAGGCCATATCTCTAAGGAAAAATTTTTAAAAAATTGAAAAAATTGTGCTAGAAATGGTTTCTGATCAGATCCAATCGCACTCGAAATCTTCTCTGATCAGACTAATATGCGCTTGAATCCGCCCCTGATCAGACTAGCCCAGACGAAAGTGACCTCTTCTATCAGAAAAAAATCACACCCTTATCCAGACGTCTATTCGCTGGAACCAATTCCCAGACCCTGTAATTTTGTTCCGGAAACACACCATGTGCGTTCGACTTGAGTCTGATCAGAGGTTACTTCCGTCTGACGTGGAGTAAATATATGGCACGTGGGTGTTTGGGGGCGTTCGACCCATTGGTACGTTCGACGCATAAGCTGGGGGGGGGGGGGGGGGGGGGGGCATAAGCTGGGTATGCGTTCGACCCATAAGCTGAGGGGGGAGGGGATGGAAAAGATTCATTTTTTGTTTCAGATCGTACCATCCATAACACAGTGAGCAGCTGTAAGTGCGTAGTTGGTACGAAACAGCATTCCACCACAATGATAGGCTGGGTATCTATTTGGACGATAAATTCTAACACGAACAAAGAACTTCCTCGTGGGTGAATCATAGCCATTTACTATGGCTGCTCTTTTTCCAGGCTGTGAGGTCTTTTTTGTTAATCGCAAGCAATCATGCATTGATAGAATCAGTAAAAGCAAATTCAAATTTAAGAAGAGCATTTTCTCAGCTTTGGTTTTGTCCAAAAAGTCAGAGATAACAGTTGAAGATGAAATATCGGATTCGACTGTGAGAGGGCCTGAAATCTTTTGCAATATTTCTTTGCTTGGTTTTTTGTTGGTCTTTTGCTACTGTGATTCCGAATATATTGATTGCCTTCAAAAATCAATCAGATCAAATGGATCAAAATCATGATAGGTATGGACATCAAATATAACCCAGTGAAACGAAACTTGATACACCTTGCCATGACATGCAAGATCTTGTTAACTCGTGCAAAACTTGAAACATCTTGCCAAGATCTTGATAGACAAACATTTCTTGGAACACCTTGATAAGATCTTGACAAGATCTTATCAAGACATGTCAAGAACTTTTCTTGGCAAAACTTGATAAGATCTTGATAATTCTTGACATATAGAAAACGTTGTTTCTAAGCAACCCGGAATGAGGTGGCGGAAAAACGAACTGGGAATCCAGAGAAAAATCAGTTTTTCTGCATAAACTTGTTTTTGGGGTAATTTGGATCATTCAGAAAAAAATTGTTCCGTTGTGCTTTTTCGATTTCCTCATTTAATTTTTGACCAAAACGAGTGATCATTGGCATTATCTTTTGTTGTTAAGACGTTCTCGTATGGAATGGCTAGTCATATTCCTGAAAAAATTCTTTAGAACTGTTATTCAATGATGAATGCCGAAAAACAAAGTCTTTCCTCAAATTATATGGCTGAGTGGTGTTTTGCGCAATTGAACAACTTTTTCGGCGTGCGTTTTGTGTTTTCTAGACATTATTTAAGTTGTTGAAGCTAATTGTATCAAATAATGGGGTTAATTCAACAATTTATCTTTTTTCACGATTTCATCAGAATTATGTGGATATTGTTTTATGCCAAAACACACAAAACATCGTAACCTTCATGGTGAGGTGGGAAATTTTTTCCCACCTCACCATGAAGGTTTGCCGTGGCCTAGAACGCCGAAGTGCACCAAAATTACTCCCACAAATGCGCCGCGAACGCTTTTTCACGTTGTTTTACAACGGTTCCGCAGATTTTGGGCATCGCTGAAAGCCCAAAAATTGGGGTATAAATTAGTATTATGTTAATAACTTTTAAAGTACTAAACCAAATTAAACGGGAGTAGTCGCATTTTGTTGGTACTAAACCCTTCTTGCTTGCCGTGTTAGATTGGTTTCTCAAATCGGCCTGATCAAAAAGTTATTATTGATTAAATTTGAAAAAATTCGAATTTTCGGGCTACTCTGTGTCGTTTGTCCACTGCTCTCGCTAATTGCAGTTATATGTCATACAGTCCCGCTGAAATCCTGCTGAAGTTAATATTTGATTGCATGACAGTCGTAATTACCCATCAGAAAGTAGTTATTGCTCTTTTCCTCAACATTAACTTTTTAAAAATGCTCTCTTCAAGAGTTTTCTTTTTTAAGCAATCTTTTTGTGCTAGAATTCTCGAATCCGTTTCTTTTGGTCTAGTATCAAAAAATATCATTGAAACACAAAAGCAAAGGATTTAATTCACTTCAACTTATTTTAATTATTGATTACGGCAAAAAACATTAAAAAAAATTGTGGTACATGAAAGTCTGTGAACAAGTAAGGGTAAAGTGGATCAAAGAGGCTTTTCGATTTAAAAAATTAACTAGTTAGGGTTTTCTGATACACAAAGGGAAACCACAGTCCCAGAGCAACCAATTGCAATGACAAAATATGAAATAACTTCGTTTATTAGGTCTGCAAATTTGTCCATTTCAAAAAAAGTAATAACAATTTTATAAAAAATTATTCGTTCCTTTTTTAGGTTCTTGGACACTTCTTTCGCGTGCACTTTATTTTATCAATTCAGGCTCCTTGCCTCCTTATGATTTTCTTATCTTGAGGTAAAGGAAACTTCAGAGGTAAAGAATATTTCGTTTTGAAATGACAAAAAATGCATATATGTTTTGTGAAAGCAATTAGCAATTCTTTTACGGGCTGTTGAAGGCGTTGATTGTTTCAAGATTAGTATTTTCTTTCAATTTATGTTGATTTTTTACTTCATTCACCGCCTTCAGAGATAAGAAAACCAGGTAAATAAGAAAATTTGCAACAGATATTTAAGCAAAATCTGCAATTGCGGAGGAAAGATCTTGTTTTATCACATTGAGAAAGGAATTTAATCTTTTGTGCTTTTTCGATTTTCTCATTTAATTTTTGACCAAAACGAGTGATCATTGGCACTCTCTTTTGCTGTTAAGACGTTCTTTTATGGATTGGCTAGTCACGTTCCTCAAAAAATTCTTTAGAACAGTTATTCAATCATGAATGCCGAAAAACAAAATCTTTTCTCAAATTTTATGGCTGAGTGGTGTTTTGCGCAATTGAACAAGTTTTTCGGCGTGCGTTTTGTGTTTTCTAGACATTGTTTAAGTTGTTGAAGCTAATTGTATCAAATAATTGGGTTAATTCAACAATTTATCTTTTTTCACGATTTCATCAAAATTATGTGGATGTGGTTTTATGTCAAAACACACAAAACATCATACCCTTCATGGTGAGGTGGGAAATTTTTTCCCACCTCACCATGAAGGTTTGCCGTGACCTAGAACGCCGAAGTGCACCAAAATTACTCCCACAAATACGCCGCGAACGCTATTTCACGTTGTTTTACAACGGTTCCGGAGATTTTGGGCATCGCTGAAAGCCCAAAAATTGGGGTATAAATTAGTATTTTGTTAATAACTTCTAAAGTACTGAACCAAATTAAACAGGAGTGGTCGCATTTTGTTGGCACTGAACCCATCTTGCTTGCAGTGTTCGGTTGGTTTCTCAAAGCGGCCTGATCAAAAAGTTATTAATGATTAAATTTGAAAAAAGTCGAATTTTCGGGCTACTCTGGGTGACCCAAATTTCGGTACAACAAAAAACCGGATTTGCCCAACAAATGTTAGTGTTTTAGAATCCTCAGTTAGTGGGGAGTATCCCCATATATATTCTATATGGTATTTTATGTAGTTGAGATTGTCAATTTTGGCTCTGAAGGGCGGTCACCTCGCTTTTTTGGTCATTTGGTACGGTACCTTATAATTGCTATAACTCCTCGAAGAATGTACCGATCGGGCTCATTTTTTCATATGATGCGTATCTTAAGCAGTGCTACAAACTGTACTAAGGGCGTTTATTTTTGTTGGGCCGTAGAGAAATTGGCCAGTGAACTTGCCCTCGATTTTACCTCTAGAAGCGTTTGACACCAGCGGTTGACACCGTTGACACCTTGAAGCTTTGAACTGTATTGAAAAAAAATACTGTTTTGAATAGCCCGTCTAACGTAGATTCCGAATATGTATACTTTATATAGCGTTTTCGCAGGTTTAGATGGTCAATTTTGGCTCTGCGGCAGGAGTACTCTGCTTTTTTGATCATTTGGTACGGTACCTTTACTTTGCAATAACTCGTTGTAGAGTGAACCGATTTTGATGAAATTTTTTTTGTTAAACCCAGCTTGAGCTAAGCTTTGTTTTGATATAGGTGTCGTTTGGTTTCGATCAGCCGTTTTCGAGAAATTGGCCAGGACAGGTACCCCATTTTTTACCTGCTGAAGCAGGGTACCGGTACATACAGAGCTCTGTCACATCACCTATAATACGATTTAAAGCTTGTCAATTGGTCCGTTAGATTCCCCTTTTAGTGGGGAGTCTCCCCATATATATTTTACAGGTGGTTATAATGAGTGGTTATGTTATAGTACAGAAACAGGAACCGAAATAAGTCATTTTGGTCATTTGGTACGGTACCTTTATGTTGGAATATCTCCTCGTAGAGTGAACCGATTTTTGATCTGTTTTTTGATTTGAACTCAGCTTGAGCAGTACTTGAGTCCCTGTAAATGGCGTTTTGTTTCTTTTAGCCGTTTTTGAGAAATTGGCCTCGACACATACGGTCATTTTTACCTTTTAGTGACTGGTACGTTTCACGTTTCTACAGGTCAAATGTTGAAATTAATGACTTTGACTGCACGAATAGGCTCGTTGAACTCCATTTGTAATGGGGAATCTCCCCATATATGTTTTGTATAGGGTTTTCTGCGATCCAGGGGGTGAATTTCCACTCTGCAAATGACCCCCCCAACCCCCTCATTTCATGCTTTTAATGAGGTAATTCACTTGGGAAAATAAAAAAAACTATTGATAGTGGTCTCTGGTAGTGTTCCCCGTAGACCCAGTTTGTGTCGCTGGTTGTTCCGGTCACTTTTGGTTATAGTAGCTTGTATTTATAACATTATTTATGACAGTTATTTATAACATTAGTCAAATAGTGTGTTATTTATAACTGTAGTCAATATTTATAACACTAGTCAAATTAAAACTGATGTCCCAACAGTGCTGCAATAGCACCCATAGATAGCGAGGAACCTTTCCTCCAATTTTCAGCCAAGTCGGTTCGGGGGATGATCTTCTCACCCCCTTAATACTTATATATATACTATTATTCTAAGGTGAGGGCGTTTCGCCCCATGGGGTGCACCCCCCCCCTGTCCCGTTGAGACGCCGGTTAGTCGGCTCCCCCCCGCTGGGCTTTGGTGCACCCCATGATGGGGATGTAGGTGCGGTGCGTGCGTGCGGGCGTTTTTCGGGCGTTTTCGGGCGTCTTTCTTTGTGTTTGTGTTTCGCTGCGTCTGCGTTTGTTTTCGTTTTGAGCTGAAGCTCTAATTTCGCCGTGGGTTTCCGTGCGCTTTCTGTGTTGTCTCTGATGTTTTCTTGTTTTATTTATATTAACAAAATGTATTTTCAGAGTTTGCTTTGTTTCTTCAGCTGCTGGCTTCTCATCTTTCTAAGGTGAGTTCTTCTTTCCGCTTTTTTGCAAGCTAGCTTGGCTAGCTGCTCTTTTTTTTCGGTCTGGCTTGCTCTGCACCGCAGAGCTTCTGTGTTCGGGCCGGTGTCGGTCCGCTTTCCCACATCGTGGGAGTTTTTTGCACAGCAAGAAGGTTCGTTTTGCGCTCTTCTTGGTTTTTCAATTTTGCGCTTCTTTGCTAGCTCCGCTTCCTTTTCCGGTCTGGTTTGCTCTGCACCACAGAGCTTCGGTTTTAGGAGAGGTTATGAAATTACCTACCTAAATAGAAGTGTGACAATGCTAGTAGGTTCTAAGACAGAGACAATATTTGATATAGGTGATCTACGAGAAAAGTAATTAATCATCACGTGAAATTTCGAGCTCAAAAAATACTCTTGTGCAGTTTTATGAAAAGTGACTTTCAGTCTAGTCAAGGTCTTGTTCAAATGGATTGAGGTCCTAAGTAGGAGTGTCTTAGTCCTAGTAGGTTCTGAAGCAGAGATAATATCGAATATAGGTGATCAACGAAAAAAGTACTTAGCACGTTGTCAAATTTCGAGCTCAAAAAATACTCTTGTGCAGTTTCGTGAAAAGTGACTTTCAGTCTAGTCAAGGCCTTGTTCAAATGGATTGAGGTCCTAAGTAGGAGTGTCATAATCCTAGTAGGTTCTGAAGCAGAGATAATATCGAATATAGGTGATCTACGAAAAAAGTACTTAGCACGTTGTCAAATTTCGAGCTCAAAAAATACTCTTGTGCAGTTTCATGAAAAGTGACTTTCAGTCTAGTCAAGGTCTTGTTCAAATGGATTGAGGTCCTAAGTAGGAGTGTCATAATCCTAGTGGGTTCTGAAGCAGAGATAATATCGGATATAGGTGATCTACGAAAAAAGTACTTAACACGTTGTCAAATTTCGAGCTCAAAAAATACTCTTGTGCAGTTTCATGAAAAGGTACTTTCAGTATAGTCAAGGTCTTGTTCAAATGGATTGAGGGTCCAAGTAGGAGTGTCATAATCCTAGTTGGTTCTTAAGCTGAGATAATATGGAATATTGGTGATCTACGAAAAAAGTACTCAACACGTTGTCAAATTTCGAGCTCAAAAATACTCTTGTGTAGTTTCATGAAAAGAGACTTTCAGTCTAGTCAAGGATCAAGGACTTGTTCAAATGGATTGAGGTCCTAAGTAGGAGTGTCATAATCCTAGTAGGTTCTGAAGCAGAGATAATATCGAATATAGGTGATCTACGAAAAAAGTACTTAGCACGTTGTCAAATTTCGAGCTCAAAAAATACTCTTGTGCAGTTTCATGAAAAGTGACTTTCAGTCTAGTCAAGTTCTTGTTCAAATGGATTGAGGTCCTAAGTAGGAGTGTCATAATCCTAGTAGGTTCTGAAGCAGAGATAATATCGGATATAGGTGATCTACGAAAAAAGTACTTAGCACGTTGTCAAATTTCGAGCTCAAAAAATACTCTTGTGCAGTTTCATGAAAAGTGACTTTCAGTCTAGTCAAGGTCTTGTTCAAATGGATTGAGGTCCTAAGTAGGAGTGTCCTAATCCTAGTAGGTTCTGAAGCAGAGATAATATCGGATATAGGTGATCTACGAAAAAAGTACTTAACACGTTGTCAAATTTCGAGCTCAAAAATACTCTTGTGCAGTTTCATGAAAAGTGACTTTCAGTATAGTCAAGGACTTGTTCAAATGGATTGAGGTCCTAAGTAGGAGTGTCATAATCCTAGTAGGTTCTGAAGCAGAGATAATATCGGATATAGGTGATCTACGAAAAAAGTACTTAGCACGTTGTCAAATTTCGAGCTCAAAAAATACTCTTGTGCAGTTTCATGAAAAGTGACTTTCAGTCTAGTCAAGGTCTTGTTCAAATGGATTGAGGTCCTAAGTAGGAGTGTTCTAATCCTAGTAGGTTCTGAAGCAGAGATAATATCGGATATAAGTGATCTACGAAAAAAGTACTTAACACGTTGTCAAATTTCGAGCTCAAAAAATACTCTTGTGCAGTTTCATGAAAAGGTACTTTCAGTATAGTCAAGGTCTTGTTCAAATGGATTGAGGGTCCAAGTAGGAGTGTCATAATCCTAGTTGGTTCTTAAGCTGAGATAATATGGAATATTGGTGATCTACGAAAAAAGTACTCAACACGTTGTCAAATTTCGAGCTCAAAAATACTCTTGTGTAGTTTCATGAAAAGAGACTTTCAGTCTAGTCAAGGATCAAGGACTTGTTCAAATGGATTGAGGTCCTAAGTAGGAGTGTCATAATCCTAGTAGGTTCTGAAGCAGAGATAATATCGAATATAGGTGATCTACGAAAAAAGTACTTAGCACGTTGTCAAATTTCGAGCTCAAAAAATACTCTTGTGCAGTTTCATGAAAAGTGACTTTCAGTCTAGTCAAGTTCTTGTTCAAATGGATTGAGGTCCTAAGTAGGAGTGTCATAATCCTAGTAGGTTCTGAAGCAGAGATAATATCGGATATAGGTGATCTACGAAAAAAGTACTTAGCACGTTGTCAAATTTCGAGCTCAAAAAATACTCTTGTGCAGTTTCATGAAAAGTGACTTTCAGTCTAGTCAAGGTCTTGTTCAAATGGATTGAGGTCCTAAGTAGGAGTGTCCTAATCCTAGTAGGTTCTGAAGCAGAGATAATATCGGATATAGGTGATCTACGAAAAAAGTACTTAACACGTTGTCAAATTTCGAGCTCAAAAAATACTCTTATGCAGTTTCATGAAAAGTGACTTTCAGTCTAGTCAAGGACTTGTTCAAATGGATTGAGGTCCTAAGTAGGAGTGTCATAATCCTAGTAGGTTCTGATGCAGAGATAATATCGAATACAGGTGATCCTCGAAAAAAGTACTTAGCACGTTGTCAAATTTCGAGCTCAAAAAATACTCTTGTGCAGTTTCATGAAAAGTGACTTTCAGTCTAGTCAAGGTCTTGTTCAAATGGATTGAGGTCCTAAGTAGGAGTGTCATAATCCTAGTAGGTTCTGAAGCAGAGATAATATTGGATATAGGTGATCTACGAAAAAAATACTTAACACGTTGTCAAATTTCGAGCTCAAAAAATACTCTTGTGCAGTTTCATGAAAAGTGACTTTCAGTATAGTCAAAGACTTGTTCAAATGGATTGAGGGTCCAAGTAGGAGTGTCATAATCCTAGTAGGTTCTGAAGCTGAGATAATATCGAATATTGGTGATCTACGAAAAAAGTACTTAACACGTTGTCAAATTTCGAGCTCAGAAATACTCTTGTGCAGTTTCATGAAAAGTTTCTTTCAGTCTAGTCAAGGACTTGTTCAAATGGATTGAGGTCCTAAGTAGGTGTGTCATAATCCTAGTAGGTTCTGGAGCAGAGGTAATATCGGATATAGGTGATCTACGAAAAAAGTACTTAGCACGTTGTCAAATTTCGAGCTCAAAAAATACTCTTATGCAGTTTCATGAAAAGTGACTTTCAGTATAGTCAGGGATCAAGGACTTGTTCAAATAGATTGAGGTCCTAAGTAGGAGTGTCATAATCCTAGTAGGTTCTGAAGCAGAGATAATATCGAATATAGGTGATCTACGAAAAAAGTACTTAGCACGTTGTCAAATTTCGAGCTCAAAAAATACTCTTGTGCAGTTTCATGAAAAGTGACTTTCAGTCTAGTCAAGGCCTTGTTCAAATGGATTGAGGGTCCAAGTAGGAGTGTCATAATCCTAGTAGGTTCTGAAGCTGAGATAATATCGAATATTGGTGATCTACGAAAAAAGTACTTAACACGTTGTCAAATTTCGAGCTCAAAAATACTCTTGTGCAGTTTCATGAAAAGTGACTTTCAGTCTAGTCAAGGACTTGTTCAAATGGATTGAGGTCCTATGTAGGAGTGTCATAATCCTAGTAGGTTCTGGAGCAGAGATAATATCGGATATAGGTGATCTACGAAAAAAGTACTTAGCACGTTGTCAAATTTCGAGCTCAAAAAATACTCTTATGCAGTTTCATGAAAAGTGACTTTCAGTCTAGTCAAGGACTTGTTCAAATGGATTGAGGTCCTAAGTAGGAGTGTCATAATCCTAGTAGGTTCTGATGCAGAGATAATATCGGATATAGGTGATCTACGAAAAAAGTACTTAGCACGTTGTCAAATTTCGAGCTCAAAAAATACTCTTGTGCAGTTTCGTGAAAAGTGACTTTCAGTATAGTCAAGGACTTGTTCAAATGGATTGAGGGTCCAAGTAGGAGTGTCATAATCCTAGTAGGTTCTGATGCAGAGATAATATCGGATATAGGTGATCTACGAAAAAAGTACTTGACACGTTGTCAAATTTCGAGCTCAAAAAATACTCTTGTGCAGTTTCATGAAAAGTGACTTTCAGTCTAGTCAAGGACTTGTTCAAATGGATTGAGGGTTTAAGTAGGAGTGTCATAATCCTAGTAGGTTCTGAAGCAGAGATAATATCGAATATAGGTGATCTACGAAAAAAGTACTTAGCACGTTGTCAAATTTCGAGCTCAAAAATACTCCTGTGCAGTTTCATGAAAAGTGCCTTTCAGTCTAGTCAAGGACTCGTTCAAATGGATTGAGGTCCTAAGTAGGAGTGTCATAATCCTAGTAGGTTCTGGAGCAGAGATAATATCGGATATAGGTGATCTACGAAAAAAGTACTTAGCACGTTGTCAAATTTCGAGCTCAAAAAATACTCTTATGCAGTTTCATGAAAAGTGACTTTCAGTCTAGTCAAGGACTTGTTGAAATGGATTGAGGTCCTTTAGTAGGAGTGTAATAATCCTAGTAGGTTCTGATGCAGTGATAATATCGGATATAGGTGATCTACGAAAAAAGTACTTGACACGTTGTCAAATTTCGAGCTCAAAAAATACTCTTGTGCAGTTTCATGAAAAGTGACTTTCAGTCTAGTCAAGTTCTTGTTCAAATGGATTGAGGGTCTAAGTAGGAGTGTCATAATCCTAGTAGGTTCTGAAGCAGAGATAATATCGAATATAGGTGATCTACGAAAAAAGTACTTAGCACGTTGTCAAATTTCGAGCTCAAAAAAACTCCTGTGCAGTTTCATGAAAAGTGCCTTTCAGTCTAGTCAAGGACTCGTTCAAATGGATTGAGGTCCTAAGTAGCAGTGTCATAATCCTAGTAGGTTCTGGAGCAGAGATAATATCGGATATAGGTGATCTACGAAAAAAGTACTTAGCACGTTGTCAAATTTCGAGCTCAAAAAATACTCTTATGCAGTTTCATGAAAAGTGACTTTCAGTCTAGTCAAGGACTTGTTGAAATGGATTGAGGTCCTAAGTAGGAGTGTAATAATCCTAGTAGGTTCTGATGCAGAGATAATATCGGATATAGGTGATCTACGAAAAAAGTACTTGACACGTTGTCAAATTTCGAGCTCAAAAAATACTCTTGTGCAGTTTCATGAAAAGTGACTTTCAGTCTAGTCAAGGACTTGTTCAAATGGATTGAGGGTCTAAGTAGGAGTGTCATAATCCTAGTAGGTTCTGAAGCAGAGATAATATCGAATATAGGTGATCTACGAAAAAAGTACTTAGCACGTTGTCAAATTTCGAGCTCAAAAATACTCTTGTGCAGTTTCATGAAAAGTGACTTTCAGTCTAGTCAAGGTCTTGTTCAAATGGATTGAGGTCCTAAGTAGGAGTGTCATAATCCTAGTAGGTTCTGAAGCAGAGATAATATCGGATATAGGTGATCTACGAAAAAAGTACTTAGCACGTTGTCAAATTTCGAGCTCAAAAATACTCTTGTGCAGTTTCATGAAAAGTGACTTTCAGTATAGTCAAGGACTTGTTCAAATGGATTGAGGTCCTAAGTAGGAGTGTTATAATCCTAGTAGGTTCTGATGCAGAGATAATATCGGATATAGGTGATCTACGAAAAAAGTACTTGACACGTTGTCAAATTTCGAGCTCAAAAAATACTCTTGTGCAGTTTCATGAAAAGTGACTTTCAGTCTAGTCAAGGACTTGTTCAAATGGATTGAGGGTCTAAGTAGGAGTGTCATAATCCTAGTAGGTTCTGAAGCAGAGATAATATCGAATATAGGTGATCTACGAAAAAAGTACTTAGCACGTTGTCAAATTTTGAGCTCAAAAATACTCTTGTGCAGTTTCATGAAAAGTGACTTTCAGTCTAGTCAAGGTCTTGTTCAAATGGATTGAGGTCCTAAGTAGGAGTGTCATAAACCTAGTAGGTTCTGAAGCAGAGATAATATCGGATATAGGTGATCTACGAAAAAAGTACTTAGCACGTTGTCAAATTTCGAGCTCAAAAATACTCTTGTGCAGTTTCATGAAAAGTGACTTTCAGTATAGTCAAGGACTTGTTCAAATGGATTGAGGTCCTAAGTAGGAGTGTTATAATCCTAGTAGGTTCTGATGCAGAGATAATATCGAATATTGGTGATCTACGAAAAAAGTACTTAACACGTTGTCAAATTTCGAGCTCAAAAATACTCTTGTGCAGTTTCATGAAAAGTGCCTTTCAGTCTAGTCAAGGACTCGTTCAAATGGATTGAGGTCCTAAGTAGGAGTGTCATAATCCTAGTAGGTTCTGGAGCAGAGATAATATCGGATATAGGTGATCTACGAAAAAAGTACTTAGCACGTTGTCAAATTTCGAGCTCAAAAAATACTCTTATGCAGTTTCATGAAAAGTGACTTTCAGTCTAGTCAAGGACTTGTTGAAATGGATTGAGGTCCTAAGTAGGAGTGTCATAATCCTAGTAGGTTCTGAAGCAGAGATAATATCGGATATAGGTGATCTACGAAAAAAGTACTTAGCACGTTGTCAAATTTCGAGCTCAAAAATACTCTTGTGCAGTTTCATGAAAAGTGACTTTCAGTATAGTCAAGGACTTGTTCAAATGGATTGAGGTCCTAAGTAGGAGTGTGATAATCCTAGTAGGTTCTGATGCAGAGATAATATCGAATATTGGTGATCTACGAAAAAAGTACTTAACACGTTGTCAAATTTCGAGCTCAAAAATACTCTTGTGCAGTTTCATGAAAAGTGACTTTCAGTATAGTCAAGGACTTGTTCAAATGGATTGAGGTCCTAAGTAGGAGTGTCATAATCCGAGTAGGTTCTGAAGCTGAAATAATATCGAATATTGGTGATCTACGAAAAAAGTACTTAACACGTTGTCAAATTTCGAGCTCAAAAATACTCCTGTGCAGTTTCATGAAAAGTGACTTTCAGTATAGTCAAGGACTTGTTCAAATGGATTGAGGTCCTAAGTAGGAGTGTCATATTCCGAGTAGGTTCTGATGCAGAGATAATATCGGATATAGGTGATCTACGAAAAAAGTACTTAGCACGTTGTCAAATTTCGAGCTCAAAAAATACTCTTGTGCAGTTTCATGAAAAGTGACTTTCAGTATAGTCAAGGACTTGTTCAAATGGATTGAGGTCCTAAGTAGGAGTGTCATAATCCTAGTAGGTTCTGAAGCTGAAATAATATCGAATATTGGTGATCTACGAAAAAAGTACTTAACACGTTGTCAAATTTCGAGCTCAAAAATACTCCTGTGCAGTTTCATGAAAAGTGCCTTTCAGTCTAGTCAAGGACTCGTTCAAATGGGTTGAGGTCCTAAGTAGGAGTGTCATAATCCTAGTAGGTTCTGAAGCAGAGATAATATCCAATATAGGTGATCTACGAAAAAAGTACTTAGCACGTTGTCAAATTTCGAGCTCAAAAAATACTCTTGTGCAGTTTCATGAAAAGTGACTTTCAGTCTAGTCAAGGACTTGTTGAAATGGATTGAGGTCCTAAGTAGGAGTGTCATAATCCTAGTAGGTTCTGATGCAGAGATAATATCGGATATAGGTGATCTACGAAAAAAGTACTTGACACGTTGTCAAATTTCGAGCTCAAAAAATACTCTTGTGCAGTTTCATGAAAAGTGACTTTCAGTCTAGTCAAGGTCTTGTTCAAATGGATTGAGGTCCTAAGTAGGAGTGTCATAATCCTAGTAGGTTCTGAAGCAGAGATAATATCGGATATAGGTGATCTACGAAAAAAGTACTTAACACGTTGTCAAATTTCGAGCTCAAAAAATACTCTTGTGCAGTTTCATGAAAAGTGACTTTCAGTCTAGTCAAGGTCTTGTTCAAATGGATTGAGGTCCTAAGTAGGAGTGTCATAATCCTAGTAGGTTCTGATGCAGAGATAATATCGAATATTGGTGATCTACGAAAAAAGTACTTAACACGTTGTCAAATTTCGAGCTCAATAATACTCTTGTGCAGTTTCATGAAAAGTGACTTTCAGTATAGTCAAGGACTTGTTCAAATGGATTGAGGTCCTAAGTAGGAGTGTCATAATCCTAGTAGGTTCTGATGCAGAGATAATATCGAATATTGGTGATCTACGAAAAAAGTACTTAACACGTTGTCAAATTTCGAGCTCAAAAATACTCTTGTGCAGTTTCATGAAAAGTGACTTTCAGTATAGTCAAGGACTTGTTCAAATGGATTGAGGTCCTAAGTAGGAGTGTCATAATCCGAGTAGGTTCTGATGCAGAGATAATATCGGATATAGGTGATCTACGAAAAAAGTACTTAGCACGTTGTCAAATTTCGAGCTCAAAAATACTCTTGTGCAGTTTCATGAAAAGTGACTTTCAGTCTAGTCAAGGTCTTGTTCAAATGGATTGAGGTCCTAAGTAGGAGTGTCATAATCCTAGTAGGTTCTGATGCAGAGATAATATCGAATATTGGTGATCTACGAAAAAAGTACTTAACACGTTGTCAAATTTCGAGCTCAAAAATACTCTTGTGCAGTTTCATGAAAAGTGACTTTCAGTATAGTCAAGGACTTGTTCAAATGGATTGAGGTCCTAAGTAGGAGTGTCATAATCCGAGTAGGTTCTGATGCAGAGATAATATCGGATATAGGTGATCTACGAAAAAAGTACTTAGCACGTTGTCAAATTTCGAGCTCAAAAATACTCTTGTGCAGTTTCATGAAAAGTGACTGTCAGTCTAGTCAAGGTCTTGTTCAAATGGATTGAGGTCCTAAGTAGGAGTGTCATAATCCTAGTAGGTTCTGATGCAGAGATAATATCGAATATTGGTGATCTACGAAAAAAGTACTTAACAGTTGTCAAATTTCGAGCTCAAAAATACTCTTGTGCAGTTTCATGAAAAGTGACTTTCAGTATAGTCAAGGACTTGTTCAAATGGATTGAGGTCCTAAGTAGGAGTGTCATAATCCTAGTAGGTTCTGATGCAGAGATAATATCGAATATTGGTGATCTACGAAAAAAGTACTTAACACGTTGTCAAATTTCGAGCTCAAAAATACTCTTGTGCAGTTTCATGAAAAGTGACTTTCAGTATAGTCAAGGACTTGTTCAAATGGATTGAGGTCCTAAGTAGGAGTGTCATAATCCGAGTAGGTTCTGATGCAGAGATAATATCGGATATAGGTGATCTACGAAAAAAGTACTTAGCACGTTGTCAAATTTCGAGCTCAAAAATACTCTTGTGCAGTTTCATGAAAAGTGACTTTCAGTCTAGTCAAGGTCTTGTTCAAATGGATTGAGGTCCTAAGTAGGAGTGTCATAATCCTAGTAGGTTCTGAAGCAGAGATAATATCGGATATAGGTGATCTACGAAAAAAGTACTTAGCACGTTGTCAAATTTCGAGCTCAAAAAATACTCTTGTGCAGTTTCATGAAAAGTGACTTTCAGTCTAGTCAAGGTCTTGTTCAAATGGATTGAGGTCCTAAGTAGGAGTGTCATAATCCGATTAGGTTCTGATGCAGAGATAATATCGGATATAGGTGATCTACGAAAAAAGTACTTAGCACGTTGTCAAATTTCGAGCTCAAAAATACTCTTGTGCAGTTTCATGAAAAGTGACTTTCAGTATAGTCAAGGACTTGTTCAAATGGATTGAGGTCCTAAGTAGGAGTGTCATAATCCGAGTAGGTTCTGATGCAGAGATAATATCGGATATAGGTGATCTACGAAAAAAGTACTTAGCACGTTGTCAAATTTCGAGCTCAAAAATACTCTTGTGCAGTTTCATGAAAAGTGACTTTCAGTCTAGTCAAGGTCTTGTTCAAATGGATTGAGGTCCTAAGTAGGAGTGTCATAATCCGAGTAGGTTCTGATGCAGAGATAATATTGGAGATAGGTGATCTACGAAAAAAGTACTTAGCACGTTGTCAAATTTCGAGCTCAAAAAATACTCTTGTGCAGTTTCATGAAAAGTGACTTTCAGTCTAGTCAAGGTCTTGTTCAAATGGATTGAGGTCCTAAGTAGGAGTGTCATAATCCTAGTAGGTTCTGATGCAGAGATAATATCGAATATTGGTGATCTACGAAAAAAGTACTTAACACGTTGTCAAATTTCGAGCTCAAAAATACTCTTGTGCAGTTTCATGAAAAGTGACTTTCAGTATAGTCAAGGACTTGTTCAAATGGATTGAGGTCCTAAGTAGGAGTGTCATAATCCGAGTAGGTTCTGATGCAGAGATAATATCGGATATAGGTGATCTACGAAAAAAGTACTTAGCACGTTGTCAAATTTCGAGCTCAAAAATACTCTTGTGCAGTTTCATGAAAAGTGACTTTCAGTCTAGTCAAGGTCTTGTTCAAATGGATTGAGGTCCTAAGTAGGAGTGTCATAATCCGAGTAGGTTCTGATGCAGAGATAATATTGGAGATAGGTGATCTACGAAAAAAGTACTTAGCACGTTGTCAAATTTCGAGCTCAAAAAATACTCTTGTGCAGTTTCATGAAAAGTGACTTTCAGTATAGTCAAGGACTTGTTCAAATGGATTGAGGTCCTAAGTAGGAGTGTCATAATCCTAGTAGGTTCTGAAGCTGAAATAATATCGAATATTGGTGATCTACGAAAAAAGTACTTAACACGTTGTCAAATTTCGAGCTCAAAAATACTCTTGTGCAGTTTCATGAAAAGTGACTTTCAGTATAGTCAAGGACTTGTTCAAATGGATTGAGGTCCTAAGTAGGAGTGTCATAATCCGAGTAGGTTCTGATGCAGAGATAATATTGGAGATAGGTGATCTACGAAAAAAGTACTTAACACGTTGTCAAATTTCGAGCTCAAAAATACTCTTGTGCAGTTTCATGAAAAGTGACTTTCAGTATAGTCAAGGAGTTGTTCAAATGGATTGAGGTCCTAAGTAGGAGTGTCATAATCCGAGTAGGTTCTGATGCAGAGATAATATTGGAGATAGGTGATCTACGAAAAAAGTACTTAGCACGTTGTCAAATTTCGAGCTCAAAAAATACTCTTGTGCAGTTTCATGAAAAGTGACTTTCAGTATAGTCAAGGACTTGTTCAAATGGATTGAGGTCCTAAGTAGGAGTGTCATAATCCTAGTAGGTTCTGAAGCTGAAATAATATCGAATATTGGTGATCTACGAAAAAGGTACTTAACACATTGTCAAATTTCGAGCTCAAAAATACTCTTGTGCAGTTTCATGAAAAGTGACTTTCAGTCTAGTCAAGGACTTGTTCAAATGGATTGAGGTCCTAAGTAGGAGTGTCATAATCCTAGTAGGTTCTGATGCAGAGATAATATCGGATATAGAAGATCTACGAAAAAAGTACTTAGCACGTTGTCAAATTTCGAGCTGAAAAAATACTCTTATGCAGTTTGATGAAAAGTGACTTTCAGTCTAGTCAAGGACTTGTTCAAATGGATTGAGGTCCTAAGTAGGAGTGTCATAATCCTATTAGGTTCTGATGCAGGAATAATATCTTATATAGGTGATCTACGAAAAAAGTACTTAACACATTGTCAAATTTCGAGCTCAAAAATACTCTTGTGCAGTTTCATGAAAAGTGACTTTCAGTCTAGTCAAGGACTTGTTCAAATGGATTGAGGTCCTAAGTAGGAGTGTCATAATCCTAGTAGGTTCTGAAGCTGAAATAATATCGAATATTGGTGATCTACGAAAAAAGTACTTAACACATTGTCAAATTTCGAGCTCAAAAATACTCTTGTGCAGTTTCATGAAAAGTGACTTTCAGTCTAGTCAAGGACTTGTTCAAATGGATTGAGGTCCTAAGTAGGAGTGTCATAATCTTAGTAGGTTCTGATGCAGGAATAATATCTTATATAGGTGATCTACGAAAAACGTACTTAGCGCGTTGTCAAATTTCGAGCTCAAAAAATACTCGTGCAGTTTCATGAAAAGTGACTTTCAGTCTAGTCAAGGACTTGTTCAAATGGATTGAGGTCCTAAGTAGGAGTGTCATAATCCTAGTAGGTTCTGATGCAGAGATAATATCGAATATTGGTGATCTACGAAAAAAGTACTTAACACGTTGTCAAATTTCGAGCTCAAAAATACTCTTGTGCAGTTTCATGAAAAGTGACTTTCAGTCTAGTCAAAGACTTGTTCAAATGGATTGAGGTCCTAAGTAGGAGTGTCATAATCCTAGTAGGTTCTGATGCAGAGATAATATCGAATATTGGTGATCTACGAAAAAAGTACTTAACACGTTGTCAAATTTCGAGCTCAAAAATACTCTTGTGCAGTTTCATGAAAAGTGACTTTCAGTATAGTCAAGGACTTGTTCAAATGGATTGAGGTCCTAAGTAGGAGTGTCATAATCCTAGTAGGTTCTGATGCAGAGATAATATCGAATATTGGTGATCTACGAAAAAAGTACTTAACACGTTGTCAAATTTCGAGCTCAAAAATACTCTTGTGCAGTTTCATGAAAAGTGACTTTCAGTCTAGTCAAAGACTTGTTCAAATGGATTGAGGTCCTAAGTAGGAGTGTCATAATCCTAGTAGGTTCTGAAGCTGAAATAATATCGAATATTGGTGATCTACGAAAAAAGAACTTAACACGTTGTCAAATTTCGAGCTCAAAAATACTCTTGTGCAGTTTCATGAAAAGTGACTTTCAGTCTAGTCAAGGACTTGTTCAAATGGATTGAGGTCCTAAGTAGGAGTGTCATAATCCTAGTAGGTTCTGAAGCTGAAATAATATCGAATATTGGTGATCTACGAAAAAAGTACTTAACACGTTGTCAAATTTCGAGCTCAAAAATACTCTTGTGCAGTTTCATGAAAAGTGACTTTCAGTATAGTCAAGGAGTTGTTCAAATGGATTGAGGTCCTAAGTAGGAGTGTCATAATCCGAGTAGGCTCTGATGCAGAGATAATATCGGATATAGGTGATCTACGAAAAAAGTACTTAGCACGTTGTCAAATTTCGAGCTCAAAAAATACTCTTGTGCAGTTTCATGAAAAGTGACTTTCAGTATAGTCAAGGACTTGTTCAAATGGATTGAGGTCCTAAGTAGGAGTGTCATAATCCTAGTAGGTTCTGAAGCTGAAATAATATCGAATATTGGTGATCTACGAAAAAAGTACTTAACACGTTGTCAAATTTCGAGCTCAAAAATACTCTTGTGCAGTTTCATGAAAAGTGACTTTCAGTCTAGTCAAAGACTTGTTCAAATGGATTGAGGTCCTAAGTAGGAGTGTCATAATCCTAGTAGGTTCTGAAGCTGAAATAATATCGAATATTGGTGATCTACGAAAAAAGAACTTAACACGTTGTCAAATTTCGAGCTCAAAAATACTCTTGTGCAGTTTCATGAAAAGTGACTTTCAGTCTAGTCAAGGACTTGTTCAAATGGATTGAGGTCCTAAGTAGGAGTGTCATAATCCTAGTAGGTTCTGAAGCTGAAATAATATCGAATATTGGTGATCTACGAAAAAAGTACTTAACACGTTGTCAAATTTCGAGCTCAAAAATACTCTTGTGCAGTTTCATGAAAAGTGACTTTCAGTATAGTCAAGGAGTTGTTCAAATGGATTGAGGTCCTAAGTAGGAGTGTCATAATCCGAGTAGGCTCTGATGCAGAGATAATATCGGATATAGGTGATCTACGAAAAAAGTACTTAGCACGTTGTCAAATTTCGAGCTCAAAAAATACTCTTGTGCAGTTTCATGAAAAGTGACTTTCAGTATAGTCAAGGACTTGTTCAAATGGATTGAGGTCCTAAGTAGGAGTGTCATAATCCTAGTAGGTTCTGAAGCTGAAATAATATCGAATATTGGTGATCTACGAAAAAAGTACTTAACACATTGTCAAATTTCGAGCTCAAAAATACTCTTGTGCAGTTTCATGAAAAGTGACTTTCAGTCTAGTCAAGGACTTGTTCAAATGGATTGAGGTCCTAAGTAGGAGTGTCATAATCTTAGTAGGTTCTGATGCAGGAATAATATCTTATATAGGTGATCTACGAAAAACGTACTTAGCGCGTTGTCAAATTTCGAGCTCAAAAAATACTCGTGCAGTTTCATGAAAAGTGACTTTCAGTCTAGTCAAGGACTTGTTCAAATGGATTGAGGTCCTAAGTAGGAGTGTCATAATCCGAGTAGGCTCTGATGCAGAGATAATATCGGATATAGGTGATCTACGAAAAAAGTACTTAGCACGTTGTCAAATTTCGAGCTCAAAAAATACTCTTGTGCAGTTTCATGAAAAGTGACTTTCAGTATAGTCAAGGACTTGTTCAAATGGATTGAGGTCCTAAGTAGGAGTGTCATAATCCTAGTAGGTTCTGATGCAGAGATAATATCGAATATTGGTGATCTACGAAAAAAGTACTTAACACGTTGTCAAATTTCGAGCTCAAAAATACTCTTGTGCAGTTTCATGAAAAGTGACTTTCAGTCTAGTCAAAGACTTGTTCAAATGGATTGAGGTCCTAAGTAGGAGTGTCATAATCCTAGTAGGTTCTGAAGCTGAAATAATATCGAATATTGGTGATCTACGAAAAAAGAACTTAACACGTTGTCAAATTTCGAGCTCAAAAATACTCTTGTGCAGTTTCATGAAAAGTGACTTTCAGTCTAGTCAAGGACTTGTTCAAATGGATTGAGGTCCTAAGTAGGAGTGTCATAATCCTAGTAGGTTCTGAAGCTGAAATAATATCGAATATTGGTGATCTACGAAAAAAGTACTTAACACGTTGTCAAATTTCGAGCTCAAAAATACTCTTGTGCAGTTTCATGAAAAGTGACTTTCAGTATAGTCAAGGAGTTGTTCAAATGGATTGAGGTCCTAAGTAGGAGTGTCATAATCCGAGTAGGCTCTGATGCAGAGATAATATCGGATATAGGTGATCTACGAAAAAAGTACTTAGCACGTTGTCAAATTTCGAGCTCAAAAAATACTCTTGTGCAGTTTCATGAAAAGTGACTTTCAGTATAGTCAAGGACTTGTTCAAATGGATTGAGGTCCTAAGTAGGAGTGTCATAATCCTAGTAGGTTCTGAAGCTGAAATAATATCGAATATTGGTGATCTACGAAAAAAGTACTTAACACATTGTCAAATTTCGAGCTCAAAAATACTCTTGTGCAGTTTCATGAAAAGTGACTTTCAGTCTAGTCAAGGACTTGTTCAAATGGATTGAGGTCCTAAGTAGGAGTGTCATAATCTTAGTAGGTTCTGATGCAGGAATAATATCTTATATAGGTGATCTACGAAAAACGTACTTAGCGCGTTGTCAAATTTCGAGCTCAAAAAATACTCGTGCAGTTTCATGAAAAGTGACTTCCAGTCTAGTCAAGGACTTGTTCAAATGGATTGAGGTCCTAAGTAGGAGTGTCATAATCCTAGTAGGTTCTGATGCGGAGATAATATCGAATATTGGTGATCTACGAAAAAAGTACTTAACACGTTGTCAAATTTCGAGCTCAAAAATACTCTTGTGCAGTTTCATGAAAAGTGACTTTCAGTCTAGTCAAAGACTTGTTCAAATGGATTGAGGTCCTAAGTAGGAGTGTCATAATCCTAGTAGGTTCTGAAGCTGAAATAATATCGAATATTGGTGATCTACGAAAAAAGAACTTAACACGTTGTCAAATTTCGAGCTCAAAAATACTCTTGTGCAGTTTCATGAAAAGTGACTTTCAGTCTAGTCAAGGACTTGTTCAAATGGATTGAGGTCCTAAGTAGGAGTGTCATAATCCTAGTAGTTTCTGAAGCTGAAATAATATCGAATATTGGTGATCTACGAAAAAAGTACTTAACACGTTGTCAAATTTCGAGCTCAAAAATACTCTTGTGCAGTTTCATGAAAAGTGACTTTCAGTATAGTCAAGGAGTTGTTCAAATGGATTGAGGTCCTAAGTAGGAGTGTCATAATCTTAGTAGGTTCTGATGCAGGAATAATATCTTATATAGGTGATCTACGAAAAACGTACTTAGCGCGTTGTCAAATTTCGAGCTCAAAAAATACTCGTGCAGTTTCATGAAAAGTGACTTTCAGTCTAGTCAAGGACTTGTTCAAATGGATTGAGGTCCTAAGTAGGAGTGTCATAATCCTAGTAGGTTCTGATGCAGAGATAATATCGAATATTGGTGATCTACGAAAAAAGTACTTAACACGTTGTCAAATTTCGAGCTCAAAAATACTCTTGTGCAGTTTCATGAAAAGTGACTTTCAGTCTAGTCAAGGACTTGTTCAAATGGATTGAGGTCCTAAGTAGGAGTGTCATAATCCTAGTAGGTTCTGAAGCTGAAATAATATCGAATATTGGTGATCTACGAAAAAAGTACTTAACACGTTGTCAAATTTCGAGCTCAAAAATACTCTTGTGCAGTTTCATGAAAAGTGACTTTCAGTATAGTCAAGGAGTTGTTCAAATGGATTGAGGTCCTAAGTAGGAGTGTCATAATCCGAGTAGGCTCTGATGCAGAGATAATATCGGACATAGGTGATCTACGAAAAAATTACTTAGCACGTTGTCAAATTTCGAGCTCAAAAAATACTCTTGTGCAGTTTCATGAAAAGTGACTTTCAGTATAGTCAAGGACTTGTTCAAATGGATTGAGGTCCTAAATAGGAGTGTCATAATCCTAGTAGGTTCTGAAGCTGAAATAATATCGAATATTGGTGATCTACGAAAAAAGTACTTAACACATTGTCAAATTTCGAGCTCAAAAATACTCTTGTGCAGTTTCATGAAAAGTGACTTTCAGTCTAGTCAAGGACTTGTTCAAATGGATTGAGGTCCTAAGTAGGAGTGTCATAATCCTAGTAGGTTCTGATGCAGAGATAATATCGGATATAGGTGATCTACGAAAAAAGTACTTAGCACGTTGTCAAATTTCGAGCTGAAAAAATACTCTTATGCAGTTTCATGAAAAGTGAATTTCAGTCTAGTCAAGGACTTGTTCAAATGGATTGAGGTCCTAAGTAGGAGTGTCATAATCCAAGTAGGTTCTGATGCAGGAATAATATCTTATATAGGTGATCTACGAAAAACGTACTCAGCGCGTTGTCAAATTTCGAGCTCAAAAAATACTCTTGTGCAGTTTCATGAAAAGTGACTTTCAGTCTAGTCAAGGACTTGTTCAAATGGATTGAGGGTCCAAGTAGGAGTGTCATAATCCTAGTAGGTTCTGATGCAGGAATAATATCGGGTATAGGTGATCTACGAAAAAAGTACTTCGCACGTTGTCAAATTTCGAGCTCAAAAAATACTCTTATGCAGTTTCATGAAAAATGACTTTCAGTCTAGTCAAGGACTTGTTCAAATGGATTGAGGGTCCAAGTAGGAGTGTCATAATCCTAGTAGGTTCTGATGCAGGAATAATATCGGATATAGGTGATCTACGAAAAAAGTACTTAACACGTTGTCAAATTTCGAGCTCAAAAATACTCTTGTGCAGTTTCATGAAAAGTGACTTTAAGTCTAGTCAAGGACTTGTTCAAATGGATTGAGGGTCCAAGTAGGAGTGTCATAATCCTAGTAGGTTCTGATGCAGGAATAATATCGGGTATAGGTGATCTACGAAAAAAGTACTTCGCACGTTGTCAAATTTCGAGCTCAAAAAATACTCTTATGCAGTTTCATGAAAAATGACTTTCAGTCTAGTCAAGGACTTGTTCAAATGGATTGAGGGTCTAAGTAGGAGTGTCATAATCCTAGTAGGTTCTGAAGCAGAGATAATATCGAATATTGGTGATCTACGAAAAAAGTACTTAACACATTGTCAAATTTCGAGCTCAAAAATACTCTTGTGCAGTTTCATGAAAAGTGACTTTCAGTATGGTCAAGGACTTGTTCAAATGGATTGAGGTCCTAAGTAGGAGTGTCATAATCCTCGTAGGTTCTGAAGCTGAAATAATATCGAATATTGGTGATCTACGAAAAAAGTACTTAACACATTGTCAAATTTCGAGCTCAAAAATACTCTTGTGCAGTTTCATGAAAAGTGACTTTCAGTCTAGTCAAGGACTTGTTCAAATGGATTGAGGTCCTAAGTAGGAGTGTCATAATCCTAGTAGGTTCTGAAGCTGAAATAATATCGAATATTGGTGATCTACGAAAAAAGTACTTAACACGTTGTCAAATTTCGAGCTCAAAAATACTCTTGTGCAGTTTCATGAAAAGTGACTTTCAGTATAGTCAAGGAGTTGTTCAAATGGATTGAGGTCCTAAGTAGGAGTGTCATAATCCGAGTAGGCTCTGATGCAGAGATAATATCGGATATAGGTGATCTACGAAAAAAGTACTTAGCACGTTGTCAAATTTCGAGCTCAAAAAATACTCTTGTGCAGTTTCATGAAAAGTGACTTTCAGTATAGTCAAGGACTTGTTCAAATGGATTGAGGTCCTAAGTAGGAGTGTCATAATCCTAGTAGGTTCTGAAGCTGAAATAATATCGAATATTGGTGATCTACGAAAAAAGTACTTAACACATTGTCAAATTTCGAGCTCAAAAATACTCTTGTGCAGTTTCATGAAAAGTGACTTTCAGTCTAGTCAAGGACTTGTTCAAATGGATTGAGGTCCTAAGTAGGAGTGTCATAATCCTAGTAGGTTCTGATGCAGGAATAATATCTTATATAGGTGATCTACGAAAAAAGTACTTAACACGTTGTCAAATTTCGAGCTCAAAAATACTCTTGTGCAGTTTCATGAAAAGTGACTTTCAGTCTAGTCAAGGACTTGTTCAAATGGATTGAGGGTCCAAGTAGGAGTGTCATAATCCTAGTAGGTTCTGATGCAGGAATAATATCGGGTATAGGTGATCTACGAAAAAAGTACTTCGCACGTTGTCAAATTTCGAGCTCAAAAAATACTCTTATGCAGTTTCATGAAAAATGACTTTCAGTCTAGTCAAGGACCTGTTCAAATGGATTGAGGTCCTAAGTAGGAGTGTCATAATCCTAGTGGGTTCTGATGCAGGAATAATATCGGATATAGGTGATCTACGAAAAAAGTACTTAGCACGTTGTCAAATTTCGAGCTCAAAAAATACTCTTGTGCAGTTTCATGAAAAGTGACTTTCAGTCTAGTCAAGGACTTGTTCAAATGGATTGAGGGTCTAAGTAGGAGTGTCATAATCCTAGTAGGTTCTGAAGCAGAGATAATATCGAATATAGGTGATCTACGAAAAAAGTACTTAGCACGTTGTCAAATTTCGAGCTCAAAAAATACTCTTGTGCAGTTTCATGAAAAGTGACTTTCAGTATAGTCAAGGACTTGTTCAAATGGATTGAGGTCCTAAGTAGGAGTGTCATAATCCTAGTAGGTTCTGAAGCTGAAATAATATCGAATATTGGTGATCTACGAAAAAAGTACTTAACACATTGTCAAATTTCGAGCTCAAAAATACTCTTGTGCAGTTTCATGAAAAGTGACTTTCAGTCTAGTCAAGGACTTGTTCAAATAGATTGAGGTCCTAAGTAGGAGTGTCATAATCCTAGTAGGTTCTGAAGCTGAAATAATATCGAATATTGGTGATCTACGAAAAAAGTACTTAACACGTTGTCAAATTTCGAGCTCAAAAATACTATTGTGCAGTTTCATGAAAAGTGACTTTCAGTATAGTCAAGGACTTGTTCAAATGGATTGAGGTCCTAAGTAGGAGTGTCATAATCCTAGTAGGTTCTGAAGCTGAAATAATATCGAATATTGGTGATCTACGAAAAAAGTACTTAACACATTGTCAAATTTCGAGCTCAAAAATACTCTTATGCAGTTTCATGAAAAATGACTTTCAGTCTAGTCAAGGACTTGTTCAAATGGATTGAGGGTCCAAGTAGGAGTGTCATGATCCTAGTAGGTTCTGATGCAGGAATAATATCGGATATAGGTGATCTACGAAAAAAGTACTTAGCACGTTGTCAAATTTCGAGCTGAAAAAATACTCTTATGCAGTTTCATGAAAAGTGACTTTCAGTCTAGTCAAGGACTTGTTCAAATGGATTGAGGTCCTAAGTAGGAGTGTCATAATCCTAGTAGGTTCTGATGCAGGAATAATATCTTATATAGGTGATCTACGAAAAAAGTACTTAACACGTTGTCAAATTTCGAGCTCAAAAATACTCTTGTGCAGTTTCATGAAAAGTGACTTTCAGTCTAGTCAAGGACTTGTTCAAATGGATTGAGGGTCCAAGTAGGAGTGTCATAATCCTAGTAGGTTCTGATGCAGGAATAATATCGGGTATAGGTGATCTACGAAAAAAGTACTTCGCACGTTGTCAAATTTCGAGCTCAAAAAATACTCTTATGCAGTTTCATGAAAAATGACTTTCAGTCTAGTCAAGGACTTGTTCAAATGGATTGAGGTCCTAAGTAGGAGTGTCATAATCCTAGTGAGTTCTGATGCAGGAATAATATCGGATATAGGTGATCTACGAAAAAAGTACTTAGCACGTTGTCAAATTTCGAGCTCAAAAAATACTCTTGTGCAGTTTCATGAAAAGTGACTTTCAGTCTAGTCAAGGACTTGTTCAAATGGATTGAGGGTCTAAGTAGGAGTGTCATAATCCTAGTAGGTTCTGAAGCAGAGATAATATCGAATATAGGTGATCTACGAAAAAAGTACTTAGCACGTTGTCAAATTTCGAGCTCAAAAAATACTCTTGTGCAGTTTCATGAAAAGTGACTTTCAGTATAGTCAAGGACTTGTTCAAATGGATTGAGGTCCTAAGTAGGAGTGTCATAATCCTAGTAGGTTCTGAAGCTGAAATAATATCGAATATTGGTGATCTACGAAAAAAGTACTTAACACATTGTCAAATTTCGAGCTCAAAAATACTCTTGTGCAGTTTCATGAAAAGTGACTTTCAGTCTAGTCAAGGACTTGTTCAAATGGATTGAGGTCCTAAGTAGGAGTGTCATAATCCTAGTAGGTTCTGAAGCTGAAAAATATCGAATATTGGTGATCTACGAAAAAAGTACTTAACACGTTGTCAAATTTCGAGCTCAAAAATACTCTTGTGCAGTTTCATGAAAAGTGACTTTCAGTATAGTCAAGGAGTTGTTCAAATGGATTGAGGTCCTAAGTAGGAGTGTCATAATCCGAGTAGGCTCTGATGCAGAGATAATATCGGATATAGGTGATCTACGAAAAAAGTACTTAGCACGTTGTCAAATTTCGAGCTCAAAAAATACTCTTGTGCAGTTTCATGAAAAGTGACTTTCAGTCTAGTCAAGGACTTGTTCAAATGGATTGAGGTCCTAAGTAGGAGTGTCATAATCCTAGTAGGTTCTGAAGCTGAAATAATATCGAATATTGGTGATCTACGAAAAAAGTACTTAACACGTTGTCAAATTTCGAGCTCAAAAATACTCTTGTGCAGATTCATGAAAAGTGACTTTCAGTATAGTCAAGGAGTTGTTCAAATGGATTGAGGTCCTAAGTAGGAGTGTCATAATCCGAGTAGGCTCTGATGCAGAGATAATATCGGATATAGGTGATCTACGAAAAAAGTACTTCGCACGTTGTCAAATTTCGAGCTCAAAAAATACTCTTATGCAGTTTCATGAAAAATGACTTTCAGTCTAGTCAAGGACTTGTTCAAATGGATTGAGGGTCCAAGTAGGAGTGTCATAATCCTAGTAGGTTCTGATGCAGGAATAATATCGGATATAGGTGATCTACGAAAAAAGTACTTAGCACGTTGTCAAATTTCGAGCTGAAAAAATACTCTTATGCAGTTTCATGAAAAGTGACTTTCAGTCTAGTCAAGGACTTGTTCAAATGGATTGAGGTCCTAAGTAGGAGTGTCATAATCCTAGTAGGTTCTGATGCAGGAATAATATCTTATATAGGTGATCTACGAAAAAAGTACTTAACACGTTGTCAAATTTCGAGCTCAAAAATACTCTTGTGCAGTTTCATGAAAAGTGACTTTCAGTATAGTCAAGGACTTGTTCAAATGGATTGAGGTCCTAAGTAGGAGTGTCATAATCCTAGTAGGTTCTGAAGCTGAAATAATATCGAATATTGGTGATCTACGAAAAAAGTACTTAACACATTGTCAAATTTCGAGCTCAAAAATACTCTTGTGCAGTTTCATGAAAAGTGACTTTCAGTCTAGTCAAGGACTTGTTCAAATGGATTGAGGTCCTAAGTAGGAGTGTCATAATCCTAGTAGGTTCTGAAGCTGAAATAATATCGAATATTGGTGATCTACGAAAAAAGTACTTAACACGTTGTCAAATTTCGAGCTCAAAAATACTCTTGTGCAGTTTCATGAAAAGTGACTTTCAGTATAGTCAAGGAGTTGTTCAAATGGATTGAGGTCCTAAGTAGGAGTGTCATAATCCGAGTAGGCTCTGATGCAGAGATAATATCGGATATAGGTGATCTACTAAAAAAGTACTTAGCACGTTGTCAAATTTCGAGCTCAAAAAATACTCTTGTGCAGTTTCATGAAAAGTGACTTTCAGTATAGTCAAGGACTTGTTCAAATGGATTGAGGTCCTAAGTAGGAGTGTCATAATCCTAGTAGGTTCTGAAGCTGAAATAATATCGAATATTGGTGATCTACGAAAAAAGTACTTAACACATTGTCAAATTTCGAGCTCAAAAATACTCTTGTGCAGTTTCATGAAAAGTGACTTTCAGTCTAGTCAAGGACTTGTTCAAATGGATTGAGGTCCTAAGTAGGAGTGTCATAATCCTAGTAGGCTCTGATGCAGAGATAATATCGGATATAGGTGATCTACGAAAAAAGTACTTAGCACGTTGTCAAATTTCGAGCTCAAAAAATACTCTTGTGCAGTTTCATGAAAAGTGACTTTCAGTATAGTCAAGGACTTGTTCAAATGGATTGAGGTCCTAAGTAGGAGTGTCATAATCCTAGTAGATTCTGAAGCTGAAATAATATCGAATATTGGTGATCTACGAAAAAAGTACTTAACACATTGTCAAATTTCGAGCTCAAAAATACTCTTGTGCAGTTTCATGAAAAGTGACTTTCAGTCTAGTCAAGGACTTGTTCAAATGGATTGAGGTCCTAAGTAGGAGTGTCATAATCCTAGTAGGTTCTGATGCAGGAATAATATCTTATATAGGTGATCTACGAAAAAAGTACTTAACACGTTGTCAAATTTCGAGCTCAAAAATACTCTTGTGCAGTTTCATGAAAAGTGACTTTCAGTCTAGTCAAGGACTTGTTCAAATGGATTGAGGGTCCAAGTAGGAGTGTCATAATCCTAGTAGGTTCTGATGCAGGAATAATATCGGGTATAGGTGATCTACGAAAAAAGTACTTCGCACGTTGTCAAATTTCGAGCTCAAAAAATACTCTTATGCAGTTTCATGAAAAATGACTTTCAGTCTAGTCAAGGACTTGTTCAAATGGATTGAGGGTCCAAGTAGGAGTGTCATAATCCTAGTAGGTTCTGATGCAGGAATAATATCTTATATAGGTGATCTACGAAAAAAGTACTTAACACGTTGTCAAATTTCGAGCTCAAAAACACTCTTGTGCAGTTTCATGAAAAGTGACTTTCAGTCTAGTCAAGGACTTGTTCAAATGGATTGAGGGTCCAAGTAGGAGTGTCATAATCCTAGTAGGTTCTGATGCAGGAATAATATCGGGTATAGGTGATCTACGAAAAAAGTACTTCGCACGTTGTCAAATTTCGAGCTCAAAAAATACTCTTATGCAGTTTCATGAAAAATGACTTTCAGTCTAGTCAAGGACTTGTTCAAATGGATTGAGGTCCTAAGTAGGAGTGTCATAATCCTAGTGGGTTCTGATGCAGGAATAATATCGGATATAGGTGATCTACGAAAAAAGTACTTAGCACGTTGTCAAATTTCGAGCTCAAAAAATACTCTTGTGCAGTTTCATGAAATGTGACTTTCAGTCTAGTCAAGGACTTGTTCAAATGGATTGAGGGTCTAAGTAGGAGTGTCATAATCCTAGTAGGTTCTGAAGCAGAGATAATATCGAATATAGGTGATCTACGAAAAAAGTACTTAGCACGTTGTCAAATTTCGAGCTCAAAAAATACTCTTGTGCAGTTTCAAGAAAAGTGACTTTCAGTATAGTCAAGGACTTGTTCAAATGGATTGAGGTCCTAAGTAGGAGTGTCATAATCCTAGTAGATTCTGAAGCTGAAATAATATCGAATATTGGTGATCTACGAAAAAAGTACTTAACACATTGTCAAATTTCGAGCTCAAAAATACTCTTGTGCAGTTTCATGAAAAGTGACTTTCAGTCTAGTCAAGGACTTGTTCAAATGGATTGAGGTCCTAAGTAGGAGTGTCATAATCCTAGTAGGTTCTGATGCAGAGATAATATCGGATATAGGTGATCTACGAAAAAAGTACTTAGCACGTTGTCAAATTTCGAGCTGAAAAAATACTCTTATGCAGTTTCATGAAAAGTGACTTTCAGTCTAGTCAAGGACTTGTTCAAATGGATTGAGGTCCTAAGTAGGAGTGTCATAATCCTAGTAGGTTCTGATGCAGGAATAATATCTTATATAGGTGATCTACGAAAAACGTACTCAGCGCGTTGTCAAATTTCGAGCTCAAAAAATACTCTTGTGCAGTTTCATGAAAAGTGACTTTCAGTCTAGTCAAGGACTTGTTCAAATGGATTGAGGTCCTAAGTAGGAGTGTCATAATCCTAGTAGGTTCTGATGCAGAGATAATATCGAATATTGGTGATCTACGAAAAAAGTACTTAACACGTTGTCAAATTTCGAGCTCAAAAATACTCTTGTGCAGTTTCATGAAAAGTGACTTTCAGTCTAGTCAAGGACTTGTTCAAATGGATTGAGGGTCCAAGTAGGAGTGTCATAATCCTAGTAGGTTCTGATGCAGGAATAATATCGGGTATAGGTGATCTACGAAAAAAGTACTTCGCACGTTGTCAAATTTCGAGCTCAAAAAATACTCTTATGCAGTTTCATGAAAAATGACTTTCAGTCTAGTCAAGGACTTGTTCAAATGGATTGAGGTCCTAAGTAGGAGTGTCATAATCCTAGTAGGTTCTGATGCAGGAATAATATCGGATATAGGTGATCTACGAAAAAAGTACTTAGCACGTTGTCAAATTTCGAGCTCAAAAAATACTCTTGTGCAGTTTCATGAAAAGTGACTTTCAGTCTAGTCAAGGACTTGTTCAAATGGATTGAGGGTCTAAGTAGGAGTGTCATAATCCTAGTAGGTTCTGAAGCAGAGATAATATCGAATATAGGTGATCTACGAAAAAAGTACTTAACACGTTGTCAAATTTCGAGCTCAAAAAATACTCTTGTGCAGTTTCATGAAAAGTGACTTTCAGTATAGTCAAGGACTTGTTCAAATGGATTGAGGGTCCAAGTAGGAGTGTCATAATCCTAGTAGGTTCTGAAGCTGAGATAATATCGAATATTGGTGATCTACGAAAAAAGTACTTAACACGTTGTCAAATTTCGAGCTCAAAAATACTCTTGAGCAGTTTCATGAAAAGTGACTTTCAGTCTAGTCAAGGAATTGTTCAAATGGATTGAGGGTCCAAGTAGGAGTGTCATAATCCTAGTAGGTTCTGATGCAGAGATAATATCGAATATTGGTGATCTACGAAAAAAGTACTTAACACGTTGTCAAATTTCGAGGTCAAAAAATACTCTTATGCAGTTTCATGAAAAGTGACTTTCAGTCTAGTCAAGGACTTGTTCAAATGGATTGAGGGTCTAAGTAGGAGTGTCATAATCCTAGTAGGTTCTGAAGCAGAGATAATATCGGATATAGGTGATCTACGAAAAAAGTACTTAACACGTTGTCAAATTTCGAGCTCAAAAAATACTCTTGTGCAGTTTCATGAAAAGTGACTTTCAGTATAGTCAAGGACTTGTTCAAATGGATTGAGGGTCCAAGTAGGAGTGTCATAATCCTAGTAGGTTCTGAAGCTGAGATAATATCGAATATTGGTGATCTACGAAAAAAGTACTTAACACGTTGTCAAATTTCGAGCTCAAAAATACTCTTGTGCAGTTTCATGAAAAGTGACTTTCAGTCTAGTCAGGGACTTGTTCAAATGGATTGAGGGTCCAAGTAGGAGTGTCATAATCCTAGTAGTTTCTGATGCAGAGATAATATCGGATATAGGTGATCTACGAAAAAAGTACTTAGCACGTTGTCAAATTTCGAGCTCAAAAAATACTCTTATGCAGTTTCATGAAAAGTGACTTTCAGTCTAGTCAAGGACTTGTTCAAATGGATTGAGGGTCTAAGTAGGAGTGTCATAATCCTAGTAGGTTCTGAAGCAGAGATAATATCGGATATAGGTGATCTACGAAAAAAGTACTTAACACGTTGTCAAATTTCGAGCTCAAAAAATACTCTTGTGCAGTTTCATGAAAAGTGACTTTCAGTATAGTCAAGGACTTGTTCAAATGGATTGAGGGTCCAAGTAGGAGTGTCATAATCCTAGTAGGTTCTGAAGCTGAGATAATATCGAATATTGGTGATCTACGAAAAAAGTACTTAACACGTTGTCAAATTTCGAGCTCAAAAATACTCTTGTGCAGTTTCATGAAAAGTGACTTTCAGTCTAGTCAGGGACTTGTTCAAATGGATTGAGGGTCCAAGTAGGAGTGTCATAATCCTAGTAGTTTCTGATGCAGAGATAATATCGGATATAGGTGATCTACGAAAAAAGTACTTAGCACGTTGTCAAATTTCGAGCTCAAAAAATACTCTTATGCAGTTTCATGAAAAGTGGCTTTCAGTCTAGTCAAGGACTTGTTCAAATGGATTGAGGTCCTAAGCAGGAGTGTTATAATTCTAGTAGGTTCTGAAGTAGAAATAATATCGGATATAGGTGATGTACGAAAAAAGTACTTAGCACGTTTTCAAATTTCGAGCTAAAAAAATACTCTTATGCAGCTTCATGAAAAGTGACTTTCAGTCTAGTCAAGGACTTGTTCAAATGGATTGAGGTCCTAAGTAGGAGTGTCATAATCTTAGTAGGTTCTGAAGCGGAGATAATATCGGATATAGGTGATCTACGAAAAAAGTACTTAGCACGTTGTCAAATTTCGAGCTCAAAAAATACTCTTGTGCAGTTTCATGAAAAGTTACTTTCAGTCTAGTCAAGGACTTGTTCAAATGGATTGAGGGTCCAAGTAGGAGTGTCATTATCCTAGTTTGTTCTGAAGCTGAGATAATATCGAATATTTTTTGATCTACGAAAAAAGTACTTAACACGTTGTCAAATTTCGAGCTCAAAAATACTCTTGTGCAGTTTCATGAGAAGTGACTTTCAGTCTAGTCAAGGACTTGTTCAAATGGATTGAGGTCCTGAGTAGGAGTCTCATAATCCTAGTAGGTTCTGAAGCAGAAATAATATCGGATATAGGTGATCTACGAAAAAAGTACTTAGCACGTTGTCAAATTTCGAGCTCAAAAAATACTCTTATGCAGTTTCATGAAAAGTGACTTTCAGTATAGTCAAGGACTTGTTCAAATGGATTGAGGTCCTAAGTAGGAGTGTCATAATCCTAGTAGGTTCTGAAGTAGAAATAATATCGGATATAGGTGATCTACGGAAAAAGTACTTAGCACGTTGTCAAATTTCGAGCTCAAAAAATACTCTTATGCAGTTTCATGAAAAGTGACTTTCAGTCTAGTCAAGGACTTGTTCAAATGGATTGAGGTCCTGAGTAGGAGTCTCATAATCCTAGTAGGTTCTGAAGCAGAAATAATATCGGATATAGGTGATCTACGAAAAAAGTACTTAGCACGTTGTCAAATTTCGAGCTCAAAAAATACTCTTATGCAGTTTCATGAAAAGTGACTTTCAGTATAGTCAAGGACTTGTTCAAATGGATTGAGGTCCTAAGTAGGAGTGTCATAATCCTAGTAGGTTCTGAAGTAGAAATAATATCGGATATAGGTGATCTACGGAAAAAGTACTTAGCACGTTGTCAAATTTCGAGCTCAAAAAATACTCTTGTGCAGTTTCATGAAAAGTGACTTTCAGTCTAGTCAAGGACTTGTTCAAATGGATTGAGGTCCTAAGTAGGAGTGTCATAATCCTAGTAGGTTCTGAAGTAGAAATAATATCGGATATAGGTGATCTACGAAAAAAGTACTTAGCACGTTGTCAAATTTCGAGCTCAAAAAATACTCTTATGCAGTTTCATGAAAAGTGACTTTCAGTATAGTCAAGGACTTGTTCAAATGAATTGAGGGTCCAAGTAGGAGTGTCATAATCCTAGTAGGTTCTGAAGCAGAAATAATATCGGATATAGGTGATCTACGAAAAAAGTACTTAGCACGTTGTCAAATTTCGAGCTCAAAAATACTCTTGTGCAGTTTCATGAAAAGTGACTTTCAGTCTAGTCAAGGACTTGTTCAAATGGATTGAGGGTCCAAGTAGGAGTGTCATTATCCTAGTAGGTTCTGAAGCAGAAATAATATCGGATATAGGTGATCTACGAAAAAAGTACTTAGCACGTTGTCAAATTTCGAGCTCAAAAAATACTCTTGTGCAGTTTCATGAAAAGTGACTTTCAGTCTAGTCAAGGACTTGTTCAAATGGATTGAGGTCCTAAGTAGGAGTGTCATAATCCTAGTAGGTTCTGAAGTAGAAATAATATCGGATATAGGTGATCTACGAAAAAAGTACTTAGCACGTTGTCAAATTTCGAGCTCAAAAAATACTCTTATGCAGTTTCATGAAAAGTGACTTTCAGTCTAGTTAAGGACTTGTTCAAATGGATTGAGGTCCTAAGTAGGAGTGTTATAATCCTAGTAGGTTCTGAAGCAGAGATAATATCGGATATAGGTGATCTACGAAAAAAGTACTTAGCACGTTGTCAAATTTCGAGCTCAAAAAATACTCTTGTGCAGTTTCATGAAAAGTGACTTTCAGTCTAGTCAAGGACTTGTTCAAATGGATTGAGGTCCTAAGTAGGAGTGTCATAATCCTAGTAGGTTCTGAAGTAGAAATAATATCGGATATAGGTGATCTACGAAAAAAGTACTTAGCACGTTCTCAAATTTCGAGCTCAAAAAATACTCTTATGCAGTTTCATGAAAAGTGACTTTCAGTCTAGTCAAGGACTTGTTCAAATGGATTGAGGTCCTAAGTAGGAGTGTCATAATCCTAGTAGGTTCTGAAGCAGAGATAATATCGGATATAGGTGATCTACGAAAAAAGTACTTAGCACGTTGTCAAATTTCGAGCTCAAAAAATACTCTTGTGCAGTTTCATGAAAAGTGACTTTCAGTCTAGTCAAGGACTTGTTCAAATGGATTGAGGTCCTAAGTAGGAGTGTCATAATCCTAGTAGGTTCTGAAGTAGAAATAATATCGGATATAGGTGATCTACGAAAAAAGTACTTAGCACGTTGTCAAATTTCGAGCTCAAAAAATACTCTTGTGCAGTTTCATGAAAAGTGACTTTCAGTCTAGTCAAGGACTTGTTCAAATGGATTGAGGTCCTAAGTAGGAGTGTCATAATCCTAGTAGGTTCTGAAATAGAAATAATATCGGATATTGGTGATCTACGAAAAAAGTACTTAGCACGTTGTCAAATTTCGAGCTCAAAAAATATTTTTATGCAGTTTCATGAAAAGTGACTTTCAGTCTAGTCAAGGACTTGTTCAAATGGATTGAGGTCCTAAGCAGGAGTGTTATAATTCTAGTAGGTTCTGAAGTAGAAATAATATTGGATATAGGTGATGTACGAAAAAAGTACTTAGCACGTTGTCAAATTTCGAGCTAAAAAAATACTCTTGTGCAGTTTCATGAAAAGTGACTTTCAGTCTAGTCAAGGACTTGTTCAAATGGATTGAGGTCCTAAGTAGGAGTGTCATAATCTTAGTAGGTTCTGAAGTAGAAATAATATCGGATATAGGTGATCTACGAAAAAAGTACTTAGCACGTTGTCAAATTTCGAGCTCAAAAAATACTCTTGTGCAGTTTCATGAAAAGTGACTTTCAGTATAGTCAAGGACTTGTTCAAATGGATTGAGGTCCTAAGTAGGAGTGTCATAATCCTAGTAGGTTCTGAAGCTGAAATAATATCGAATATTGGTGATCTACGAAAAAAGTGCTTAGCACGTTGTCAAATTTCGAGCTCAAAAAATACTCTTATGCAGTTTCATGAAAAGTGACTTTCAGTCTAGTCAAGGACTTGTTCAAATGGATTGAGGTCCTGAGTAGGAGTCTCGTAATCCTAGTAGGTTCTGAAGCAGAAATAATATCGGATATAGGTGATCTACGAAAAAAGTACTTAGCACGTTGTCAAATTTCGAGCTCAAAAAATACTCTTGTGCAGTTTCATGAAAAGTGACTTTCAGTATAGTCAAGGACTTGTTCAAATGGATTGAGGTCCTAAGTAGGAGTGTCATAATCCTAGTAGGTTCTGAAGCTGAAATAATATCGAATATTGGTGATCTACGAAAAAAGTACTTAACACGTTGTCAAATTTCGAGCTCAAAAATACTCTTGTGCAGTTTCATGAAAAGTGACTTTCAGTCTAGTCAAGGACTTGTTCAAATGGATTGAGGTCCTGAGTAGGAGTCTCATAATCCTAGTAGGTTCTGAAGCAGAAATAATATCGGATATAGGTGATCTACGAAAAAAGTACTTAGCACGTTGTCAAATTTCGAGCTCAAAAAATACTCTTATGCAGTTTCATGAAAAGTGACTTTCAGTGTAGTCAAGGACTTGTTCAAATGGATTGAGGTCCTAAGTAGGAGTGTCATAATCCTAGTAGGTTCTGAAGTAGAAATAATATCGGATATAGGTGATCTACGAAAAAAGTACTTAGCACGTTGTCAAATTTCGAGCTCAAAAAATACTCTTATGCAGTTTCATGAAAAGTGACTTTCAGTCTAGTCAAGGACTTGTTCAAATGGATTGAGGTCCTGAGTAGGAGTCTCATAATCCTAGTAGGTTCTGAAGCAGAAATAATATCGGATATAGGTGATCTACGAAAAAAGTACTTAGCACGTTGTCAAATTTCGAGCTCAAAAAATACTCTTGTGCAGTTTCATGAAAAGTGACTTTCAGTATAGTCAAGGACTTGTTCAAATGGATTGAGGGTCCAAATAGGAGTGTCATAATCCTAGTAGGTTCTGAAGCAGAAATAATATCGGATATAGGTGATCTACGAAAAAAGTACTTAGTACGTTGTCAAATTTCGAGCTCAAAAAATACTCTTGTGCAGTTTCATGAAAAGTGACTTTCAGTCTAGTCAAGGACTTGTTCAAATGGATTGAGCTCCTAAGTAGGAGTGTCATAATCCTAGTAGGTTCTGAAGTAGAAATAATATCGAATATTGGTGATCTACGAAAAAAGTACTTAACACGTTGTCAAATTTCGAGCTCAAAAATACTCTTGTGCAGTTTCATAAAAAGTGACTTTCAGTCTAGTCAAGGACTTGTTCAAATGGATTGAGGTCCTAAGTAGGAGTGTCATAATCCTAGTAGGTTCTGAAGCTGAGATAATATCGAATATTGGTGATCTACGAAAAAAGTACTTAACACGTTGTCAAATTTCGAGCTCAAAAATACTCTTGTGCAGTTTCATGAAAAGTGACTTTCAGTCTAGTCAAGGACTTGTTAAAATGGATTGAGGTCCTAAGTAGGAGTGTCATAATCCTAGTAGGTTCTGAAGCAGAGATAATATCGGATATACGTGATCTACGAAAAAAGTACTTAGCACGTTGTCAAATTTCGAGCTCAAAAAATACTCTTGTGCAGTTTCATGAAAAGTGACTTTCAGTCTAGTCAAGGACTTGTTCAAATGGATTGAGGTCCTAAGTAGGAGTGTCATAATCCTATTAGGTTCTGAAGTAGAAATAATATCGGATATAGGTGATCTACAAAAAAAGTACTTGGCACGTTGTCAAATTTCGAGCTCAAAAAATACTCTTATGCAGTTTCATGAAAAGTGACTTTCAGTATAGTCAAGGACTTGTTCAAATGGATTGAGGGTCCAAGTAGGAGTGTCATAATCCTAGTAGGTTCTGAAGCAGAAATAATATCGGATATAGGTGATCTACGAAAAAAGTACTTAGCACGTTGTCAAACTTCGAGCTCAAAAAATACTCTTGTGCAGTTTCATGAAAAGTGACTTTCAGTCTAGTCAAGGACTTGTTCAAATGGATTGAGGGTCCAAGTAGGAGTGTCATTGTCCTAGTATGTTCTGAAGCTGAAATAATATCGAATATTGGTGATCTACGAAAAAAGTACTTAGCACGTTGTCAAATTTCGAGCTCAAAAAATACTCTTGTGCAGTTTCATGAAAAGTTACTTTCAGTCTAGTCAAGGACTTGTTCAAATGGATTGAGGGTCCAAATAGGAGTGTCATTATCCTAGTATGTTCTGAAGCTGAGATAATATCGAATATTTGTGATCTACGAAAAAAGTACTTAACACGTAGTCAAATTTCGAGCTCAAAAATACTCTTGTGCAGTTTCATGAAAAGTGACTTTCAGTACAGTCAAGGACTTGTTCAAATGGATTGAGGGTCCAAGTAGGAGTGTCACTATCCGAGTATGTTCTGAAGCTGAGATAATATCGAATATTGGTGATCTACGAAAAAAGTACTTAACACGTAGTCAAATTTCGAGCTCAAAAATACTCTTGTGCAGTTTCATGAAAAGTGACTTTCAGTCTAGTCAAGGACTTGTTCAAATGGATTGAGGTCCTGAGTAGGAGTCTCATAATCCTAGTCGGTTCTGAAGCAGAAATAATATCGGATATAGGTGATCTACGAAAAAAGTACTAAGCACGTTGTCAAATTTCGAGCTCAAAAAATACTCTTATGCAGTTTCATGAAAAGTGACTTTCAGTATAGTCAAGGACTTGTTCAAATGGATTGAGGGTCCAAGTAGGAGTGTCATAATCCTATTAGGTTCTGAAGCTGAGATAATATCGAATATTGGTGATCTACGAAAAAAGTACTTAATACGTTGTCAGATTGCGAGCTCTAAAAATACTCATTGTGCGGTTTCCGAGAAGGGCTTTTGCTCTTTTCGGTTGCTTTCTCTAAAACGACCCAATTGTGGTTCATACGTACCAGCGTAAAACTGGGACCACCCAGCCCCGGGTATCAGGGGACACCACCAAGTGTAAACTGGGACCACCACCACAGGTCTAAGTGGGACCACCCAGCCCCGGGTATCAGGGGAACTACTCTTTAGGGGTTAATTAATGCTCATTTTTTAGTTTTTTTTCAAAATTTTTTCATAGAATTATAGAGTTTCTTATTTTTCTTATCAGAGGATAATAATTGCTAATTTTTATTGTTACTTTATCTTTTTATCATAGAATTTTAGAACTTTTTTTCATTATTCTTTGTTTAGTGATGAATTCGAAAGTACTTGTCTTTGGCGACTCCCACGTCAAGAAGATGTCCCGAAAAAGTGACTGTCTAGATTTTTTCGGAGTCTCTGGAATGAATGCTTCCAGCTGGGTGAGATACAAAGATGTGCTTCAAAAATACCAGACTGTAATTCTGCAAGTTGGGGGGAACGATGTGAGTCAGCATCCGCGCAGAAAAGATGACCCAATCGAACATATTGCGGAAACAAAGCAGGTGTTAAAGCAGTGTATCGACTGGTGTAAGGAAAATGGCAGAAAAACGTATATCATGACAATTATAAATCGAAAGAGTGCTAAGGCTGGAATTGATTTGTTGAATGGTCGAATAAAGAAAACGTTCAAGAACTATGCAATTGCCGATCTGCCTGATACGGAGCTTTCGCAAGACAATGTTCATCTCACTCCAGATGGTTATGTTAAACTGGCTAATTACTTGGAGGAGTTCGTCAGAAAATTGTAGCCACAAAAATTTGTTGTTGATCTTTGAATTTTGAGGCATTTGTTTCTATTAGCTCAAGCGCGTATTTTCGTTTGTTGAAATCGAAAACGTTTTTATTGGCAAAAAGAATAAAATGTGTGCTTTGCAATACGTTTTTAAACCTTACTTGAGGAGCCTAAAGTCATGTTTCACCTTGTTATTAATTTCATTTTAACTGTTGTATAATGGTTAGGGGGAGGGGAGCAGAGTGCCGATTATAGAGCCTGATCTCATGATTCATCTATTCAAATTTAATTTTATTTTTTGTATAAGGGGTAGGGGTTGGGAGCAGGGTGCCGATTGTGGAGCCTGCTCTCACTTAACTTGTGTCAAAATCTCTAATTTTTTTGTATGTTGTGAAGACTCATTTCACGATTCATCCCGTTTTCGAATTTAATTTCAATTTTGAATTAGGTTTGGGGGTTGGGAGCAGGGTGCCGATTGTGGAGTCTGCTCCCACATAAGATCTTGTTTCAAAATTTCTTTTTTTGTTTATGGGTTGTGATTTGGGCAGGGTGCCGATTGTAGAGCCTGATCTCATGAATTAACTTGTACATAAATTTCATTTTAATTTCGTTTGAGGTTTGGAGAAGGGGAGCAGGGTGCTGATTGTGGAATCTGCTCCCATGATTCTTTCCGTCTTAATATTTATTTTGGTTTTCGGGTTAAGGTTTGGGGGAGGGGAGCAGGGTGCCGATTGTGGAGCTTGCTCTCACATTAGGATATTGTTTCAAATTTTCATTTTGTTTTTTTTTAGTTCGGGGTTTGGGCAGGGTGCCGATTGTAGAGCCTGATCTCTTGAATCATCTCGTTTTTAAGTTTCGGTTTAGGTTTTTTTGTATAAGGGTCGGGGGAGGGGAGCAGGGTGCCGATTGTGGAGCCTACTCTCACAAAAATTTTCTTATTAAAATTTCTGATTTCTTTTGTAAATCGGTTGTGGTTATGCGAGGGGAGCAGGGCGCATATTGTAGAAATTGCTCTTGTTTTTCTTTTATTGTCCGTTTGCATTAGAATAATTCTGTTTAGCTTGGTTTTGTGTTTCTGCAAAAAGTACGGGATTCAGAGCGGGGTGCCGATTGTGGAACCTGCTTTTAAAGTTTAAATTAGGTGAATGTAATGCTGCTCTTTGTTCCTCGGCTTAAATTTCAGCTAATTTTCAGTGATAACAATATGTCTCAACCCTTGCCCCAGAAAAGAGTTCCCGGAAAGAAATTCGAAACTGCAGATGTGTTCTCTCTGTTCTATTTTCCCAGTGACAACACCTGGGATACCATAAGTTTGACTCACAGCAGTTGGGGCAGTTTCCCGCGTAGTGATAGAGCGTTCGTGTCACTCGGTGAAGTTATTAGCCTGAGGGTCAAAAACAAACCGTGTAGTGGAGTTTTGTGTGCTAAAGCTGATACTTTGGAGGAGTTAGCTTCAAAAAAGGAGAAACTCTTGTCAAAAATGGATGATGGAACTTTTGATCCATCAAACTCATTTTTGAGAGATTTGAACAAGTCGTCCGATGGTTCGAACGCCTCTGCCAGGGCAAACGAGAACGTGGAAGTTGGATCTGCTCATGTGCCCGAGAAAACCCCAACAAATCTTTTGCCGGAAACTGATAATCATAGCGATTCCGAGAGTTCTAGCAACGATACCGATGGAGAAGCAATTGTAGAGACCCCGATCGAGAACGTAGATCCAGATCCAAGCAGTTCCTTCGTGACTCTTCAGAAGGAAACTCTCACTGTTCTAAAGCGTCTGAATACAAGCTTGGAGAGAAGACGAAGGGAAGACCGTAGAATGCGCATTCTGCTTGGAAAGTTCTTGAACAATCTGCCTGGAAGTAATTCGTCTGCATCTCCTGTTCAGGTTGAGAGAGTTTTGGCTGATAACGAATTGGTGTGTCCTAATACAGGGGAAAGTCTGATGGATCTACCAGGAAGTTCAGCCAGCAAGTTTGCTTGCAATATTGCCAGGAAGCTCTTTGGTGAGGAGGAGCTGATCAATGGTATGCTTGATCCACAGCGGGACTCGCCCCGAGTGCAATTAGAAAGAGCAAAGATTGAGTTGATCAAGTCATGTGTGCTGAAGCGATTTCCCAATGATGATTGGAATGCAGTTAGAGAAGCTGTTAACCAACTGGGGCGCGACATGAAACGGAAGCGTAAAATGAGACCATCTCCATTGGTGGAGCAGGACAACAACAAAAAAGCATCTCCTGCACATGATGCTTGAAGTTAAGTCAAGTTCAGAGGCGTTTTTTTGTGCTCATAGTCAGTTGACACTCGACTTAGACAAGAATATGGGTTCAAATTGTTGCTCCTTAGACTTTCACTCCGCAAAGCTAAAACATAATAGCGGTTCGTTCTCTGATTTTGTTATAGATATCTTCAAATATCATGTCTAATCTCTTGAAATGGAAAAAATTGTTATGTAAACTAATGTCCTGCTTGCTGTTGATTGTATATATATATGTGGCTTTCCCTTTCCTAATTTTCTATCTATTTATCTTTTCTGTAATATTGGTTGGAGCTCGTATAAAGCATACTTTATAATACTTTAGGACTTTAGTCATCCCTCAAATGACGCGGCCAGAATATAGCTCCAAGCAGCTGCTTCCTCTAGACTTTAGCTCCAATTGCTAAAACTTCGCCTAATATTGTATCGTTTGCTTGTTTTTATTTATTTTCTTAGCTATAATTCATGTCGATTTGCTTTCTTTTCGGGTTATTCATAAAAGTTCATTTGTACTTGAACTTTTTTGAAAGACAATATACATCTTGTAATGCTGCCCAGCTCATTATTGCTGCCTTTACTTTTGGTCTATATAATTGTTGTTTTATCATCAATGTATCTTACTATCTTGTCATTTTTTCTTAAAGTTGCTACATGATTGTACTCTGCGATACTTTCAGCTTTGTTTTGCTTTTGTTTTGCTTTGTTATAAATATTTTCTGGAAATTAGTTTTTGACTTCAGCTATCATTCGAAACTGCTGTCAATGTCTGAGTCTGCACCGAATCTTTGCTGAAATATACGCTGTTTTTGGGTTTACGGTTCAGAGAATGATTCAAAGGTTTTAACTGTCAGGAACTATGGTCTTGTTCTTATATCATAGCAGAGTACCGATTGTGGAATCTGCTTTTTTAAAAGTAGCTTCAATCAAGTAGGTTTTTGGGAAATCTGTTCCCCAGTGGCTGAAGTTCCTGTATTGTAACTGTGTTTCAAAAAATGATATAGTTTCTTTTTGGCTTCAGTGCATTATGGTTCGAAACTATCAGCGGAAAACAAAAACAAAGTATTCGAATTTGCGATTGATTTCTGCCGCTGAATTTGTAAAAAGGGAAGGGTGCTCTATTCGATTGGCTGCTAAAAAGTTTTCTATACCGTTTTCTACTCTCAGGCGAGCTTATCAGAGATCTGAGTCAATCAGTCTGGAAACTTCACTTAAAACGCCTGGGAGATCAACAATTTTCAATTCCTCCCAGGAAAGATCTGTGGTTTCTTTTGTTGTTAGTGGAACCCGAACGAAGCAAGAGTGCTTAGCGTTTGCCTACAACTGGGGCAAAGTTTGTAATGCGAACATACCGATCTCCTGGAAGCGAACTCAAATGGCAGGGATTGATTGGCTTCATTCTCTGTTAGAGAGGTACCCTGTGGCTGGTTTATTCATAAAGTCTGGAAAGAATTTTATGCGTGCAAATGCCTTGTGTTGTGAATGCAGGAGACCCACAGAAAAGCTTGATGTCAAATTCGTTTGTTGGCTAAACTTTATGGCCGTTTGTGTAGAATGTGAAGAAAAACATGATTGCCTAATCAGCTCCTCTGACGATGGCTTTTAGCAATTTTCTCACGCTCACTGTGCTTTTTGTTTTCCCCACTGAGGATCTAATTTCTGCAGTAAGGTTTTGGAAAAATGGTATTATGAAGATTGATGTTTTCATTTAGCATTTTCATAACTGAAGATTTTTAAGCTCATTGTTTTGCAAATTTTCGGCAGATAGAAAGGCGTGAAAGCAGGGTGCAGATCGCAGCGACTGCTCTTTTGTCCATATTTAACTTTGCTGATCGTCTGCTTCAAATTTGTAGTAAAATTTACTGGTTCGCAGGTTTTTGACGGAAATATAGGGTTGAGCAGGGTGCCAATTGTGGAGCCTGCTCGCAAATTATTACTATTCTTCTCAAAGCGGCTTAAATTTGTAGATCTGTATTTACTATGTTTGATATGAATTATCTCTGCTGTTTAATTTTTCATTTAACAAAATCTTTAGTATTATATTGGGTGTTTCATTTTGCATTCTAATAGCAGAAGATAATATTTAAGCTCTGTTTTGCAAATTTTTGTCGGATACCAAGGCATGGAAGCAGGGTGCAGATCGCGACGACTGCTTTTTTGTGTCCATATTTAAATTTGCTGATCATCTGCTTCAAATTGGCAGCGAAATACATTGGTTCGCAGTTTTTGATGGAAGTATAGGGTTGAGTAGGGTGCCAATTGTGGAGCCTGCTTGCAAATTACTATTCCTTTCAAAACGCCTTAAACATGTAGACCTGTTTTTACTGTGTTTGATATGAAACATCTCTGCTGTTTAAATTCTCATTTAACAAGATCTTTGGTATTAGATTGGGTGTTTTATTTTGCATTCTAATAGCAGATAATATTTAAGCTCAATGTTTTGCAAATTTTTGTCGGATACCAAGGCATGGAAGCAGAGTGCAGATCGCGACGACTGCTTCTTTGTGTCCATATTTAAGTTTGCTGAACATCTGCTTCAAGTTTGCAGTGAAATACATTGGTTCGCAGTTTTCGACGGAAATATAGGGTTGAGCAGGGTGCCAATTGTGGAGCCTGCTCGCAAAAGATTATTTTTTTTTCGAAGTGCCCTAAAATGGTAGATCTGCATGTATTATTTTTGGTTTTCAACATCTCTGCTTTTTAATTTTTCTTTAAACAAAATCTTCGGTTTTAGATTGCTCGCAAGTTGTTACTTTTTCCTGTTTCCGAATGACAAAATTCGAGAAAAATGTGTTCCATTGGCGCGAATTGTCGTTTGCTGATTCGAAGTCGACAGCTGCTGCTTTGGATACGACAGAGTTGAAAACCAGGAAAGTTCCTGATCGTTTATGCACCGCAAATTCCGATCGCTTGCTCTTGCCGATAGGATGATAAGCGATTACCTCAAAGCTTTTGATTTCGTAGAGTTTAAACCGTTGGATGCAAATTATTCGCGAGACGAGAAGTCGAAATTTTCAAGTTTCGGAGTTTTCGCAAAACAGGATCTGCCCTTTGGAAAAAAAATTTCTGGAGTGGTTGGTTATCTCTCCGTTATTGCCAGGAGTGACATTGAACCTAATGTAAATGATTTTTCTCTTGTTTGGGAAAAAAAAAACTTCCAAGTTAATGCTTGGAGGTATCTCGTTTGTCAATTCCTCGTGTCTGCCAAATTGCGCATATGTTCCAGATTTAAAACACAATTTTATGGAGATTGTAGTTACTGCAAAGAAAGGTATCAGTTCCGGTCAAGAGGTGACAGTCTTCTATGGCGGAGAATTTTTTGGCGAAAACAGAGTGGAGTGTCAGTGCCCGTTTGTCGAGTATCACGGTCCTGGCGTGAGGCTTTATGACTCCTGGACGAGATCCGGACGGCAGCGATTTCTCCCACGCATTCCGTCAGTCGTACCCACCTCCGAATTGTCCTCTGAGCCTGCCGATGTGGCTGTTGATGCAAGTGTAGCTGTCTTTTCAAAGCGAAGAAAATTTGTCACAAAATTTAGAAAACCTCGAGCTTCTAAATTCTGCAGACGTCGTAGAACAGGTTTAATTACTAGTTCTTCAGACAGCGCTGAATCTTCAGGAACAACAGAATCAAGTGAAGAAGATTCGGAACCTAGAATTGTAGGTCTTCCAACTATAACGGTTCTTGAGAACAATTGTGAAGCTCCTTTGAACACTCATTCGTTGGATGAGGAAGAAGTTCAAGTTTTCTGTGCTTCTACTCCAGTGCACACACCTTGTTGCCAGGATTTCGAAGAGTTTTTGCCAATCGTACCTGATCTGTCGGATGATGATTCCTCATCTCCTGCTTGCTCTGAAAGTTCTGATGAACTCTGTAAAGATAGCAAAATTTCTGCTGCCTCCTTCTCAAATCGCATTCTAGAGCTCAATTCAGCATACAGATTTTCTGACCGTGCTCTTCGTGACATTATCAAATTGTTTCAAGACGCGTTACCCCATTGCAATAATGTGCCTTCTTTCCATCAAATACAAAATATTGCTAATCAGTACTCCGACCAAATTAAAAAAATTGATTTTCCGGAAGGTGTAGCGTTCTATTTTGATATTAAGAGTCAACTGGAACATGTTTTAAATCAAAATATTGACACTTTGCGACGCGTGGATAATTGGAACCCCTGTGATGATATCAGGTTGCCAAACTGTGCTGGAAAGGTAATTCATCTTATTCTCAACGCCGATGGAGTTTCGCCGTTCAAATCGAGTAAATTTGAGTTGTATCCAATCTAGCTCATGGTTGCGAACTTCCCTGCTTCGAGGCGTGTTAAATTCAAGAATATGATGCTTGGCGCGTTATACGGAGGATCTAAGAAACCCTGTTATCAAACATTTTTTAAACCTTTTTGTGAGGACATGAAACATCTTGAGAGGGGCTTCGATTTGACAATTGGAAATCGAGATGTCAAGGTAATTTTCAGTTTTTTTTTACTTCATCAAGTTCTTACAAAATAATTCTTATGAATTAATTCTTATTTTATAGTTCTTACAAGGTTCTTATCGAGTAATTACAGTATTTTTTGCATGAGACCCTTTTTCTATGTTTTGTTTTTTGATAGGTAAAAGCTCGAATTGCTTTCTTGGTCCTGGACATGATTGCTAAGGCTGGGATCTTGAATCACACTCAATTCAATGGAAAGTTCGGCTGTCCGCGATGTCTTGTTTTTGGTGAAACTGCTCAGACCAAAAAAGTGTGGGTTTACCGATTTTCATCAGTAGGTGATCAAAGGACGGTGTCCAGTCGTCAAAGAAACCTAAAACTTACTGAAATTCTTGGTGGACCAATCATGGGGATCAAAGGTTGTTTCATTTTTTTCTTCGCACTTTACTATTTTGAAAACCTATGAACACCCATTTGTTTAGGAAAATCTTGCCTTGAAGATGTAGTAAAACTGCCAGACTGCATTCCCTTCGACTATATGCATCAGGTTTTACTGGGCGTTGTACGTACCTTGCTGCACAATATATGTAAAAGTGTTTTATCAGCCGGTGCTATATCGACCATCAGTGATCGTTTGACAAAACTTCGCCTACCCTCACAAGAATTCTCGAGACAACTGAGAAGCCTCCACAGATTGAAAATGTGGAAAGCGTCAGAATTTAAATCGTTTCTCTTTTACGGCTTTGTTACCTTCGCTGGTTACCTACATCCGAATTTGTTAGCACATTTTTTTTGTCTTTCAACGGCAATCCGTTTACTACTTGAGGAACCAAACGATAGCGAGAAGCGTCAGTTAGCCGCAAAAATGCTAAAGACATTCAGAAAAACTTTACCCCATTTCTATGGTGAATGCTCGGAAACGTTCAACATGCACTCGTTGTCGCACCTGTCTGACGATGTTAGTTCTCAAATGTTTTCTTGAAAAGCTGTTTTTTTCCCTTGGTAGTTGAAAGATACCGCTAAGTTAAGTCCCCTAAAAAGGCCTTTTTGACGTGACTAATTGTATTGTAGGGTGCCAATTGCCGAACCTACCTTAATTATAATACTGGTCTTTTTTGCCGCCTCTAATAAAGATTTGGTAGCCTTGTGTTTTTTAGGTTGCAAAGTTCGGCTCTCTCGCTGTGTTCTCGTCTTTTGCCTTTGAATCGGCCCATCACAATTTAATAAAGAAATGCTCTAAGTCAGTCTCACCCCTGCAACTGACAGAAACTGTTTCAAAGCGGTTTTTGCGGGATTTCTTTCGAGCGCGGATTGCCAAAATAGTCACAAATGACTTGACTTTTTCCACATTAACTCTGAAGAATCACAAATCTGTGCAGACTCTTCAACCCGGACATCCTTTGTTTCAATCGGAAAAGTGCATGATTAAAACAACGAAAAATTTTGTATTCGAAAATTCAAATTATCATTGCCATGATGATGCGTGTCCTCTGAGACAAACAGGTTGTTGCAATCATTTTGTGAAATACTCCGATGGGCACCAGGTGAAGTTTGGACTGCTTACAAGTATGCATTTCGATCTATCAGAAACAAATGCTGTTCTTTCTGTGCTCGAATTTTCTTTCAAGCCCCTTGATTTTACGCTGCAGGTTACTAATGACGATGTAAGAAAAGTTTTAAACAGTTTGAAGGAAGTTTGTCCATTGGGATACATTGTGCACTTAACCGGAGAACTTGACCATAATTATGTCAAACTCAGTCAGTTGTTGAACCCTTGCGTTGTCTACAAACAAAATAATGACGTATATTGTTTCAATATCTGTCAAGTAATTGAACATAATTGATGATGTATACCTTTTGATTGTATAACTTTCTTTTATATTGATTGGAGTTTGGAGAGTTATGTCTACCCCAAATTTTAGCCTCTTTGTGAATTTCTCTTTAAGTTGTCTTTATTCGGCCCTCTGACGTTCGGGACCAGTTAGGTATCACTCTTAGACGTGATCGTTTGAAAAAAGAACCAGATTTTCAGTATTCTTGGGTCCAGTAGCAGATAACTTTTCTTTGTCTCAAAAAAAAATTCTGTAAAAAGTCTTCAATTTTTCGAGTTTGTGTAGATGTTAGATTTTTTCATTTTTTCCGTGATTTTTGTACTTCCCTAGTCTGTAGTTTTAATGACAATGGCAAATTGTTTGAAAATTCTATTGGAATGTATAAATTCCAAAAAAAGTTTTGAATTTTCGAGAGAAAATTGTTTTTTGAAAAGTTTCAAGCTCGATTCTACTTTTTTAGATATCTAGAGAAAAATAAGCTTATATCTGATTATTAATTGGTATAATCTGCGTTCACAATGTATACCAGGAGGGCCGTTTTGTTATAAAAGAGGATTGTTCTTTTTTTTGTGATATCGTAGTTTGGCGAGTTAAGTCTACTTTTTCTTCCAAATTATAGCCTTTTTTGTGAATTTCTATTTAAGTTGTCTTTTTTGGCCCTCTGACGTTCGGAACCAGTTAGCTATCACTAGTAAGTGTCTTTTTGTCCAAGGAGAACCAGATTTTTGGTATACTTGGGTCTTGTAGCAGATAACTTTTCTTTGGGTCTCAAAAAAAAATCTGTAAGATGTCTTCAATTTTTCGAGGTGTTCTAGATGAGTTTTTTTTTCATTTTTCCGTGATTTTTATACCTTTCTGGTCTGTACCATTAATAAAAATAGCAAATTGCTTAAAAATTCTATCGGAATGTAAAAATTCCAAGAAAGATTGAATTTTCAAGAGAAAATCTGTATTTGAAAAGTTTCAAGCTAGATTCAACTTTTTTTAGACATCTAGGGAAAAATAAGCTTATATTTGACTATTAATTGGTCTATCCTGCATTGACAAATTATACCAGGACGGCCGTTCTGTTATAAAAGAGGATTGTTTCTTTTTTTTCGTGATATCGTAGTTTGGAGAGTTAGGTTTTTTTTCTTCCAAATTCCAGCCTCTTTTTTTTTGAATTTCTTTAAGTTGTCTTTTTTGCGGCCCTCTGACGTTCGGGACCAGTTAGTTATAACTATTAGACGTCTTTGTTTCCAAAAAGAACCAGATTTTTGGGATATTGGGTCTTGTAGCAGATAACTTTTCTTTGGGTCTCAAAAAAAAATCTGTAAAAAGTCTTCAATTTTTCGAGGTGTTGTAGATGTAAGATTTTCCCTTTTTTCCGGTATTTTTAAACTTCCCTGGCTTGTACTATTGGTACCAGTATTAAATTTTTAAGAACTCTCTCAGAATGTGGAAATTCAAAAATTTGGCATTTTCAAGAGAAAATCGATTTTTGAAAAATTTTGTGTTCGATTCTAATTTTTTTAAGATACTTATAGAACAATAAGCTGATATATGACTGTTAAACGGTATTACCGGCGTTTTTGAAATTTTGAAATTTACCGACGAACATTTTTGTTATAAAAAAGATGTTTTTATGGGACTTTAGTGGGGGCCTTCCCGATGGCGGTCCTGTATAAGGTGTGTACTATGTACATACCGAGCTAGCACCCACTTAAAAATTTAACTATACTGGAAAAAGTAGGCTCAATTGTTGGTTGATAAACTAACGGGAGCTGAATTTTCCGACAATTCTTGATAATTCTTGATAATTCTTGATAATTCTTGATAAATCTTGATAAATCGTGCTTAATCATATGAATTCGTGCTAAATCTTGTTTGAAGGTGCTTTTTAATTTTTACGACTTGGTATCTCTTGCCATGTCATGGTTAGTCTTTCTTGGAAATCTTGCCAAGATCTTGTTTCTTGATAGCCATGCAAAGATCATACAAGTTCGTACATATCTTGATATTATCTTGCCATGTAACATGGCAAGATCTTGGTAAGATTTTCCAAGATTAAGTATGTTTCTTATCAAGGCTATCAAGTTTCATTTCACTGGGAACATGCACCTAGCTCAACTATTTAATTTTGCGATGTTTGAATACTTGAACTTTACTCAGTGAGGGATGTATTGACCGTTTTTTTCAAATTTCGAGGCGATTTGGTTATACTATTTTACCCACTAGCACTATTTCCCCAAAAAATTACAAGTTGTATCAATTATTTGGATTTTTGTTTATGCTCAACATGTATCTCCGTTTCCATTTCACATAAAAACAGCAGTACTTATCAGAAATTACTGGCTTTTTCAAAAAAGCTGTTGGACTCGTATAGTATCCAGGATGGTATAACTTCTATTCAAATGAAATTTATCTTTGCCAGAATATAATGCCAAATTAGTACAAATAAATCAAATGATTTTAAAAACAAAGTTTTTGACTTTTTTGTCAGTTCTTTCAGTTGTATTTGGAGCTGTTATTCGTTTCTAGTCATTCGGCAAGTTTCGTTCAAAACACCAACGCTTCCTACAATATTAACAATAACATGTAATCCATAGAAAGTTAGTTAGGGAAAGTGGAATAACTTTTCTCTTTTGAAAACCAAAATCACAACAACCCGAAGAAATTTTTAAAAAAATTAAAAACATAGCAAGTCAAGTCCTGAACGAAAATTGAAAGAACTCTCCGTTACTTATGAACAAAAACTACACCTAGAATGGACTATGAATGTTTTGCTTAAACCATTTAGAAACGCCGTTTTCTCACTCTACCTTAAACCTAGAGTGATAAATTTTTACACCGCAAAAGCGATTGGTTTTTTGCTCCGCTTCCTGTTTTGCTCCAATTCCCGAACAGATCTTTAAAAAAAAGACGGCGCCCTAATACGATTCAAATTTCTTGAATCGTGAAATTTTTTTAAATGAGAAAAAAAACAAACAGATTTTTTAAACGGTCCCAAAAATTTTCAAGCCAGTTGCGCTGATTTGCGTGCTTGATGAGTAAGAAAAGCACAAAAGGCGCAAAAACACTAAACCCATTCTTCTCTGACTTTTTAAATTCTTTTATGAACGTTATCAATTTCTGCGTCAAAACATGAAAAAGTCTAAAAGTTAGAACCAAAAGTTACATATGAATTCACAGATAATTTTCAGCTAACGAGAAGAATAACAGTCGTAGTAGAGTACAAAGATAGCTGAAAATGAAAACTTCATTATAAAAATTTCATCATAAAAAAAGATAATCTGAAGAAAAGGCTTGCCATTTCGGCCGCTTGATTCTCAACCATAGTATATAAATGAAAATTTTCAAAGGTTCACTCTGTCTGGCAGAAAGTGTTTCACCTAAAAATGCTCAAAAAGAAATTGCAAAGCGGTTAGAAGCCTGTTCTCAATTATTTCTTCATCAAACAAAAGAAGAAAAAAACAATTCTTTGGAGCTATAAAAGATTAATAACCGTTCTGTTTTTAAACAAAAGCGGTGTATCATCTAGTTATAGGGTTTTTCCCACTCTGGCATGTAATTGCAAGGAAAAGTTTCAAAGTGATCAGGTCAATACCCAAGAAGCGATTATGTTTGAGCAGTTGGACCTTTTTGTTCAGAAAACTTTTTAAGAGTGAGAAGTCTGCGGGTGAGATGGAAACAATGTAGGAGCAAATGAAAAAGTCATTAAGATCATACAAAATTGTAATACTTTGTTCAAAAACTACTCTTTTGTTTATATGAGCAAAAAATGTATGTCTAATTCGTTGCAAAAAAATTATGCAAAATATCTCATGAACAGCATTTAAACGTTGCAACAAACAGCAAATGGCCACATCATAATGGCCACCACTTTTTGCGGTGAAAGCGGTGAAAACACCGCAGTCGACACCGAATGGTTATCTTGCAAGATCTTGCAACATAACCATTCATCTTGCAAGAAAACTGTAAGACAATTATTAGTTTTGCAAGAAAATTGAAAAACAACAATTCGTTTCACAAGAGTCCCGAAAAATAATCATTCAACTTGCAAATATTCAAAAAATGGAACATGACGGAAAAGAATCAAAATGAGACGAGAACATTGTTTCCCATCATTTTTTTTTGCATTAATGCAAAAATATACCACCTAATAAAGTATCTATTTTGTGTTCTTTCCACCAATCAGAGATAAGAATTCTTTCAAAACATTTAAAATTTAAATGCTGTTTTTCAAATAAACATTCTAAGTGTAATTATGGCAGAATAAATGAATGAAATATTCGAAGGCTTTGAGAAGTTCTCGATTTGTATATACAATGCTCCAGGAAGCCATAAACATTTACTCTTAGTCTACTGAAGTCACGCAGCTATATTTTTGTGGAAATGTCTGCGCTAAAGGAAAGATTATGACAGCCAATTGTGCAAGATAACTATTTTTCTTGCCAGATCTCGCAAGACAGCCGAATATTTGCATGGTATTGCAAGAAAACCATTGTTTTGCTAGATTCTGGCAGAATCTTGCAAGAGAACCATCTGGTCTCGATTAGGGCAGAGAGTTTTTGCAAAGATGTTTTATATGCTTGAGTTCAGCAGTAATATTAAAATTTTCCGTGCAATTAAGGCAACATTTTGATGAAAATCGTTATCTTCATCTGAGTCCGCGCCTTTCTTTTCTTGCTGAGCAGTCATATTCTTTTTCTGTGTTCCACCAAGTATAAATTTCTCATTTTATACAACTGTTATCTCACTCATTGTGAAAACTATGAGATCAGTTATATTTCACTTAATATTTGACTTGGTTCATTTGGTTTGTAGCGTTGAAATATTTTTCAACCGTTTAAGTGGTGAAGTTAAAAACTCCTTCTACGACAAAAAAACTTAGAATTAGTTTGTTAAAAGTGAAAATTTTACTGCTCCAACCGCTAAAAGCGGCAACAATTTGCAGTTATTCTAGCAGTATTTTGCTATGATCTGATTTCAAAAATGCGAAGTACGCAGAAGAAGATCGCATAACCAAATATATCTCAAATGGTGACTACTAAAAAAGGCAGTAAAAGAAATGAGAAGGAATTTAAAGAAACCTAACATATTATATGAGCATGGCTTCAAAAAACATTGGCAGCGGCCTGGATTTCAAAACCTTGAGTCATTTTGTTCTCTGACTGAAAGACTAGCTCAAACTTTTCAATTGCTAATTTTGAAACAGCTCTGAAGTGGTCAATAATAGTTCTGCAAATTGATCAGGAAACGTGGACTCATACAGATTGATCAGAATATGAGTCCAGGTTAAAGCGCAATCAATCCTCATCATTTGTTGTTCTGGATCGCTACATACGCAGAAGGAGGTAAGGATGTCTCCTTAAAAAAATGTCGTTGATTGCGGTCAAAAAATAAGCGGCATTGAGATAGGCTATTTTTTTTATCGTGAGAGTGCTAATTCAAGGAGAACTGTTAAAGGACAAGCATGAGGTTTTATTTTAATGTGGGTGATTTTTGGGATGGGGGGGTTGGGAGTGGGAGGGGGGAGAGGCAGTATTTCTTTTTGATGACTTGGTTCTGTAATTGTGAAACTGCTATCATGATGTCCCGGGTCGACGTGTCACCGCAAAGAATTGCTAAAAGATGTAAGATTTGCGGTGAATTTGCGTAAAAGTGTTAGATTTGAGTTCAATGCGATGAATGCGGTGAAAAAAAAACTTTTAAGCGGTGAAAAATTTTTCTTCGCCGCTTAAGCGGCGAAAGAAAATTTTCACCGCTACCAGCAGAATGCGGTGAAAAAATTTTTTCACCACTAAAACCGCAAATCTTACAAATATTCACCGCACTAATTTCAACGCTTATTTTAATTTCACAGGAAATATCATTGAAGTAAGTGACAGATGGCGCACCGGAATAAGAATTTCCAGTGGAATACATTCAGGAGAGAGAGGTTCGAACCCTGTACGGCAGTTTCTTTTATGTAAGAAATCCGTTGAATGCGATGAAAAAAAAGTTTCTCGCCGCTATAAACCGCAAAAATTCACCGCATTCAACGCTAAAAGATGCGGGCTCTTTGCGGTGAAAAAAAAATTTTTCACCGCTATTCACCGCTAATTTCACATTATCTTTTGACCAAACATCGAACCGGGGTTGTCAACCCTTAACGCTAATTTTATGTCAGATATCGTCTTTAGAGCACTTGGACCGACGTAAGTCAGTTATGTTAACACTTTTAGCTATGCATTTTGAACTTTTGATCGGTGCTGCTTTGTTTTCAAAATTGTTATATTCGATGAAAATGACATCTTTTCAAGTGAACGCTTCAAAACAGTCGCTGACGATAACATCCGATAAACTGGGCAGTGTTTCTGTCAATTTCGCCAGTTGAGACGTCGAATTATGAAAAGACCGTGGTCGACCAATATCGGGTATAGAAAGACAGTGGTCGACCGATGTTGGGTATGAAATGATTTTATGTTGATGCTAATAGTCTTGGTCGACTTTGTGTCTGCCCTTATGGTCATGGTCGACTTTAGGTCGACCGATATGTTCAAGGTCGACTTTAGGTCAACCGATATGGCAATGGTCAACTTTAAGTTTTGACAAATACGTTTTTGCATATAATGTAGTTTCAGGTGTTAATTGTTTTAATCAGTTTGCAAAAAATTATGGCCAAATACAAAAAATAAATATTTTTTCCAAATCTTTTTTCGAGCCAACATATTGTCCCTCTATTTCATGTCATTGAAATGTTTCTAGTGCATTTGATGCTATCTTTGTACATACGGGGCACTCAACACTCATTTTAAAGTACCCATGAACTCCTAAAAAATACACCGAGCATTTGTTAAAAGAGACCTATGAGCAGACTTAAGGTCGACCGTACTGGATATGAAAAGAGTTTAAGTTGACGATATCAGATTTGAACAGACTATTGGTAGACCAAAATTAGATATGGAAAGATCATTGGTAGACTTATGGTCGACTTTAGGTCGACTATCACTAAGGAAGTCGACCGTGTATTTAAGGTAGGGAAATTACTCCCCATGTCGACTTCATAAGTCTTTCCATAAAGTCGACCCCTCAACTGGTGTTGTGAACACTGCACGTTCATCTGGGGAAGTGAGCCACAGTGGCTGAGGGTGAGACTTGATTGCCAATGTATTCTGTTACACAGCACTTTATTTTTCGTCCTGAAGAAGGTGTTGACAGAGCCCATTACGTCATAATAAGAGCATTATCTGGGTACTAAAGAGATCTACTTAATCCGGGAGCCAGTTCAAGAGCATTTTCCTCTGAACTCAAACTGAACCTTTTCCCTCCTTAATATGATGTGATTAATCAATGGTATTAATTCGATTAATTAATAAACTTAACTTTTAATGTTAAACTTCACTTGTCCTTTTACTTAACCTTCTAAATTTTTTTCCTCATTAATCTTGTTTTTATAAAGCAAACAAAACCAGTGCATGCTTCTACGCCGAATTTGCAGTAAAACTTTAGCAAATTTCGAATAAATGAAACGCGAACAAACATCTGGCGTAGGTTTCAAGAGGGTGATATTTAATTACGCATGACCAGATAGAGAGAGAGAAAGAGAGATAGATAGAGAGAGAGAGAGAGAGAGAGAGGGAGAGAGAGAGAGAGAGAGAGAGAGCAGAAAAACGCTATACAAGTACATCTTACAAGCATTAACTGAAACTATTAGTAAAAGTACAGTATAAGGCAATGCAAATAGAGCATTCAGACAGTTCTTCAACACGCTAAGAAGATACATCTTATAAATTTTAAAATGTGACATATACTGATTACTGAATTTTCAAAAAAACATGAAAAAATTTTTTACTGATCCATTGCTGATGCTCAATGTTAGCTAACTCCTTGACCACGGTGTTGTTTACTACCCCAGTTACAAATTATATGTTGTTATTTATCGGGGTCGAGGAAACTGGGAGAAATATGTGTGATAAGCGGTGAAAATTTTTTTTCACCGCAAATTTTGTACACACGTTTAAGGTAAAATGCGGTAAAAATATGTAATTTCACCGCTTTAGTCAGCGGTGAACTTACAAAAATGCATTTCACCGCCCTTACAAGGGTTTGAATCTCTCACCTCCTGCGTATCATCCACGTCTTCTTCCACTGGTCCATCTCTCACTAACTTTTATTGTTTTTGTTTTGGATATGAAACAAATTCACTCTTATTTCTGCATAACATCCGTGGTAATTTTCCTGTAAGGTTTCAGATTTTTAGCGGTGAAATTAGATATTTTAGATATTGAAATGTGGTGATTTTTTGTAAGTTCACTGCCTACTCTAGTAGTGAAATTACATAAAATCGCCTCTTAGAAAAAGATGTAAGATTAAGGGGTAGTATTAGGGGGGTTTAAGTCTAATAATTCCTCCTTTACCGCATTCACTGCGGTGAATTTGTCCTCTGCGGTGAAATTATAAGAGTTCACCACAATGTTAGGCGGTGAATTTATGTAAGTTCAGGTGGAGTCTTTTCTAAACTTCTGCCTCTGGCCAAGTTGATAGCGTTTTCCCCAGGATAGGCCTGTTTTCTTGGCATTCCATACATTTTTTAAGCTATCGAAGAAAGACTTGACTGATGCTGGGCCACCATGCTATCATTTGGACTGCTGTTTTAGTCGCATCTTTTCCTGGGTGTGTCTCATGAGATTTGGCCATCACCACATATCTTTGTTTGGGTGGAATGAAAGGTACAACTCCTCGAAAGGTGATTCCGTGTTGATAGTTTAGGCGTCCTTGTTTTTTCGAAAAATTTCTCTGCTTCTGAGTGCCCTCTCAAGTTTCCGCGTTTCGTTTTTCTGATGACGTCTTGGAAAACTTGATTGAGTTCCAGTTCAGTTCTGATGTCTGACTGGGTCACCGGGTTAATTTAAACAAAATAGATACTGTTGTGAGCAAAGCAGACCTGCTCATTGTCCTCGTTGTCCTCAAAATCTGGTCTGCTCAAACCATCAGCGTGGGTGATCAGCTTTCTGGGTGTGTTTTTCAATTCGAAATTGAATCCCATTAGCGCTATAGCCAATCTCGCAGTTGCTGATGATGCCGTTTCGGAAACTTCCTCGTCTGGTGCAAAGAGATTTTTGAGAGGTTTGTGGTCAGTTTGTAGACTGAACCTCCTTCCATGCAGAAATTTCAATCTTGTGACCACAAAGACGATTGCAAGTGCCTCTTGCTCAACATTTGAATAATTTTGTTCGGCTTGTGACAACTTCCTTGAGACATAGATCATAGGATGACGTTCCTGAGAATAGACCTATGGCCATGGTTGCTTCTTTCGTCAATCTGTAAGGTTGACCAAGTGATTTAGCACATAACTCATATGATATGTTTTTGAAAGCTTTCTGTTCTTCTTTTTCCATTTGAAGTTTTCCTGTCGAATATTGTTCAAAAGTAACATTTTTGTAGCAAAATCTAATATCACTTGTCCATAAAAAATTGCCAGACTGACAAAAGACTCTAGTTGTTTCATATTTCATAGTTGTTTTGCATTTTTGATTTTCTCAACATGTTTAACATCGGGTGCTATTCTTTCTTTTAAAATTGAGTAACCTAGAAAACTAACGCTTGAGACTGCTTGAGATTTGTTTCTTTTTTTGATGGTGAAACTATTCTCATGTAGTCTACTCCTGACCGCAAGCTTTCGTTTCTCGTATTGATCCTTTGTTGTTCCATTAACCAGTACATATCTTGAAAGAATACCACAAACTTGTTTTTTTGAGAATTGGCTCAGTGCAATTCTGGAAGATGGATTCAGGCACATCTTAAACAATCCTTGCAATCTGTTGGTTGTACAAATTTCCTCGTTGAACTCGGTTTAATAATATGCATCTGATAAGTCAATTTTGCCGAAAAAAAGAAGCCCCATGGAGATTATGGCATAATGTCTCCATGTGTGGATTGGATAATATTTGAACATAACATTGCAGTAAACCTGAATTTTTTGTCGACGCATAGTCTTACGTCTCCACTTTTCTTTCGCTGGCAAACTAATAGTGATCCTACTATGTCCCACCAGGTTGCACTGGTTCCAGATTGCCTTGTCGCACCGTCGTCTCAAGTTTCTCTTTGACCATGTTTTTTTAGAGGTGGAGATTTTTTTCTAGACTTGCAGAAAATCGCCTGCTTTCCCGGTATGAGTTTCACATGCGCTTTGTATCGTTTGAACGTAGATATTTTTCCGTTGCACATTGTGTTGTTGCATTTTCGGGGCAGTATGTTTCTCCCAAACAGTAAAAAACTTTTCTCAGATTGCTCAACCCCAAGTTGTCGTTGCCTTCCGTTCAACTCGACATTACATGTCAGTGATAGCAGTAGCGTCAGCTGATGACCATTGTAGGCCTCACCACGTCTGATTTTTCTGTCTAACTGAAGTTTACCTAGCTCAGTCCAGATGAATAATGACATCACAGCGCTGTCAGCACCAGTATCAACTTGTTTTTTATGGTGTTTTACTGTAATGTACTCCCATGTCGTTGAATGTTTAAACTCGTTTTCACGTGTATAGTACATTCCCATCTCCATTTCGCGAGATGTTTGATCAAATGAATTACCCTCTTCCGAACAACATGATGTGCTGGTCGGAATTTCTTGACCTGCTGGGTTTTACTTTTGCTGGGTTTTACTTTTGCACAATTTTGCAAAGTGCACCACTTTTTCACAGGTGTTACTTTTATTGTTCGAAAACGGTCATGACTTGTTTCTTTGTGGTTTACCTCCGCATCTATTACACTCTTGACCATTGCTTTTACTATCAGTGAACTTTCCACTTGGTTTTCTGAATGTCTTTTTGGAGCTTTATCCCACTTATTCTTTGACTATAATCGTTTTATTGCATGTTGAAGAACCCGTAAAAGCCATTACCTGACTTCTGAACTATAGACTTTCTGTCATTTCAGAAAGAGTATTTGGTAATTTAGTTTTAATGCCCTCTAGTAGTCTTAGTTTGTCCTCATGGTCTCGCAAACTTGAGATAATCTTTGTTTTTACCAACTCCTGATTGGGGTTCGTCAATGTTTTTAGTGTCTGGAATTCAAAAAAACGTGCTTTTTTTACTTAGGCACACTTAGGCACGCTCATTGTCGGATTTTCCAATGCCCTGAGCAACGGACACAAAATCAGCCCTTTCTGCCGTTATAAGTCTTTCTTTGAGAGAAATTTAATTTTTAGTTACTATTTTGATCTCTTTTAAAGGATTTTCTAGTAATTTTTTAGGGCTCATAAGGCTCCCGAATTTCAGAAGTAAGTCTACTTTCTCTACATGCTACGAAAGAGATTTGTTTCCTGTGGGACCACTATGATACCATCGTTGTTGATCTTGTCATCTTTTCTCTGCGAACATTTCGCCCCAAAAGACACAGTCAAAAAAGCAGGATTCAGCAATCTCCAGGTCCAAATTTTGTTGGTCGGTCGGTGGTATGGACACCCTTGTCGTGGTCTCGAGCAAGAATAGCAAGGGTTTTATTATTGTAATAATTTAATTCAAAATGGCTTAAAAGTACGAAAACTTACAGATATTTATTGTCGCTATCAGTATGAAATTTTACAGAATTGTTTTGATATAGATGAACTGATATTGGTTAATTTACACCTCAAGTATGAACAAGTTTTCCCCTTGCCCTAAATGGCAAGTATTAGAGCAGTTTTATGCACTTAACACATTTTTCTCCTAACCTGTGAACGTGTCATTTGTATCAAAAGAGAGGATCATCGAGTCTGTTTATGGTCAGCACTGGTGGTGGGAAGGTCGAATTACTCGCTCAAATCTATGGTTTTTGCACACTGATAAAATTAAGGTTTGAGCAAATTTGAAACAACGATTCGGTTCAATTTTGTGATCATTATTCAATAAATTTATTTAACCAACATCAGGTAAGAAAGATTTGTTTATATCGAAGTCCTAACTTAAACTCTCAGTCCTGATCTTCGCTTTATATCACACTAATGGCCTGCAAACGTGGCGTTTTATGAGGTAGAAGATTGGTTTACAAAAATTCTAATTTTCTTTCGTTTGAAGTTTGGGGCAACCGTTCCACCCAGATGTTTAAATAAAAGCCTCCAAGTTCGACAGAGGACCAAAAAACGATCATGATGTCTAAATCTATATAGCAAGAGGTCTACAAGGATTACTTGACTTCGCTGGCAAACTAATAGTGATCCTACTATGTCCCACCAGGTTGCACTGGTTCCAGATTGCCTTGTCGCTCCGTCGTCTCAAGTTTCTCTTTGACCATGTTTTTTAGAGGTGGAGATTTTTTTCTAGACTTGCAGAAAATCGCCTGCTTTCCCGGTATGAGTTTCACATGCGCTTTGTATCGTTTGAACGTAGATATTTTTCCGTTGCACATTGTGTTGATGCTTTTTCGGGGCAGTATGTTTCTCCCAAACAGTAAAAAACTTTTCTCAGATTGCTCAACCGCAAGTTGTCGTTGCCTATACATACTTCCGTTCAACTCGACATTACATGTCAGTGATAGCAGTAGCGTCAGCTGATGACCATCGTAGGCCTCACCACGTCTGATTTTTCTGTCTAACTGAGGTTTACCTAGCTCAGTCCAGATGAATGATGACATCACAGCGCTGTCAGCACCAGTATCAACTTGTTTTTTATGGTGTTTTACTGTAATGTACTCCCATGTCGTTGAATGTTTAAACTCGTTTTCACGTGTATAGTACATTCCCATCTCCATTTCGCGAGATGTTTGATCAAATGAATTACCCTCTTCCGAACAACATGATGTGCTGGTCGGAATTTCTTGACCTGCTGGGTTTTACTTTTGCTGGGTTTTACTTTTGCACAATTTTGCAAAGTGCACCACTTTTTCACAGGTGTTACTTTTATTGTTCGAAAACGGTCATGACTTGTTTCTTTGTGGTTTACCTCCGCATCTATTACACTCTTGACCATTGCTTTTACTATCAGTGAACTTTCCACTTGGTTTTCTGAATGTCTTTTTGGAGCTTTATCCCACTTATTCTTTGACTATAATCGTTTTATTGCATGTTGAAGAACCCGTAAAAGCCATTACCTGACTTCTGAACTATAGACTTTCTGTCATTTCAGAAAGAGTATTTGGTAATTTAGTTTTAATGCCCTCTAGTAGTCTTAGTTTGTCCTCATGGTCTCGCAAACTTGAGATAATCTTTGTTTTTACCAACTCCTGATTGGGGTTCGTCAATGTTTTTAGTGTCTGGAATTCAAAAAAACGTGCTTTTTTTACTTAGGCACACTTAGGCACGCTCATTGTCGGATTTTCCAATGCCCTGAGCAACGGACACAAAATCAGCCCTTTCTGCCGTTATAAGTCTTTCTTTGAGAGAAATTTAATTTTTAGTTACTATTTTGATCTCTTTTAAAGGATTTTCTAGTAATTTTTTAGGGCTCATAAGGCTCCCGAATTTCAGAAGTAAGTCTACTTTCTCTACATGCTACGAAAGAGATTTGTTTCCTGTGGGACCACTATGATACCATCGTTGTTGATCTTGTCATCTTTTCTCTGCGAACATTTCGCCCCAAAAGACACAGTCAAAAAAGCAGGATTCAGCAATCTCCAGGTCCAAATTTTGTTGGTCGGTCGGTGGTATGGACACCCTTGTCGTGGTCTCGAGCAAGAATAGCAAGGGTTTTATTATTGTAATAATTTAATTCAAAATGGCTTAAAAGTACGAAAACTTACAGATATTTATTGTCGCTATCAGTATGAAATTTTACAGAATTGTTTTGATATAGATGAACTGATATTGGTTAATTTACACCTCAAGTATGAACAAGTTTTCCCCTTGCCCTAAATGGCAAGTATTAGAGCAGTTTTATGCACTTAACACATTTTTCTCCTAACCTGTGAACGTGTCATTTGTATCAAAAGAGAGGATCATCGAGTCTGTTTATGGTCAGCACTGGTGGTGGGAAGGTCGAATTACTCGCTCAAATCTATGGTTTTTGCACACTGATAAAATTAAGGTTTGAGCAAATTTGAAACAACGATTCGGTTCAATTTTGTGATCATTATTCAATAAATTTATTTAACCAACATCAGGTAAGAAAGATTTGTTTATATCGAAGTCCTAACTTAAACTCTCAGTCCTGATCTTCGCTTTATATCACACTAATGGCCTGCAAACGTGGCGTTTTATGAGGTAGAAGATTGGTTTACAAAAATTCTAATTTTCTTTCGTTTGAAGTTTGGGGCAACCGTTCCACCCAGATGTTTAAATAAAAGCCTCCAAGTTCGACAGAGGACCAAAAAACGATCATGATGTCTAAATCTATATAGCAAGAGGTCTACAAGGATTACTTGAAAAGTTTCAGTTCAGGAAAATTACAGTGATTGATGATCAACTTTGTTCCTTTTCCAGAGGCGTCTAAACATTACCAATTTGTAAAGACTTGTATGGAAATACTTAGCACGTTGTATACTAAGAAGAACATACAGGAAACATATTTGCCTTACGTCAGCCTGTTCACATGTCTCCTGGCCCAAGCTTTTCACTAAGAAATGTTTTTTATCTCCTAATAACTTTTTCCTTCGGCCAATCGGATTTTTGATAGGAGGCTCCGATACAATGAGACCATTGTTACAGACATTAGAAAAAAGGAGCCCATCAACCAATGAAAAAAAAATTTTACAGAACCCATCAACATGGCAAATAAAGTATCCAAGTGTAGAACTGTCTTCTGCGTCCACCTTGCCTGCCACATTTTAGCATGAGTCTGTAGGAGATCGAGGTACCAAAAAAACCTGTTGATTACATTGCTTAGACATACATTTGCAACAATCAATTGATCAGGTTTTTACAGAAGTAACTATTCATCGATATTCATTAAGACCACAGTAACCAGGACTACCATTTGTCATAATAGATGCCAGTCTTATATTCATTTTGGTTACTTTTTTAAAGAGGCATTAATTGAAATTATTATTGTGCGCAAACAATTATTGATTTATATATATATATATATATATATATATATATATATGTGTGTGTGTGTGTGTGTGTGTGTGTATGTGTGTGTGTGTATATGTGTGTGTGTATGTGTGTGCGTGTGTGTGTGCGTGGGGGCGTGTGTGTGTGTGTATCGTCTGACGCCACAAAGGCAATGTTTTTGTCTTTACAGAAACTATTAGTTTTTGCGAATAGAAATAATAAAAATCTTAGCGATTTGCAATTTTTTATTGATATCCTTAATTTTATTTACATGTATCTTTTAGCTGTGGCACTTGCCTTGTTGAGAAGATATTCCAACTTACATCTGATCCAGGGACCCAATCATCTCAACCATGTCTTCGATATTGATACATATTTATACAAAATTTTGATCTGGTGAGATATTATTGAAGCATTATCAAGGCAAACTTGATTGCTCTTTTGTTTTGCGGGAGTTCATGCAATGGTCTGAGTATGGATTTGGAAACGTCTTTCGTTTGTGGTCATCAAAAACAATAAGGTCGCTTCAAGTGCAAATCTTCTTAATTGATCAAAAATTGATTGTTAATGAGATAATTTCTATGCCTATTACTGGCAAGCTGTTCCCTCGCAAAGCCGTGCAGTGGGCTTTTAGTGAGGCTCACTGTTTGTGGATGAGCTTGTGACTAAAGTTGTTTTTGGTTGCTGCACAAGAATTTGGACCTGCATTTACGTCCCTCAACAGTAACAACGCACTCAACCTTCTGTGTTATGAACAAAAAAAATGAGAGCAGTCAATCCGTTTGTTTGACATTTGTAACATCAAGTAGCTGTCTATATAGGTTTTGGTTAAAGTTAACACTAAAAACAAATAAAATTCCTTTAAAATAACACAACGCTGAGAACGTAAACACGAAGAGAAAAAAAACGAGAATATTAGGGGAAAAGACTCTACACATTGTCTTTAAAAAGATTTGCCAGGAAATGATAGGACAAAACAAATGGATTGAGATGAGAAACTTGCAAAAATCGACAAAAAATTTGCAAAATCGAGAAAATTTCACGAAAACAATTTTTGGGTTTCTAAGTTTATAAGTTTTTGGGTCTTAAGTCGCATATTAAGCGGCATAAAAAAATGGGTGTCGAATTTCTTACCATAATGATTGGGGGACATGGAAGCACATTGCTGCGGCAAAAAACTTTTGAGGAGGGTTAGTAACCCAGGGTGTAGACGTAATCAGTAACCTCCACGTGGTGCCCCCGGGCAACTACCGCTAGCTCAGTTAGTGGAAGTTAGCTAAGCGGATAGTCAGAAAAGTGCGCCCGAAGCAAGCCACCTCGGACTCAAAATAAATCTGCTGTGAATTCCTGCCAGTCCGATACTCATCAGCGCAAGCAAGAGCCTGAGATGAAGGAGTTGATGCAGAGCTTGGAACAGCGTCCTTGAAAGAAGGGAGCAAAAGCGGTGGTTGGCGGGACCCTGTGCACAAAGGTGGCTCTTCTAGACATCTCTCGCCGACTTCTACATGTTGGAAATGTCTCTAATGATCGAAAAATGGTCAAAGTCAACTGACTCGAAAGTCAACGAAGCAAAGAAAGTGAAATCGAGACTAGTGGATGAAGTTTTGATCGTTTAGTATTGATTTGGGTGGACTCCAATTAAAGTCTCTTGCGAACTCTAATTGACCAGAAATTTTATTAGTAGGCAACGAACGCAGGCTAGAATGGTTGGGATGCGGGGAGATTGATATGATGGCTATAATGTATTCACTGAGAGTTGATGACTAATGGATGAAAAAACTGTGCGTGATCACTGCGCACAGTTAGTATCTGAATTGAAAGTCGTCTAGTAGGAAATACTATGTATGGTACAGAAAAGAGAGATGTAGTGATAGTCGCAGAAATATCATCACAGATTAGTGTTGCAACAGTGATCGCAGAGTTAAATATAAAGAGTGACTAAACTACATGTTTGGCCCAGACAATACATGGTCTGCTATGACCCGAAAGATGGTTTTAGAGAGACTTGAGGCTCACGGGACTCAACTCCGCAAAGAGCTAGACCCCAGATGGTCTTTCGACTAAAGCTCTGGTCTTCGTGGCTTGGAATTCATTCCTCTAAAGGTCTGATGACTAAATACCTGAGGCTTTGGCCAAAAGGGAGGTGCACCTTCATTATTACCATAAATGCTAGACCCCAGAGTGTCTTCGCACCGATGCTCTGGTTTTCATGGCTTGGAATTCGTTCCTCTAAAGGTCTCATGACTAAATATTTTAGGCTGCGGCCAAAGGGGAGATGCACCATAATTATAGGAACACTGTAGTATTCATTGTAAAAAACCAAACTTGGCAGTGGTCGTTGAGTTCTGGAACTAAAGATACTGGCTGCACATACCAAAGAGGACACTGATAGCCTACAAATGATTGTTTTCGACACATGTCGCAACAAGACTGGGTAGCGGCTCATTTTTTTTAAATACACATTGTCCTAGAGATCGCCAAGAGCAAAGTTGTTTGTCCTAGAAGCAAAAAATGTTGCTTTGAGGAGAATTTCAATGATGTTTTCACACCCGAGTTTGAAATTTAAAAAAAAATCAATACGGCAGCATACACAGAAAATTTTCAGCATACACCAAGTTTCTATTTATTCCTCAATATGTTCTTGAGTTTAAAATCCTATAGTTAGAACCCTGGTAGAAAAATCGCCGGTCTTGAAACATAAGAAATATAAGAAATCGTCGGTGTTGTCGTTCCTACCTTTTCTTAGCGGGCATAATCGTGTTTGTTTTGGTATATTAAAACAAGAAAAATTCTGTATTTTAAAGGTAAGAGAGATTTGCCATTGTTTTTCTTTAAAGGTAAGATAGACAAGGTATCGCTTTTTAATAACGTAATTGAGTTTGGGTTTTGTTGGTAGAAATACCATCAAATATTATATTCAGTGTTTTAACCGCTGCTTATTTCTGTAGACCAAGACCGAAGCGGTCGGTATATTCGGTTTCAAATTTAACCAGCAGTCAAATACTTTTCTCGTATACTACAAGAAAGAATATCAAAAATGAGTGAAATTGAAATAATCAACAGAATTTTCTTCAATGTTCAATAAGTATAGTACATCTTTGCCTTAAAAAACTAAGAAATTTATATTCATTAAAAGAATTTTTCAGAACGAGCTTAAATCGAATTTTCATTGAATTTGCACATTCTCTCAGATTTTTTTTAGAGAAATACGTGGAAAATTTTTTCAAAAGGAGCTCTATCACATTCCACTAAGTTATAAACAGAAAAATCAGAACTTCCAATGGAACAGACTGAAATTTTCATTCGTCTAAAACCGAAAATACCCACGATCTCTTACGTTTAAATACCGAAAATACCCAAGATCTCTCACATTTGAATACTCAACCTAGCGAATCTTTTGAACCGAACATACTCAATCTCTCTCGCGTGCAAAATTGACGATTCCAATTGTTTTTTACATTCGAAGCCGACATTGCTGAACAAATTGAACATACCGACGCTTTTCTTACATTTGAAAACGAACATACCAAAGTTTTCATACAAATTTTTTTATCGTTTTTGTTCGGAATTCTAGTTGAAGGAAGGACAATATAGTGGAAGGACAATATAGTGGAAGATCTGTTGTCTAGTGGAAGGACAATATAATAACAACAGACATTGTGTCGTGTTTCTCATCTATGACCATTTGCAGATTTATATGAGCTTCTACAGTCTTCCAGAGATAGTTAGCCCAGTTGGTTCCACTTTTTTGTGGTACTACGGGATAGACTAGGAGCTTTGCGCAATGATTTTCCTTGCTGGCAGTAGAAACGATTGGATTACCACTACCAGCATGTTCTTGAAAACTGAGCACAAGCAAATTGTAAGAATCTTTGCAATACCTGACGAACTGAGGAGATTGTGTTTTCTCATCTGCTTGAGAACTGTTAGTCTATTAATACTCTGGAGCAAATGAGAGAACTGCGCGGGCTGTGGTGTGCACTAAAACCATTTAGAGCGCACACTTGACCATTTTTTGCTATAAAAAATGCGGCATTTTCCAGCGAGGGAGGGTGCTTGAGTGAAAAGATTTCATCACTACATTTGACGATATTGTAGCTAAAATACTCCGGCATCAAAATAACTAAGTTCCAAAATCTTGCAGTAATTAAATTCTCCATATTGAAGTTTTGCCAATTTGATTTTGTTGGTCTTGACGTTAGATCTTACTCGTGCGCTAAAAAAATCATGTGCGTTAGAAGCCTGAAATCTTCCTCTGATCAGACTATCGTGCGCTTAAATATGCCACTGATCAGACTTATTTGCACTCGAAATCACCTCTGATTAGACTAGAGTGCGTTCGAAGGAGCCGCTGATTAGTTTCAAGTGCGCTCGAATTAGGCTGATCAGAGACTGCATGTAAACATAAACAAATCTTTTATAATCGCAATAATATTTTTACTTCATAAGAATTGATATTATTGGTAACTATTTTAACTACAGAAACTCAAATTCGAAGATTATTGACAGTTAGAGAAAAAATCTAGTGTTGAAAAAAGTAATTTTGTATGCCATTAGTGCATATTTCTGACTCAGTAGAACGTTGACTTCTTTCCATAATAAACATCTTGATTAATTTTAAAGGGGACCGGATAATCTATCATCTCTCTGTAAAAAGATAAAAATTTCAAAAAGCGCTGCTTTGTTTTTTGGTCAGACCCAATTGCGCTGAAAACTTTTTTTGATCAGACTAGTGTGCGCTCGAAACTAACTAAGATCAGACTATTCCAGATCGAAGTGACCTCTGATAAAATGTTATAGGCCATTGTCCAGACAAAAATGCGCACAAAAAGTTTTCCAGACCATTCGACTCAAGCTCGAAGGTGGGCTGATCAGAGGTTACTTCGGCCTTTCCCAAACCGACGTGGGAGGACGTTAAAGCAAATTCTGACAAGAAGAAACCAAAAAAGAAAACTGATTTGATTTGGGACACTGCGTTAATGACTATTGGCTGAGCAAAACTCGGCTCATAGCTTGACAGCAAAACTTCGCGTTTTCTTCGAGCGCACTTTACCCTGAACAACAGTAGGTATGGTGTGATCAGAGGCAGTTTGGAGTGCACATTGGTCTGATCAGAAAAGATCGAGCGAAATTGGGTTTGATCAGACCCCATTTCAAGCTCATTTTTCCATATTTTTGTGTTTTTTATTGAGAGATGTATACACTAGCAAGAAACAATAATACAACAGCACTCTGATCAGAGAGTCACCTAGAATTTGGTGGTGCTGATCAAAACCGTGTGGCCAGGCAGTGATCCCTTTTCGGTCCCATTTAAAGGTATTTTGAATAACTGGAGATCAAGACGTCTTTTAAAGAAAGCTGTCTAAGTTAATCTTTTGATTCAGAAACATATGGCAGTGGCATACTAAATAATTTATTTTTTTAAACGGAAAAACTCGGGTATTCTCATAAAACAAGGCTCTAAGATTTGGCTTTTTATTAGAACATATAACTTAAAGCATCATTTTTTATGAAAGTTTAAGGTTACAGCGATGTTAGGAGATGTTATCACGTATAAAACAATTCTCTGTTCAAACTTTTTCGAGCGCACTTTGGTCTGATCAGAGGCAATTCTGAGCGCAATTGATTCTGATCAGAGGCGATTTCAAACCAACCTTGTTTCTGATCAGAGGCGATTTCGAGCATACTTGAGTCTGATCAGAAGTTGATCCGAGAGCGCACTACTCAGGATGATGTCCAGAGCTAAATTGAGCTACGATCACACCACCCAGACTGAAATGACCTCTGATCATACTTTCCAGACAATAATGACATCTCATCAGACTTTCCAGACAAATTGACCTCTGACCAGCCTTTTCAGATCAAGATGACTTCTAATCAGACGGCACCCAGACTATGGTCCAGACTACAGTGCGCTTATGATCAGACTCAAATTGAGACCATTGTCCAGACTATTAACAGACTTTGATCAGACCTTTCAGACCAAATTGAGCTGTGATCAGAGCTTCCAGACCAAAGTGACCTCTGATCAGAGACTATACTTAAACACACACATGAGACTATAAGTATAATTATAAAAGATGCATTTCATAAAAGCCGATGTCTCCAGCAGAAATTCAATAAAGTCAATTAAAAATCGAAAGTGTTTTGTGAAAACAGAAGATCACAGAAAATTTTAAATTGAAAACTCTGCATGCCATTGCTTAAGATTGACGTCATCATAGATGATGTTTGACAGTTATAAGAAACGTATGAATCCACAGTTGGTACTCCTTTTTATAAAGGGACCAACCACTTGTTAGCGGTTGGAATCTCTTGCCCTGATTGCTCTGATCGGAGGCAAGGGACTGCAAATGAGTCTCTCTCTGGTAAGATCAGGTATATATTTTTTGGTTAGCGGCAGAGCCATAATCATATAATGCAAAAAAATTAGCTCAGACCCAGACTTGGCCTCTGATAGGACCTCAACTTGAGAGTATGATCAGGAGTGACTTCGAGCGCATGAGAGTCTGATCAGAGGTCACTTTTGCCAGAGACTGTCTGATCGGAGGCGATTTCATTCTGGAACCCAGCCTGGGTATCTGGTATTTCCTTTAACTCCAAATTGATTTGATATAGAGTAATCTGCTTAATGCAAAAAATTTTAAGTAATTTAAAGGTACCTGGGCGCGTTCAAATCAAATTGTTTCAGGAAACCGCGGAAAAACTCAGATAAAAACGCAAAAGTATCTTAGCTCGGTTATTCAGTTTATCGGTGTGTTAGTTTAATTTTACATTCATGCCGATGATGATGTTACTAGCGGAAATAAGTTAGTTCTTGTAAATAACATTTAGTTAGAAGTTTTGTCAAGGTTTCGTCAGCATTACCCATTATGTGCAAGGCTTAGATTTTATTCTTTGTCAATTGTTCCGCCTCCAAGAAAAAAGATAAAATGTTTTTTACTGCTAAACAATCTCTAACTTGATCCGCTTTACTCGGCATGCCATAAAATTTGCTTAATTTTAAATTCATTTTAGGGTTTACAACTAGCCCAAGAACATGTAATACATCCCAGTTGAAAAATAGTTCTCTAATTTTTATTGGAGTTTTTTCCTTCTAGAGTACTGACAACTCTGGCATCAGTACCACAAACAACAATGAACTAATTGATCACCACCACCTCATTTTTTTCGCCCCATTTTGCCTTCTATCCAAGGCAGGTAGTGGGGAATCCTGACGAATTTGCTGTTTGTCGTACAGTTCTCAATCCCACCGATTATCACCCCATAAAGACAAGTTGGAACATCATTGGCGCCTATAAGATACGCAGGCCCACCTGAAAACTTCAGATTTTAGAAAACACAACTGTTGCTCACCAGACCGATCAAAAACGGTCAAAATTATGCGGGAAGTGAGCGTTTCTGTCAGTTTTGGGCGTTGTTGACCAGCAATTTTAGGAAATGATAGTTTTTGATCATTCTTTTAGGATACTGTAGTTTTTGATACTGTAGTTTCTGGATAGTTTGGTTAGGAAACTACCGTTTAAGCACGTTTTTGACAGTTTTTATGTTGATTTCATCGCATTTAAAGCTCCGCGTTTAAAATCTCCAATGCGGATATACTGGCTAAAAAAATAAATCGAAAGAATGAAGTAAGAATAGTGAACGCGTTGAGACCCCTGGAAAAAATTACCACTATGAATTGCAAATCTTTGACCTCTGATTTTACCAAATATCTTCATCCAAGAAAACAAATGTATAAGAATTTGTAAGAAGAATCCTCTGCATCGGATAAAGGAGATGTTGAAATCTGGCAAGGAGAAAAACGACAAAGCCGGCCCAGAACCGTCTTTTTGTGTCGTTTTTTATGCAAGAACCGTCAATTACTCTGCAGTAAATTAAACTACTGGAATCCTGTAGATTAATCTACCAGAATCGAATCGAAGTACAATATAACAAAAAAGCTAGCCAACCTCTAACTGATAAAAATATCAACATCGTTAAACTATTCAAATTGAAACAACAAACAGAGGAAACAAACAATCAGGGAAAAGTAGTTTACGAAATTGTTTATTGGCAACTTATAATAAATAGCGACTCGGAGAGCTTTGTTTACAATGTATTGTTTGTATGATTTAATTGTTTTGAGTAAACGAAAATCAAGTGAAGGGAAAATATAAAGTACGATACGACCTTACGACCTTAAAAAGATGAGAAGCCCAGCAAAAAAGAACTGAACTACATAATCTGAAAAAAAGCCGGTTAAGTCTTTAATATTATCCTGTTTAAATTGAAAAATCTCGTTAACTGTTCTCCACACACCTCAAGAAACAATTTCTCATCATTCATTGAGCACTCAAACTCACAAACGCAATGCATAACACTTAAAACATAAGCAAGAAAGAAGTGAAAAAACTTCAGACTTGATTTCATTTTTATGAAAACATTTGCAATCAAACTTCTAATTTTTATCAGTAAAATTTTTACTACCTAGAACCGTCCCTAAACAATTCAGTTGGACAAATAATTCTAGAAGTCAGGAAACAGAAGAACCTAAAAACATTGTTTTTATCGTAAATCTAAAACTTCTCATTTTTTAACAAAAACAGGAAAAATCGTATAGAAGGCCATCTGACCAGGAAAACTAATAAAGCGTCCGAAAACATATTTTTTCGCATTTTTGGACTCAAAAACAAGCATTCGCGACAAACCAAGCAAATAATTTACACTTCAGCCATCAACTAACATTTCACAGGAAAGCCAGCAGAAGCATTCCCTGTAGAGAAGGAGGAAAGAAAAAACAAAAATAAGACAAAATCAAAAAAAATAATTCTCGAACAAAATTCTCTACGAAAAACATAACAAATTCTCATCAGCCCGTACTTCGGAACAATTTCGATTTTGTTCCTGCTTTCAATATTGCACGGGGAAACTAATTGCGAAAAAAACA